>NC_091392.1:165205853-165510853 GCF_032191515.1 Phaenicophaeus curvirostris
ATAAGTTGCATTTGAAGAATTTGGGGGTTTATAATTTATAATGACACTATTGGATTCGCATTGGTGGTAACTAGCTGTGCCTCGACTGTTTCCTTGCTCAGGGATTTCTGACCTTTTCTTTCCTTTTGTCTCTGTCCTATCACTGCTATCAGTTGTTCTAGAAAATAAAACTCAAAGATTGTATGGCATCTGACCCCGTCTGAGTCTTAATCTCGCTCTTGGGATCGTTTTAAGAACCCTCCCCGATACTGGAGCGGGACAGGTTTAGAATTTATAATGACACTGTTTTTCTCCTAACATTACTCATCTTCAGCATAGTAGACTAAGACAGATGCTGGAAGCATTAAAAATCAAGGAAAATAACTACATTCATAAAGTGAGAGGAATTATTGTGTAACCTTTGATCACTGACTTTGATCATAACCTTTGAGTGTTGACTCTTCAGGACCAGTAGGGTTTAAAACAGGTTTTAATTAACATAAAAATGGTATCTGCTGTCAGATGTTATGGAAGTTGGACAGTATTTTATTTACCTTTTCCCTTCTTTGCAATAATTGAAGATGTCCCTCCTCATGTGGCCTCAGAAGTTGAAGGAGTAATAGAGTTAGCTGTAAGGAAATTAATATCTTGAGTCATTGCATTTTTTATTTAAAGAACATTACTCCAGGTCATATTCAGTGAGAATGTGCGATGTTAGTGGCACCACTGGTGCACACAGTGTATCCTACTGACTTTGGTAGCTGCTCTGCATGGCACAATGCCAGCACTATGACTTCGCTTTTAATATAATAAGCAAGTAAACCAATCTTATTCTTCCTATCCACAATTAGAAATCTAACTTTTCTGCAACATGGCTATTTCCATTCTTTATCAAATTGGGCAATTCTGAAGCCTCTGTTTTCTTTGGGGATATGTTTTCCTTATTTATTTGCTTGATATAGTATTTTATTGAACTTTGACGTGAGGAAGTTAGAAAAGAGAGGAGGTGCATTTTTCCCTGTCCAACTGATCAACTGAGTTGCAAATGAAGGAATACTGAAATGTTGCCATACATCCTAGAACTCCAGCACAATTGCAGTGGGGTGTGAGTCATACTGTTCAATCAGCCATACTCAAGGTAAGCACAACACTGTGCTGTTGCACTGGATAAGAATAACAGGCAGCTGCCTTGGCCAGCAACATTTTGGAAGCAGTTTGCTTACTATGTTGCCTACAAACAAAAAAATAAAGCAGAGAAATTGGGTTTTTTTCCTGATGCACCCATCACTGCTTTGTGCTTCTGCCTTTCTCTGCTGCTGCAGCCCTTAGGAAGGGCTCCTAAGGAGGAACGGAGTGGCTGGTGCTAAGAAGTTGCTTACCCTCAGCTTCCTGCTGTCTCACCTGAGTACCCTTGGCAACAGGACTCTCCTCCACCTTCCATGCACACCCCAGCCCTGCACTGCCCCTTTTCCTCCTGTGTTATCAAGACTCAGACATAGATCAGAGAATCACAGAACGGTAGAATGGTTTGAGTTGGAAGGGACCTTAAAGATCATCCAGTTCCAACTCCCATGCCATGGACAGGGATCCACTGGATCAGGTTGCTCAAAGCCTCATCCAGCCTGGTCTTGAACACCTCCAGGGATGAGGCCTCCATGACTTTTCTGGACAACTTGTTCCAGTGCCTCACCTTCCTCACAGCAAAACATTTCTTCCTAATGTCTAATGTAAATCTCCCCTTTTTCAGCTTAAAATCATTCCCCCTCCTCCTATACCTGCACTCCCTGACAAAGAGCTCCTCCCCAGCTTTCCTCTAGGTCTACTTTGAGTATTGGATGAGTACTCCCTGCAGATTTGGGAAGGCTATCCAGTTAAAATCAATTAGAGAAGATGGATGGTTTCTTTGGGAGGGTGAAGAAAGAGAGGAAAGAGAAGACGTCTGCATGGGAATAATACATGCTTTGTCTCTCAAAGATGCCAGAAGAGAAAATTTTTGTTGGGTAGGGAAAGGAAAGGTGGGGAAAAAAAGGAAAATAATAATAATAATAAGGAGACCCCAAGTTCTTACATATTTCTTCTTTCTAAGCTCATCTGATTCCTCTTAGGCCTCCTCCTCCCAGCATGCTTTACAGGAACACTGAATTTTACTTCTGCTGAGAAGCTGAATAAATACCTGCTGCTTGTAAACAGAGAGCAAGTGCTAACTTCTTGTGTCTCCCTCAGCAGCAGCAGGCTGAGACAGGAGATGCCCCTCTGCTTAACTAACCTCAGTGAAATAAAGACCAACTGCTCCATTTTTTTCAGCATTTTCTGGTACACTGGAGCACAGGGCAACGTATGCAAAGCTGTTTGACAGAGGAGTCACCAGCTGGCCCGGAAAACCTCTGTACCTAAGTGGAAATTGGTACCAAGTTCAGATCTGCCTGAAGGGCACTGAATGCAGAACCCGTCCGCAGGCTTCTGCTATTTAAGGTAGTCAAAAAGTCACGCAAGCGACTTCACATGAAGGACAGGAAAGCGTGGCATTCCTTACCAGGGATTTCTGAACAATTCTGAAGCTAGTTCATCCCAGGCAGGATCTAGTTACACAGAGCAACCTAGAGGTTACTGCAGTCTGTGGTGGGAAATAGGTTCAGCAAGACAGACAATGATGAAGTTATTATCAGTGCATCCTTCTCTATTGTGTGGGTTCCATCCACAGCAGACACCCTGGCACAGACTCCAGCCTTGCAATGGTTAATAAGCAATGGGATTGAAAAGACTAGATGTATTTGCAACCCTTATGGCTTTAACTTTGCTGTTTCTGTATCCTCAGGCTTCACATTTTCCACGTTTTCACAGTGATAAGAGCGAGAAACTATTATAGTAAAAGCTTAAATTCTCAGCTGACTGCATGACTTCAGGTGGTACTGGCTTTAAAAGAAATAAATACTTCAAGACTCTAGATCTCATGTTGAGAAAACTATATGAATATGAAACAGGAGTGAATACATACTGGGAAATAGAAATTATTTATAAATATCTAAAAGACAGAATACAGAATCTTAACATCTTATTATAGATTGCTACAAAGTACTACTTGCATGAAGACATTAACCCCCAAAGAGTTCAGATTACATGAAAACCTGACTGAGAATCTGTTATGTGCCCACTCTCAATGTAGGTCAGTGTATACACACGATGAAACTGAAAGAAAAACTTGAGGGAAATTATCTTCTCTAACTAGAGAAACTCTTGCTTAAGGTTCTGCTGTAATTTAGGTGCTGTCCCAAGTTAAAATTAACCATGATGATGTGGCCACATGAGCAGGGGCAATATAAGGAAGGCTGCAGATCAGAATGAACTTCCTTAAACTGAAAAAGCACGGCACAGAATGACACACTTGTGTTTATACATCCATCTTGTGAGTACAATTATTACACAGGTTGGCAAAATCACAGTAATGGCACACACAAATTAGCATGGCAAAATGAGCAGAAGAGCACATGAGCAACAACAAATCTTCTTAACCTTTCTGATGGCTTGTTCAGTCATAACTGAATTATGAATTTTAAATAGTCTTTGGATACAGAAATATGTTAAATGCACCAGGTATGAAAAAGATACAGAAAAAAAACTGGAGAGGATTCAGAGGAGCATAAGAAAGATAACAGTTTTAGAAAGCACGGCCAGTTAAAGACGTTTCAGGGGGTTTGTTTAGCCCGAAATAGAGATGTGCCATTTCGCATCACAGCTAAGCCAGTACAACCCCTGGCACTTGTCTGATGCCTTCCCCAGGGCTTGGTTCAATCAACTAAATCAGCAGAAGACTCAGTTTTCCAAAGACCTGAAAGCTTCTCCACTTTATTCTCTGAACTATTTCATCACAGTCACATGAGGGCTGGCTGAATGGGGAAAACAATAGGGTGATTCATTTTGACAGCAGCTAACCTTCAGACTGGCTTAACTTTAACGTGAAAATGGAACTCATACAGGTAAATCATACAGAAATACAACATGCATATTTTAGGAAGAAGAAAATGTTGAATAATTTTGATGTACCTGCTGAGAAATAACACAAAAAGAAATATATTAAATATTTATCAATGATTCTTGTTTTATGTGAAAAAAAAAACTTTATTACAGGAGAGGTACTGGGTATTGAAACATGAAAATACCCTACATAAGAATACTGTGGAATTTCTTTCACTTCAGTCATCACCAGTGTATTATGCTTATGTCTGCCAGGATTAATCCAAGGTTTCTTATCTTGCCTCGGTGCAGAGGTGGACTAGAGGATGATCTCTTAAGATTAATTCCAATCCTCCCTTTTTCTGGCTTCACTATTTATGAGGTTAACCCACCCTGACTGAATTAAAATCATAGAATCATTAAGACTGGAAAAGACCTCTAAGATCACCTAGTCCAACCATATGCCCAAGACCACTGTACCTACTAAACCATGCCCCAAATTGCCACATGTACACATATTTTGAACTCTCCAGGGATGGTGATTCCATTGCTTCCCTGGACAGACTGTTCCAACGCTTCACCACTCTCAGCTCTACCTAAACTCAATAGTACATGGAAAATGATTTTAAGAAGAACAGGATCATATTCTAGTACTGCTATTTGACTAACTTCTTGTTGAAGACCAGACAAGCATCAGTGAATACATCGTCTGCAGACACATTATCAGACATACTCCTCATGATTGACTTTGGATTCTGGAAAACTTCCTGAATTGACACAGCTGGTCTCTAAACACACCATGCAAATAAGCCCATGAGAATAAGTCATACTTCAGAAGCGATTCCCAGGCTTATGGTTCGGACTGGAAGTTGATTGCAACACTTGCAAGTAGTTGCCCAACCATGATGAAAATCCAGTTACAAATACTGAAAGTAGGGTCACCAGCTGGGCAATGTGTGCACTGAAATATACAATTTCATTAATGTGTCAGAAGAAAAGCATAACAAACAGCAATTTTTTTCTGAAACATAAGCAATGTTCATATTCAAACAGCAGAAGTGTGACATTGGAGTTAAAATCAGAAAAAAAAAGCAGAGAGATCTTCTTTAAAGAAGTGTTCTGTGGACAAACTAAACGCTACAGCTTTCCTATACAAATCTCTCTATTATCTTTAGTGTAGGGAAGTTCTGGGAAAAGCCTTGTAGGAAGAATAGAGCAAAAAAATTTACAGGCATTTATTAAGAAAACATGCCAATTATTTTAACTAATAAAACTTTGTTATCTAAAGAACTAGACGAAACATTGCAAATGCAGCAAGGCTGTGAATTCATCTAGACTTTACAGGTGAGGGATCAAGCTAAGTAGTATGCTTTTGCAGAGCACCTTTTCAAGCTTTGGAAGTCCTGTAGAACGGAAAGGATCAATAATAATTTAGGGAAAGTGCATAAGCCCTTCAAAGAAATCTGAGCACAGAGCTTGCTGTGCAATCACACCCACCCTGCCAATGCTGTGCAGCCTCACAAGGGAACCACCACTGTGGGATGTAAAGCTGCCATCCGTCGTTTGAGGAGCGGGCAGCTTTCTTCTTTGACAAGCCCTGCTACCTTTGAAGCTGGGATCTACTTGTTCTAATGGGACTGATTAAAGATGGAAGGGAAACTTCAAAAGGCTTCACTGCCTCTATGAACTAACGAGTCAGAAGGCTCCACTGACAACTTCTTGTGACGTGTACCATAGTTTTCTTTAACTTATTCCTCATTCTGCCCTTTAACGTTAGCATCTTCTTTCCATTTGTGAGAATGCTGAATTTTGCAGGCACATAATAAAATAATCAGTTCCTCAACCTTAAATGGGACTCTCCTGTATTTCTGCTCACTGAGCTCAATGTATTTTTGCTCTGAAGTTTTGTTGCCGGGCATACATTTCTAAAGGTGTTGTGATCCTGACTCAACAGTGTGATATGTGTTTGTGACTGCCTGACTGACGAGAGGCGTATTTTTATCATAAGGATAATTTAACAGGAAGGGCAGTAATAACTGACACATGGAACAGAAATGAACAAAATGCTAACAAAATCCTGAAGATGGGTCTGCGATTCCTCCAGGTCTCTGTGTGTGTTCTTTTGATTTAATTTCACTCAATGAACATTGATCTGGGCTGATGCTGTCTCTTCTCCCATTGCCAGATGCAGCCCACCTACTTTATGAGTCCAAAGCAGGATGATGCACAAGTAATCTCGCCTTTCTTAGCACTGGCAGAGACCTTTGGATCAACGTCCTCTGCTCATTTCCTTCTCCCACTTCCACCTGCCCTTACGGAAGAAATGAGTTCCTCAGCTTATTTACCAAAATACCGCTTCTGAAAAATGCACTTTATAAGACACCCTTGCTTACAGGAATAAATTTTAATCTCAGCGGGAACTTCTAAGTGTCTCCAGTATGTCTTTTCAGGGTGAAATTTTAGAAGGCCTGGGGCTTTCTTTATTTTGGTGACACTCCATCTAATATATTGCCCATCAGGTAACTCAAAGATCCCATTTGAATAGTCCTAATGAAAGATAAATTCAGATCTATATTTATATAATAAATAAGGAGACAGAAAAGCTTTGATGATTTTGTAGGCATGTGGAAACTGTTGACCCTCAGTGATTCACATCTCATCCTTTCAAAGAAGAATATTTTACTTCACTTGTTTTCTCAGTTTACAGTTGTGGCTTTTAATCTTACTCCCCTTGAACACCTGAAGCCTAGTTCACCCTTTATGTGAGTTTTCTCAGGATAACAAAAGCCACACAGGTGACATTTCTTGTTTTTACCAGTTCTGCTTTTATCTTGATCATTCAAAATTCAGGGGAAAAAGGAGAAGAAAAAAAAGAAAGGATGACCTCGCTTGATATACCTCAACACACTCATCATGGAGGCCTGGTCTTGTGGCTTGCCCCCACCACGAGTTTGCAACAAGCCATTCCTTTCCCCACCACTCTCAAGCAAGCTATGGCAGCTGCTGTCACCGTGTCCCTGCTCTCCTCCTCCAGTCCTGCCCCACTCCTTGCAGGTATCAGGTGTCCTATTTGGCACATCTGTACTGAAAAAAGAAGAGCATGACATGGTGAGCTCTGCTTTTGGACATCTAATTAAATATATGGCTTAATCTTTAGTCTTGTGGTTTCCCTCTTTATTGGACCCCTTCAGTTAGCTCTATCTGCAAGACAATCCAAGCCATTAGCAGAGTAGACACAAGTCAGCCAGTCTCACTTGACTTCAGAGCCAAACCAAGGACGGCAAATAGAGTTTGCAGATCCAGAGAAGACAAAAGGTATGGCCAGGTATCTGATCTCCTGTCTTCCTGACAGGCTTCTAGCTATGTGGTGAAGCACAAGCCTTATTGCGTTAGTGGTGCTTGCTCCTGTCAATGACACTGCTACTGTATTTACTGCTGAGAAAAGAGCAGAAATAAAAGGGATTTCTAATTAATCATGTGATTCTGGAGTAGTTTTTTACTTGCACAACAGTGGCACCATTGTCTTTTTAACCTCTAGGAACAGATGGCAACTATGCCTGCCAGTGAAGGCTACCAATGGCACCAGGAAGGATATAAAGTTCATTCACTTTTAGGTAACTAAATTTTGGGGTAAGAAAAATAGTAATGAAAAGTCGCTTGTACTCCTTGCTATATACCCATACACCCATACTCCTTGCTACATACACTGGAGCAAACGCTATATACGTGACTTGGAGGAATCTCACACGGAGAATGCTATTGTTCAAAGCCTGGAGGGTAATTTCCCATGACCTTGATGAGGCCAGTTGGCACTGCCCATAAGCAGAAGTGCTTCTGTTGGAAGGAACTTCAGCTATTAAGCATTCTTCATGAAATGGCTTCTCTAAGCTGTGCGACTGCAATGCCTTAAAACTGGAGAGCAGACACAACGCTGCCACCTACTGCTCCCAGGGACCTGGCTCTTGCTCTCTCGGGGGGACACAGCTTGGGTGGTGAAAGCTGGCATTTACTATAAAAATACATTTACTGCAAAAGTAAAATTAAAAAGGAAGTTAAAAAATTATTATAATAAAATTAAACACCAACTCTAGTCCTTACAAAGCATAAAAAAATAAAATGACCCTTCATTACTCTCCTGCCACAATTTCAGAAAGAAAACAAGCCATTTTGCCACCTCTTTTGCAGCTTAGTCACAGGTTTTGAAGCTGTTAACTTTGGCTTATTCAGTGTAGAGTGTTTTATTAGGAATTTACTGAAAGTGCAGGCAATCATGATCTTAGGCTGATGGACGATAGGCAGAAAGAGTGATAATAGAAAGAACAACACACAAGAAAACAAAAATCAAAATCTTAAAAAACACAACCCAAAAGTGGTGGTGCATGCATTTACATATTTTCTACATCACTTGTCCTGTACAACTGGAATTATTAGCCTGAGTCATAGGAGTCTTGCCCTTGGATACCAGATAAAAAAATCTTTACTGAAAAAGCAGTGAAACACTGGAACAGGCTGTGCAGGGAAGTGATGGAGCCCCCCAACCCTGGAGGTGTTCAAGAAACATATGGACACGGCACTTTGGAACATGGTTTAGTAGGCATGGTGGTAGTTGTGGACTGACCGTTGGACTGGATGGTCTTGGAGATCTTTTTCAACCTTAATGATTCTGTGATTCTTGATAAACACTAGCAGAAATGTGCCTAAAGAGTTACTGTTTTAAGTTCATAATAGAGCTATCACAACATTTGTAGTTCTAAAAAAGTACATTATTGGCATAAGGTAATAGTGGCTACTAATACTCTAAAGCTTTGTGGAAATGGGAAACCAGAGGTTGTGGCTAGAAAGAGATATGGTTCATGAAGGTTAATTCAGTCACAACAGACCTGAGCAGTGAGGGGCAGCTCTAAGATCAGCATAAAGTCATAGAATAGTACAATCGGAATGCTTTGGGTTGGAAGGGACTTTACTGATCATCTAGTCTAACCTCCCTGCAGAAGCAGGAACATCCTTAACTAGAGCAGGTTGATCAGAGTCCCGTCCAACTTGACCTTGAATATTTCCAGGGATGAGGCCTCCACTAACCCCCTGGGCAACTTGTTCCAATGTCTCACCACCCTCGCTGTAAAAAATGTCTTGCTTATAGCCAGTCCAAATCTACCCTCCCTTAGTTTAAACGTCAGTGCTAAAGGAACTATAGTGGTGGTTTGTGACCCTGGAGCTTTTGATGACACTTTAATAACGAATTTGATTAGAATTCATAATTTAACTACTGGGTTGCAAAGACCACTAGAAACAGCCAAAGAGTGGTAATTTTGTCTTACAACAATACATATGTAAATTTTGAAAGAAAGTCCCTGCACTGTTTGGGATATTAAATTTCAGATGCTTCCCTAGGAATTGCTTGGATGAGATAATGATGTGCATTTAGAAAGGCATGCAGACAGTGTGTTCTGTCACGCATGCTGGGTGTAATCCTGGATTGAACCACAGGGAACTTTGCCACTGAGTTGAGAGAGGCCAAAATTTCAGCTTCTGTATTTACATTTGCAAGTGGATTTCATCAGGAAATATTTGCTTCCCAGCTTTTGGAAAGTCACTTCTTCATGCTAGATTTTGAAGAAAGCTGCTTTTCACATTAAAAACATTGCTTGGCACACAGTGTGGCATTACAACCTGCTCATACTTTGTCTTCTGATGCTTTGAATCAGAATCATCCTTGCTTATCAAGTCAAGCTGTTTACTGCTTCCCTACCCAAGGTATATTAAGTCTGCTTTGTAAACCCATTCTTTTGTCCCTTTTTGAGTCCTCACTCATAAATCATTCAAATCCCTGAACCTGAGCTCTGCTGCACTGCTGCCTTTGGTAATTTTTTTATTTTTTTACGAATGGAGACTCTTCAGAGAAGAGCCGACTGAGACAAATGCATGCGAAGGTATTTCTTTCCTCTTTTGGTGCAAATTCCAATTGGTTACCTTCTAGCACTCGTAGTTTGAACAAGAGTGGAGCAAAGGAATGTTTCCACAGCCAGCCATGATTCTTAGCTGTGAGAAAGCGACTAACAGCTTTGCCTCTTAGACAGCCTGGTGCTTGACATTTCCCAGCATATTTGATTGAGTCCTCATTTGGATGCATCAGGGTAGGAGCTTTCGTAGAAGCACAGAGGCTGGAAAAGACCTCTAAGTCCATCGAATCTGGCTGTTTGCCCAGCCAAAGCACTGCAAGTGTACTCAGAGTCCCTTCTAAAGAAAATTACTCTGAATCTTACCACAGGCTATGACATTGAACATGATACTCCCAGACTGGTTAAAACACATGACACGCAAACACAAAATAATAATAAAGATAAATAAATCTGAATATATCTTGAGGTAGTAGGCTACTATGAAGCTCAACACGGATAGAAAGTAGAAGTTAGGAAAAAATATATGGGGCAAATTAGTACATATTTGCTTATTCATGCAGTATTAGCAGACAAAACTTATACAAACTCCATGTGCATTTACCAGTATATTGTCTCTCACTCTGATACAACAGCCTGAAAGAGCATAAAACTACCTACTGTCTTACTAATGGATGTTTGTGTTTTAGGGGTAGGGATTAATGAATTAAATTAGCTGTATTTCCCTGTGCAGTGGTTTGCCAGAAGTATGGATGGATTAATGATTTGCATAATAACAAGGGCTGAGATACTCAAAGATGTGCAAAACAGAACATTCCAGTTGGAAGGAACTTACAGATATCATCTAGTCCAAGACTTACCCAAACAGCTTCAACTAGTGTAAGTGGGAATTGTGTGGCTAAGACTGCTATTTAGCTTTGTGTCTTCAACCAAGGATCTTCAGTTTCATAGATTTTCTTATAGAATCTAGTATTTGTGCTTTAGCTAAGCTGAATATTGTATGGAAGAGGAATTGTTTAAATCCTACAAGAACACTCAAAATAAGATGCAGGACCAGGGAATGGAACAAACCAGGTGGTAGCTCAAGCTGGTGCAATCTGTCAGGTTTAAATGCTCAGAAAGATTACTGATAATACCTGGCTGAGATTAGTAAATGAAATTTTATTCTTCACAGAGAAAGCACAGTGTCAGCAAAACAATTATTGCTCACTGGATGGGAGAAAAGGTATTATGCAGAAGAGTATATTACCTGAAGCAGAGAAAAACTAGTTGGGCAGTGGCTGTACAAACAGTTTTACAGACTGTTGGTCATTATAATACATATAGATGAGATTATCTTGATGTTTCCCAACCTGTATATTAAATATGTATTGCTGGAATGTACCCAGTTCACTTCTGTAGAGTTCCTGTGGGTAATACAGTTACCAATACTAAACACCGTTACACATATTTTTTCCTCTATTTAGCTACTGGAAGACCCTCTCCATTCCATTCACCTGCTCCTCTAGTTCATCTTACTCCTGATCCCTGATGATGCGTAGTTAATCTGGCACTGCTGATAATCTGGCCTCTTGCACCTGCAGAGATGTCAGCTCTTAGTGTTGCAGGTAAGCACCTCCTCTGGCTTCCCCAACATTTTTTTCTACTACAAAGAGAAAAAACTCAAATGAGTGCATTGAATATATTCATTGTGGATGATGGAAAGAAGCACCATCACAGTAAAAGGGAGAGTTTTCTTGAAGAAAGTAATTGGAACTATGCCCCGCTAGTATATCTCCTGTTGTCAAATGGCAGTGATCCAAACATCATCTTTTTCCACTGGAAATCAAGGGGACAGCCACACCAGCATTGATCTGAGAGTAGAGGCTGAGAAGTTAAGAGGAGAGGTCACCTGGGTAGGTTACTGATGAGTATTTTACTGTTTAAAGTCACACTCCTACCAAACAGGTCTGAATAACCACATTTATTTTCTACATACAGAGCTAAAGACCTGGCTATGTAGCTATTATACTTCTATAAAAAATGGAAAATATGGACTTGAGGTCTCATAAAATACAGAAAGAATTGTTCTGTACTTATTTTGCTCTTCCTTAGCTATATATTGCATTTCTTTCTTTCTCCTCTCCCCTCTTAACAAGCCTTATGCTTGGCAATTTTACTTTTTTCCTTTTCAGCCTGTCATTCACAGACCGTGTCTTGATTTACAAAGAAATCTCTTCTTACTCCAGAAGCCTTTTTTGTCACTATGACTGCAGGCTTTATGCTTATCTCCTGCTGCTCAGATAAGCTCCCCTTCACTAAGATCCATCCTATAATCGCAACCAATTTCTATGCGATTTAACCTCCTTGAGATTAATAGATTTTTTTTTTGCTTGTTTTATTTTGAAGGATTTTATTTAAGGAGACTCAGTTCTGATACAATCTAGACCTGTGGCATGCTGTTAAAATACAAACAATAATGAAGAAAGATTTTCATTTTCTGAAAAAGGGAGTTTGGCAAAAACTGTACATACACAGCACACATGAAAAATTAAAAGATGAAATCAGACAAAAGCCTTCCTTTGCATGGGCATAACTCCTTCCAGGCTAGTAAAACTTCATGACATATACTTCTGCCATTGCCTTGTTACAAATAAAGGAGAGAGCATTTCTTTATTTTGTCGACAGCTTGCAGGAACACAAAGAACTTTTAAAAAATCTAATTGCTATATTCTTGAGGGCTTAAAGAGTCTGCAGGATGCCGGAATTAAGTAGCTGTGATTTGTCTGAAATGTCTGAAACAAATTCAGACATTTGTTTCATTAAACCTTACTTAAAGTTCTTACATTCTTCATTCTATATACTTCCTAAATGTCAGGATACTCGGTCAAACATCCATTCTACTGACATTTCAGTTTTTAGTAACAATGTATTCTTTACGTTCACATACATGACTGAACCCCTTATAGAATGGTTTGGGTTGGAAGGGACCTTAAAGAGGGGTTCCGACCCCTCTGCCATGGGCAGGGCCACCTTCCCCTGGATCAGGTTTCTCAAATCCTCATCCAACATGTTCTGGAACACCACCAGGGACACGGCATCCACAGCTTCTCTGGGCAGCCCATGCCAGTGCCTCATCACTCCCACAGTAAAATATTTCTTCCTAATATCTAATCTAAATTCCCCTCCTTTAACTTAAAACCATTGCCCCTCTCTCTATCGCTGCACTCCTCAATATTGAAGACAGATGATATCTTAGAGGAAGTCTGCACAAAGCAGAGCGGTAATCCCTCTATGTAAACACCTGAAACAGGAAAGCACATTCAGAATTTTCTGGACACATTAATTTAAACCTATTTGGGCCTCTCCAAATAAGAAGCAAAAATACAGACTCCAAAAGTAAGACAACCTTATCAAACTCACCTCAAAATGAATTGCAGTAACTCCCAGGTTTTCTATCCAGGTAAGAAGCAGCTGCTTTTCATTGTTTTGAGCAGTAACATCTCATTAGCACGGCATGTCAGGCAGCTGGGGAACCATGAGCAATGCCTCATGAAGTTTCTTCAAGCTTGGCTCAGTCCAAGCAGAAAAATCACATTGGGTGATGTAGTTTGTAAGGGGTAGAAGTTCATGAAAATGCATGAGGACTGAATGAAATATGGCAAACTCAACTTTGGCCCTAGCAGAGGGTGACTTCTGCTTCTGCACTGCCTAGGCAGAGATTCTTGGCAGTTAAGCAGCAAATCATCTCCCCTGCCAAATAAGTGAAAAGAAATTTATTTTCCATGACATGCTATATTACATGGCAGGTCATAGGGAGAGTCAGTGAATAGGAAGTCCAGCATCTTGTTCTGGCATGACTTGCGCAGCTGAGATACGCTGCCTGCACAAGCTGCATTATCTAATTACAGCCTTCACTCACAGATGTCTCCATTGGCATGAACCCTAGCATCATCAGTGACATGCATTTTGGTGACGTCCTGATAGAAGGGATATTTTCCAGGATGCCTGGAACAGCTAAAAGCTTCTGGACCTGCATCTTCTAGGTGGGTGAACACAGAGTCTCTAATGAGACTTCATTAGTTTCATTTCAGTCTGTATAAAGAGTTGATGAGGTATGGTAGACAGGCACTTAACTGTTGAGACCAGTAGGAAGCTGGAACATCCTCTGTGATACTTAAAGCATCCTTCAGGACCGATACACTGGGGGAACAAGCAAGAAGGGTACTGTCGAACACTATACCAATGTTATGAAGTCATTCATTCCTTGACAGTTAATATCACGTGTTAGTTTACATGGGCTGTGAAACAAGCAGGGTTTGGAAACAACATGGTCAGCTCTGCCACTGAGGATACAAGCTTAAGTCTCAGTAAAGAAAAAACTAGTGCAAACATAGTTTCCTTAGGTAGTCAAGAAAGGTAGCTAAAGTAGTAAAAAATCAGTTGACAGCTTTTTTCAACAGAAAAAGATGTCATGAGAACAAAGCAGAACACTCAATTTCCAATTCTGTCAAAATGAATGATTGCACTTAATTTGTTTACTTTAATCTAAATTAAAGAGTTAACATTGGTTAAGCACAGCTTGCATTGCTACACAGTGGCAGAAAGCAAAAGCAAATGCATTAATTACTGTTCATTGATCAAAGGTATGGCTTTAAAACGTGCTAGATTAGTGAATACTACC
Source organism: Phaenicophaeus curvirostris (assembly GCF_032191515.1). NCBI lineage: Eukaryota > Metazoa > Chordata > Aves > Cuculiformes > Cuculidae > Phaenicophaeus > Phaenicophaeus curvirostris. Next base: position 165,220,344 of record NC_091392.1, read on the forward strand.
AATAATCACATCTCAAGTGAGTACACAAGTTTGAAACACACAATCATCAATGTAATTATTATAATGTATTTTACCTTTGAAGAATCACTCTGTTGAAAAGAATAATTATATCAATACATGTTTAATTCCTTTGCTAAAACGTATTTCTACAAGTAAAAGGTATAACCAAGGCCTGTAAATTTCGAAAATTTCATTAAAAAGCATTTTCTCTTGGATAGAGTTCCTGCCAAGAAACGATACCACCTTTGTGATTAGCTTCTCACAAGAATAGACTTCAGGACAATTCTTAACTTGGTCCTCTGCAAACCAATGCTTTTATCTTTTGAATATAGCTCTCTCCAAAAAAATGTGCTTTTTTCCCCACTAAAAACCTATTCTGAAGCCTGAGAGTAGAGGATGTTTTTGATATCCCAATTAACTAGACAAAGAGTTACATTTTCCCCATTAGAACAAGCTCTTTTGCTGAATCCTCATAATGTCAAATTTTAGGAGACAGCGTAAGGCTGTTGATCTATGTTGATGGTTAATGTAGAAGATTGATGTAGTTTCCACTCATGTTTGCAAAGTTCTGGTTCTTTCTGTTGTTTCTGTGGTAGAAGCTGGATCAGAATGCTGTTTATTTGAAGTCAGGAAAATAGCCAAGGGAAGATTTCAAGACGTGAATGAAACATTTCCCAGAGATGTGGACGATTAATTTCAGAAAAAGAACCCTGATGTAAAACTGCTCCATAAGGGCTATAAGTAATCCAGAAAAGAAGAAAAAAAGCTCGTGTTGTGTATGTAAAACACTACACCACTACATATCATAAACCAACATAGTTGTCCTCCGCTTTTTTTGGTATCAGACAGAGCTGTAACTTGCTGATAATTAACCGAAGCAGGGAAACAAGGAATCAAACATCACATTTGCCTAGCTACCAGCTGAAAAGAAGGAGTTGGGAGTACTTCCACGTTTGGCATAAGGTCTATAGCCTCTTTTCTTGTGTCCTCCAAATTCAGTGATGCTAAATATGTGGGGAAGGTGTTGCCTTCAATGCTTTTCTTTACTGAGACAGAAGCCACCTGCAAGTCACCAAGACATCGAGAGGGTACCATTTGTATTCCAATTTTTGCAAAGGTGCTTGAAGCTCTCAGCTTCACTAACTGCTCACTTGATTATGTCTCTTTGCCACACTCTACAGCTCTGTATTGGCCAGGGACATAGAATACACAGCTAATGGCTGTCCTCCCTCCTTCCTTCTCCCCCATACTCTGGAGAGTATTACCCTCACAGAGTAATGTCTGTATCACGCTGGCAGAAGGAAAAGTGCTTGAGCATTTATTGACCTCCTGAGGTCCCTTACAGACTGAATTATTCTGTGATTCTTCAACATCTTTCATGCTGGAACACGTGTATTTTCATACCAGCTGGACTTCTGAGAACATGCAGTTCCAGCCGAACATATTTAACTGTATATGCAAACACATAGGCAAAACAATCCTTATGAACAGATATTATCAGATATAATTTCACAGATAACAGTCATTATAATTCACATGAAATACGGAAACCTGTGAATTTGTGCATTTCTGTTCTCCAGCTGTATACAGTCCATGAGACTTAGTTTGCAGAGAAAGAACTCTCTTTGGGAGTTGAGTTCTTCCATCTCTGGGTGGAATAATGCACAATTCAAGTCTTTGGCAACATTATTTGTTATCACTTCAGTATGATGCCGAGCCTGGTCATTTCACCCCAATCAATGACTCAGGAATGGGAAAAGTTTCATCTAACAGCCATCCACTGACTATCAAAGTCAAACCTAGGGAACTGCACACATTTTAGCGAGAATGTAAGTCCTCCAAAGTTCCCAGCTCTTAGGCAATAAACTCTGCTATGGGACTAATCATACTATTCTTCCTGCGTTCCCTAAGCAAGACTGCAAAGCCGAAATGAGTGTATTTGAGCCAGTCTAACTCCTTTTGCTGATTTTATGCAGGAGGCAGAATACTTCACTGAATACAGTATTAAACACAGAATGAAAGAAGAAATAATAAACACTAACCACCACTTTTAGTTCAGAACAGGGATAAAATGTGTTCTTTTTTAGCGAATTTTATACCGAAGTTGAATATACTAATATAATAGCTTGCATCTGCTTTTTGTGACTGGAAAGGTTTAGTTTTGTCTTTATTATGTGTCATGATGACAATACTTTGGAGCATCTTCGCATTTCTTAATTGCAATGTGAGTTTACTCCCACTAGATGCTACCCTTCCTCCATGATTTGTGAAGGAAACTGTCCTCCTTGAATAAACCTGGACCTCCGTGGTGCACCACCCAAAATGCAAAACAGGGGTTCATCCTTCATCCCATCGTGGTGGAAACATCTTTCTGAACGCTGACACAACAAAAGAGACTGCCTCCCCCTCAACCAAACACCCCCAAACCAGTATAAACTTCTGAAAATATTCAAAGAAGAAAAGCTGTTGGATTCCATCAGATTTAGACAGCATACACCCAGCAGGTAGCTAGTTCTGTCATCTGAAGTAGGTATTGCTCAGAAATGTCACGATACTGCACAAAGAAATTCCATTACACATTTATTGCCATAAAGCCTAGCCTGTCCATTAGGCCATATTTAATGCCCTTTACGGGGGGTGTATGCCTTACAGGGCATTCTGTGGCAGCCTTGAAAGTTACATGTACTGATATTTCACTGCCTCCCACAGAGAAAACAAGAATAAAGCACTAAGATTATGACTGTGTTACACAATCCGGTGACTGACACATAAATAAAAACAGTTGGTATATTTACCCGTTGCAATATCCCCAGATGAAGTCCAGTTCTCCTCAGTGAAGACAAACACAGCAGAATGAAAAGAGATAGGAAATTAAGAAACTAGTTGAACATTCTGTGAAAAGAGGAAAAAAATCTGTCAAAGAAAGAAGCTACAATAACCAAAGCCTTGCAGTCAGGTAAAGTATCCTTGCTTGAATAAAACAGCAGTGAGATGCCCACAGAAGGTAATTCTTCTGAAGAGAGGTTGCCTCAAACTAGATATTTCAGTGCTGGGCATGTTTTTAAGCTCAGAAAACGACAGCTATCTCAGAGACAAACACTGAAAGCTGGGTCTTTGCCCAGGACTGCATGAACAGTATTTTCCTATGAGAAGGGTCCTCCTTCTCTTTTTTGAAGGAGAGTCAGGGGTCAGCTTGCACATTGGCACGTAGTATATGGCAGTGGGACAGACTGGTTTGCACCCCTACAGACAGACCTGGGACAGTGGCCTAAAGAAGGTGCTTGTTACATCTTGGTGTCCCCTTCCTCTTCTATTCCTCTCCTGCCCCATTATGCTTGGCTTTGGACATCATATGCTGCTGCATACGAGCATGGTAGGTCTTTCTTAATTGGCCTCCTGCAGGTGAACGTAAAGCTCTGGAGAGCCAGTGTCTGAAGGAGCAGCCTAACTTAGTCCTCTGTGAAGTTTCTGAGAACATGAGCTGGAAGATCCATTAAGCTCAGGTCTTACAATCTCTTGTCTCAAAACTGAAAAAGCTCAATGCAAATAAAAAGCTCAAGTCTAAATATGTTAGTGCTATTTTTGTTAACCTACATTAATACTCACCTAATGCCAGAGAAATTAAGTTTCATTAAGAGATGAACTAAACATCCCATTTTTTTTTATATGGCAGCATTAATAAGACTCACCTGCTGGTAGGTACAAAATCTTCCACTGCAAACTCTGCTATGAATAAGTGCCTGCACAAGCACTATATGATCTCATCTTCTGGGTGCACAGTTTAATCACAGTGCTCTCAATAGAGAACCCACACTAGGGAAGCAGAGTTTAAAATACAAATCTGTGGGAGGCTCTTGAGGTGGCTTCTTGCTAAGTATGGCCAGGAGCAGAGTGACGTGGGGTAGATGCCACATTGAGAGACTGAAAGGCACCAGTAATTCTACGAGGTTATCACCAGCCGACCACCATGTGAAAATTTCATGTGCTTTTAATCTAGTGAATTAACTCTAAAAGGGAAGAAAACAAAGATTCTTCACGTTATTTTTCCTTTTATTCTATAGTGACAAACTCGGATGTTTAGATGAGTAGCAAAACAACTTAATTCAGGCTTATTTTAACTTTTCCTGATCTTCCAGCATTGTTTTCAATTCTGTCCTACCCTAAAGAAAGGAAAGAGGAAAATAAGCTCCTTGTTACAAAGTCAGCAGTACATCAGATTAACCTACTTCGCCATTTTCCTCCCACAAATGAAACTACTTGATGGTCAAAGTCCTGGCAGCTAACTTTTCCAGACTGAAAAAGCAATGTGATGTATATTTGGTACTCAGCTCTTACTCCTGCTCAAACTAAAACCCTGTGCCTTCCAAATGTCCGGTGTCCTGAGCCCACACCATCTTTTGCCTTAGACCACAACATCTCTCTGTCAGCTCTCCCTCAACAAATCGTTCTTCTTTGTCATCTATTTCCTTTTCAAAACTCCTATTTCTCAACTCCCCCTCTTCTTCCTCTTCTTCTTCCTCTTCTTCTCTTGGGCAAACTTAGCTTGCTTCTTGAGAACTATCTTTCCTTCCTCTCCCATTTCTCATTTTTTGAAGTACTTCTTACCCCCTGCCTTTGTATCTTTCCATCTCTACTTCATGGATCAGTGCACCGGGGAATTTGCAGCAAGGTAGCCCAGAGAGGACTCCTTTCACCCCCACTAAAGGAAGGCATTAACCGTTACCTTCATATTCCTCAGACCTTCCTGCCCTCAAATTATGGGTTTCTCCTCTGCAGGGACAGGGCAGGGACGGGAATTGGACTTGATGATCCTTGTAGGTCCCTTTCAACTCAGGACATTCTATAATTCTATGATTCTCGAGGAAGATACACACTTAAACTCCCAGAGGAGAGCAACCAAGTACCTCGAGGCAGCATCGCAGTTGCTAGCAACGAGACACAGAAATGCAGATGAAATTCAGCAGAAAGCCTGAAGCATAATTTAAAAGCTCTCTGCCAACGCATGTTAAATAGGTGCTTATGTTTCATGCAGATCCCGATGTCACTCATTAATCCAAATTAAAATTGAGCTGCGAGGGTGGCCAGTTACACACATATCCATGCAGTCACAAGGAACCGGGCTCTCACGGAAAAGCGTGGTGACGGAGGAGATGCAGACCTCGCGGTTTTCTCTAAGCGTATTCTTTTTAATCAGCACGGCATACGGGACTCAAATTGAGAAAATAACACTGGCTTCTCTCATTCAGGCTGATCTATATATACATGTCTCTGGTCCTGGAACTAAAGAGACAAACAGAATGTTTTTGGTTTTGTCTATTCCACACTCTCATGACTGTTTTCAGTCATATCTCCAATCCACTTATTCCCAGGTGGTATTTTTCCTAGCCTTTTTTCAAGATTTGTTATCCTGTGTGCCTAGTTTGGAACACCTGCTCTTTGTAATAACGTTTATTATAATGTGCTTGGTACCAGTTCCATGCTTTATCTTAGTCCCAATTAATCTTCCATGCACTTGGCATCGCTCCCACAGTAAAGTGCCTCTGGACAGGCGTCCGGAGGGGGCTCCGTGGGTTCTGGGGTCTCCCTCTCCGCCAGCGCCTTCCCCCATCCCGTGGGAGCCGAGCCCTGACGGGGCGCTCCGGGATGCGGGTCGGTGGGAGTTTTTCCGTGGGATCCTTAAGGAAGTTAAACCCCCTGCGTAGCGATAACGTCTCGCAAGCCCAGGCTCAGGCAGGGGACCCCGGCGAGGCAAGCGGTCACAGTTTCCTCTGCGTGATGCGATCCCCCCGCGATCCAGCGGGACGTCCCTGCCCACGGCAGCGGGGTCGAACCGGGGGATCTTTAAGGTCCCTTCCAACCCAAACTATTCTATGATAAGGCGACGGGAGGGAGGGGACGGGTTACCTCGTCGCGGGGGGGCTCACTTGGCGAGAGTTTAGACGAGCTAAGCCGGGGGACAGCGCGTCTCCTCCGGCCGCGGGAAGAAGGAGAAGCCGGGGCGGGATGCAGGGCGGAGGGAAGGAGGGTCCCCTGCCAGGAGGGGAGAGGCTCGGTGGCCGAGGGAGGAGGACGAGGGAGGGGAAGGGACGCGGGGGGACCCGGCGTCATTGCGGGGCCGCCCCTCCCCGCGCTCGGCTCAGCCCCCCGAGGCGCGGCCGCGCTACATAAACGCGGCGGCGCGGCGCTCGCAGCCCGGGCGGCGGCGGCCACAGCCACAGACGGGGCGGGAGGCTCCGGCGGGCGAGGGCTGCGCGCTCCGCTGCCGCCGGAGCCCCAGGAGGAGGAAAGGAGGAGGAGGAGGAGGAGGAAGGCAGCGGGGTCCCTCCGGCATGGCCCTGGCGGACAGCGCCCGCGGGATGCCGAACGGCGGCGGCGTGTCGGCGGCGGCGGGGAGCGCGGCGGGCGGCTGGTCGTCCTTCCCGGAGATCGTGGAGCTGAACGTGGGCGGGCAGGTGTACGTGACGCGGCGCTGCACCGTGGTGTCGGTGCGGGACTCGCTGCTCTGGCGCATGTTCTCGCAGCAGCAGCCCGGCGAGCTGCCCCGGGACAGCAAGGGGCGCTTCTTCCTCGACCGCGACGGCTTCCTCTTCCGCTACATCCTGGACTACCTGCGGGACCTGCAGCTGGTGCTGCCCGAGCACTTCCCCGAGCGCAGCCGCCTCCAGCGGGAGGCCGAGTACTTCCAGCTGCCCGACCTGGCCCGCCGCCTGGCGCAGGCCCGGGGCGCCGCCGCCTCCTCCCGCCCCGCCGCCCCGCGCCGCGAGGGCTCGGCCTGCGCCGAGGAGCCGCCGGAGCCCGAGGCGGCGGAGGGAGGAGCCGCCGCGCCCGCCCCGTCGCCCCCCGCCAGCCGCAGCCCCTCGGGGGCGCCGCTGCTCACGCCCTCGCAGTCGCTGGACGGGGCGGGAGGGCGGCGCTCGGGCTACATCACCATCGGCTACCGGGGCTCCTACACCATCGGCCGGGAGGCGCAGGCCGACGCCAAGTTCCGCCGCGTGGCCCGCATCACCGTCTGCGGCAAGACGGCTCTGGCCAAGGAGGTCTTCGGGGAGACGCTGAACGAGAGCCGCGACCCCGACCGCCCCCCCGAGCGCTACACGGCCCGCTACTACCTCAAGTTCAACTTCCTCGAGCAAGCCTTCGACCGGCTCTCCGAGGCGGGGTTCCGCATGGCCGCCTGCTCCTCCACCGGCACCTGCGCCTTCGCCCCCGAGCAGGGCGGCCCCGCCGACGACAAGATCTGGACCAGCTACACCGAGTACGTCTTCTGCCGGGACTGAGCGGCCTCCCGGCGGGGGCAGCGCGGAGGCCCCTGCTCGCCATCACCTCCCCGCCCGGAGGATGGAGGACGCAGAGGGTCTCTTCGAAGCTCTCGTCACCCCACTGCCCTTCGCCGAGGCGGTTCAGCCCCCAGTATGGCCCTCGCACCTCCGGCACGGACCTCCCGACAGCCCCGGGAGCAGGAGGTCGCTGTGCGGTGCCTCGGCCGCCATGGTCCTGCTTGGCCACCATGGTCCTGCTTGGCCACCGTGGCCCCGCTCGGCCACTGTGGCCTCGCTCACAGGGTCACCCTGCCTCCCACCCTCCCAGTAGCTGTGTTGGTAGCGAGGAAGGAGAAAGGTAGTGGGAGCAGGCAAATACCTGCCTGTGAAAGGTGCGCTTGTTTGTCCAACCTCTACCGTTCTCCGTGCACAGGAGCAGAGGTATTGGCTCTGTCAGGGTGCAGTGTTTTAAAACCCACTCGTTTAGGGGCTGAGGAACATTACAGTTGCTTTTCAGCAAGTTGTAATGGAGACGGCATGACAAATGGCTGGTTTTTCTCATCCCCCTACCCTTAAATGAGGTTTTGCCTTGTTGGACGGATCTTTACTGGTCTCTTTTAGCCTATCTGTGAAGGACCATCCCATGGAAGTGATCCCTGCCTGTGAGGGATTGGCACTTCAGCTTGTTCTTCATCTGTAGAGATGAGTAATTTTGCAGGAGGCGAGTGTGCAGCTCTTGATGATGGGTTGCATCCATCTTCCTTTTCTGCCCCCTGTCTCTCTGAACTCCCCTCTCCAAGCTCTTAAAACAGACCAGGACCTGCACAGCAGTCATGTGAGTCTGATGTGAAAGGACAGTTTCACTGCATAACCAACCACTTGAACTATAAAGTGTCATCAGAGACACATGCTTATCCTCTTGAGAGGTAAAGCGACAATGCTTTGAAAAATTAAAGTGCTTGTGAACTGTAACTTTCACGGGTAGTGTGAAGTCCTTATTTTAAGTCCTCTTTTAAGTTCCCATCTGCAGTATGCAGAGAAATCTCAATGCATATTTCCTTAGACCCTCAAAAAGATGGGGGCGAGGTGAAGCCAGGCTTGCCAGGGCGAAGGCAGGGCTGGCTTCCTCGAAAGGTTAAATCATGTACGTTGATTTAATGCAGATGTACATCATAAGTGTGATTGAGAGCACCCTGCTTATTACTTTAAGTTTTGTCATGTTAATGCTGTAAAACTTTGAGGCCAACAGAACTGATGCTGAAACCACTTTTTAAAGAACTGGTTGCTTAGTTTTGATGGTGGTACTATCAGGACAATGACAGTGCTGGGAGTTAAGTACCTTCTTAGAAAGGATTAAGGCCATCCTCAAAAATGAATGAAGCCAACTTTCTTCAGGGGAAATTACCCCTTCTAAAAGTGAAGCTGTGTTTGATTTGTGCTATCTAGCAGTCTTTCTTTCCCAGGGGAGGCAGCCATAGCTTGCTTTGGAACAGAAAATCTGAGCAGCAGGTTTTACAGTAGGGAACAGCTCTTTCTAAAAATTCCTGAAGACCGGGGTATGAAGGCACTTCGCTTTAAAACCTAGATTTGATTTTAAAATCTGTATTGACCGTTCAGACCCTGATGGAAAAATACCCGAAAGATATTCAAAGTGTTGAAGAACTTAGCAGCACTTATTAAAGGCTTGAAGTTACATTTTTTAAAATTTTGGAATAATAAATTATTCTAACCCCAAATTTAGAAATACTGCTAGCACTTGTATTCTAACCAAAGAATTTTACCATAGAGTTTTCTTTTAAAATTTTAATTTCTTTGAAACGAGCTATAGCTACATACGTAAGGAATTGAGTTTCAGTGCTCAGCCTCTGTGTTTACCACCTGGTCTTTAATTAGCTGCATGCACAGCCAGATAAACCTGACAATAATTTGCATAACCATGGCTTTTTTTTTTTTTTTGTATATTATCAAAATTGTTTATCAATGTTATTAAGTTGAAGATGTGCTTACGACAGCGCTGGGTACTATCCAGTTGTAGATAGTTGTATAGTGGAGTATTTTTGAAAGGAGAGAAATGTATTCCTGCCAAATTATTGTAGGTAAGCAATAAGACAGAGTGAGAGGCCAGTACCCCCGAAGACGGAACAAAATCTGTTTGTCCTATGCCTTACTCTGAGATCATTTCTTTGTGCTTAACTTATTTATACCACAAGTGAAAGGACATTGATCACAGCTACGAAATCTTTACAATGCCATTCGCAAGAATAACGACCGTCTTTTTCTAGTTTCTGTTAAGTAATCCTGAAGTATGTTTTTTAAGATTTTGTATAAAATCAGTTTTCAGTAAAGTGTTCAAATTTGCTCTAGATAGCTTTCTTTTTTTTAAGATTTTGGTAGCTTACTATATCCATCATAAGATCTATGACTAGAGGCAGTTTAAATTGAACTTGTGATTTAGTGTACATAGATATACAGTATAAAAACATTTTACATGGATCGTTTAGTTTTTTAATCATTTCAGTGCTACAGAATTTCATATATCTAGCTGAGTATTTGCATATTACACTGTGTACATAATATGTTAATGTTTTACTGGTTTCCTATACCTGTTTCTACAGAAAAACTGAATACAAACATCAGCTTGTAGAACTGAAATTGATTACATATTTGCTTGAATGTGCATCATAACTAAACTTCCAGGTGGCAGAATGCATCTCTAAAACAAAGATTGCCTGTATTTTAATCTGTGATTGCCTGTCAGTTTGCTGGCAGATGACCCAGAAATTTGCATATTTTAACTTAAAATGAGTGTAATAAAAACATAAACTGATGATTTTTTTAATCTTTGTGTTTGTGCTAAAACCGCTTAAGTGTTAGTATTAGGAAATGGGGCCCTTTATTTACTAATAACTTATTGCATTTAGGATTGAAATGACAGTGCCATAAATGTAACAGTCATTTGATGGTTTTCCACAGAAGATGAAATTTTACTTAAACATTGTTCAGTAATTTCAGTAAAATTTTTAAAAGATAAAGAGCCCAAGGCAAAGTCCCTGAGTTTTACTGCTCTCTTCTATTGATAAACACGATGACGCTTCTAACCTGCTGACATGCAGAAAGTAAACAGTCTAAAGGCACAATGCTAGATCCCTGTGTACATTTGTTAGCTGTTGTTGTTCGCAGTTCGTGTGCTTATGGATAAATTTAGTAGTATTTGCAAGTGCTATTAAAAAAAAAAGGCAGTCTTTCTTTTAATTAGAAGTTAAGGCACTGGTCTTTTCAGTGATGCAAATAGAAAAGGGTCACTTTGCAGATGTTTGATAGGATGTTTATATTTTTATACATGTAGATAACAAGCCACTGATTCATTCTTATCTTCACATGTATAGGTTTGAAAATAAAGATCCTCCTAAGAAAACATTGCATACCAAATTAAATTCTTGTTCTTTAAATATTTACACAGTTGCGTGGTTTATGCTGTCCTTTTTACTCTTGGTAAAGGTGGTGTTAGCTTCGCTTTCTCTTCCACAGTATCATATTCATAACTTCAGTGAAGACTCCTAACTAATAGGTGAAGCAGAAACATCAAGCGAAGAATATTATGTGATAAGAATTTGTAGTAGAGCTCATGGCAAGATAAACAAATATATAAAGCTCAGACTGCATACTTTCAAGTGCCACAGAGAAATTTTATAAGTACTGGTAAGTCAGTCCTCATGAAACCATAGTGATTACACAGCTTAATTTGAATAACACAGAATAATTGTTAAAATAAAATGTTGACTTTTTATTTTTTGTGAAGCCAGAGAATAATAACATTGTATATAGTACTCATTTACTGAGAGAAACATTAATACCTAAGAAAATAAATTATGAGACAGAAATGCATTTAGAAATTCTGTTAATGAAGAGAAGAGTGGTCGTGCTAGCTACCCTGTGATCTCTAGTGAACTATTATAACCCTAACAGTAAAATCTCTGTGTGTGAAGCACTTCTATATTTAATCTTTCTTGGGTAGTGTGATTATAATACAAAGGAACCAGCTGAGGGAAGTTTAATCAGCTGTTTTATTTGGCAGCTCAATAGTATTTGAGAGCTCTGTTATTATGGATCAATATAAGACAGAAGGTTGTTCCACAAGCAACAAAATTTTGAGTGTATTTCTGCAGGCTTAGGTCTCATTTCCTTTACTTCCTTTTCAATTACTCTGCTCACCCCCATTCTTTTTATTTGGCTTCTGCGAGGTAAAAGATGGCATGTTCTTTGGCAGAATCATCTTCTGTTATGCTGAAGACTATGGCTGAATTCTACTTTTCTCCCTCTGAACCACAGATATTTTTTTTTCTCCTCTTTCCGTTACCCAACCAGCAGTATTCATGGAATTTGTAAGCAAGAAACATCTGTGAGTTTTCTAGTTCTTTTGATTGAGTTTGAAATTACCCATGAGCTCAGAAGTTGTTAAAGGGGACAGATGTCCATCCAAACAGACAACGCAAGTGTATGATCCTATTTTCCTTAGGAAATACGACTAACAGCAAATTACTGTAATTAATGCCTGGCACTGCCTACATAAAAACCTTTTGTCAAGGGAGGGCACAGTAGTCCAAGTGTACTGCAACCCTATAGACTGACGAGTCAAGCAGTCACACTTTTGTAACACTCGCCAATCAGCCAAATGAATGGGTGGGCTAGAACGGCTTAAAACTGCTTCCCACCTCCAAATTTCTGCAGTGGTTCCAAGTGTAGCTCAAACAGCTTTGAGCCTAGTTAGAACAGCCCTTCGCGGCTGCCTGTCTTAAACCTGTCTGTTGGAGCCTTTGCTGGAGAAAATTTCTGTTATGAACATAGGGATTTTAGGACCACTCCTGCCTTTTGGCCTGCAGAAATGGATCAAAAAGTGCAGGAAAATATTTTGCAGAGGCTAGATTTGACAGGTTGCCCAGAGAAGTTGTAGATGCTCCATCCTTGGGGGTGTTCAAGACCAGGCTGGATGAGGTTTTGAGCAACCTGATGTAGTGGAAGGTGTCCCTGCCCACATCAGGGGGGTTGGAACTGGATGATCTTTAAGGTCTCTTCCAACCCAAACCATTCTATGATTCTATGATCTTCAGCATAGTTGGTAATGAAAAATTAGTGGAGAAATATTATTTATTTAGCAAGTATTAGCATTCAGGGTTTTTTTTAATGAAACTGCTGATGTTTTTTCATTAAAGTGAGCTGCACGTGTTTTTCTGCTTGCAGTGAACTGTATTAGATGTAAGACTGCTGCTAAACGAAACCATATCTGATTGCTGAAGTATTAATATTGCCGTTACAAGTAGTCTCTTGGAAATAAGCAGCACAACTGCTGAGACAGTCAAAACCACAGTCAGTCAAATCCACAGTCAGTCAAATTACCACATTTCTTCTCTGTTCCACTCTCCAGTGTGTTCAAGCTGGAATAAAATTAAGCTCTGTTGTACATTTCTTGCCCAAAAAGTTATTTAGCACATACTGAGGAATATTTGATACTTCTGTTGAAAACTGTTGGCAACAGTGAGTCAGGGTTTTGAAGCAGATCTATTTCCTTGTGAGGAAATTAGAGCTGGGAGAAATCTTTGCATAAACTGGGAGCAGCTTTATGCAGGTTTTCGGAAATTTCTTGGTGTCACAAGAAATTGAAGACATTATTCTGCCTCATCCAAACAGTAAATTCACACTTTGCTCCTATTTTGCAACGCCAAACCCCCTGAAAAAGCTATAATGCTTAATATGATTTATTTGTTCTAGATCTTATTTGATATCATCTCGAAGAAAGAAATATTTTTCTTCCTCAAAAAAGCTCAGTGATTAGCTGCTTGGAAATAACAGTGTGAGCAGTATACCTTGCTTAGGGAGATGGACAGATGTGGGTTAATATTTTTAATATTCATGGATGCCCTATCCTTGGAGGTGTACAAGGGCAGGTTGGATGAGGCTTTGAGCAACCTGATCCAGTGGAAGTTGTCCCTGCCCATGGCAGGGGGGTTGGAACTGGATGGGCTTTAAGGTCGCTTCCAGCTCAAGCTATTCTACTCATCAATAAACTATGAATTTGTCATTTTAGCCTCAAAACACTAAAGGGAAGGAACGATATAACGTGTGCTTTTTTCAATGGAGCGATGTTTTTTATCACAGTTTGCAGATTGCTGCTTCTGCATCTGTCGTCTAGCTGAATTCATGAGTTAAACACTTACTCAAATTCTAGGCTGAGAATTTGAGTAAGTGTTAACTCACTGAAATTCAGCTAGAGAAGATGAGAACAGCACATCTAAACTGTGATAAAAAAATAGCTCCATTGATAAAAAGCACACGATATATCGTTTTCCTTTGTAGTTTTGAGGTAAATCACAACTTCATTAGTTTATTGATGAGTAGACTGTGATGTAAAAAGAAGTAAAAGCCCTTTCTTCCAGACCTTCCCCTGTGCACGCATTCTTCAGGAGGGAACACAGTGCTGGTATGACAGAAGTGATCTTCCTTTTTGTTTTCAGACATAGCTGCAATAACCCATAACACTGCCACCTCAGTTTTGATTGCTTTTCTGGACATGGCCGAATTTCAGGGTCACACCAACACCTAATAAACGGTCCTTTAGCAGAGCATATCATTGTAACTACATAGACTTCTGTAGGTTTGGATGTAGTTTGGTTTTGACTCAAATTTTCCAAATAGCATAGTGATCAACTCTCTTCTCATAGTACAGCAACGTCTGTGATTATTAGAGGTCTAAAGTTAAAGTGTTTTCCTTTAAAAGGGCAGAGACTGTTCCAGGAATGTGATGATTTTTTTTTGTCTTTTTTTTCTTTTAGTGAAGGGTCCCAATTATGGATTTTTTTTTCCGAAAATCTATAGCCTTATCAAAAAGTTCCCAATTTTCCTCAACTCGTACAGTTCACTTCCAAATTATGCCTGTCTACTCTGCTTTTGTAAGACCTCACATGGAGTACTGCGTTCAGTTCTTTGACACAGGAAGGACATGGATCTCCTAGAGCGAGTCCAAGAGAGTCTGTGAATATAAACTGAAAGCTGGAGCACGTGCCATACGAGCAAAGGCTGAGAGAGTTAGGAATGTTCAGCCTGGAAAAGAGAAGGCTCCAGGGAGACCCTCTAGCAGTCTTCCTGTACTTAAAGGGGACCCACAGGAAGGCCCACCAAAGGGACCCACTCTTCTTCAGAAAGTTCAGGGATAGGACAGGTGGTAATGGTTTTAAGCAGAAAGGGGGGAGATTTAGACTAGATATTAGGAAGAATTCTTTTTCCTGTGAGGGTGGTGAGGCACTGGCACAACTTGCCCAGAGAAGTCTTGCATGCCCCATCCCTGGAAGTTGTTCAAGGCCAGATTGGATGGCACTTTGAGCAACCTGATTCAGTGGAAAGCATCCCTGCCAACGTCAGGGAGGTTGGAACAGGATGATCTTTAAAATCTCTTCCAACCCAAGCCATTCTGTGTTTCTGTGATTCTGTGATTGTCTACTATTCTTCATAACATATTCTGCAAGACAGTAGAATCTTGAAATCAGACAAAGAAATCTCTTGGATTGTCATCTAATCTCATGAATGATACTGCTGGTGAAAAAGATGACGCCACTGTGCTCAATTAATTGTTCTGCTGCAAATGTCACCAGCTTTGGCTTCCACCCTGAGCGGTCTGTAATGTTTTCTTCAGCAATGCGACATAGCTGAAGAAAGTGTTCTGTCTTTTCCTTCAGTTCCCTGCCGTTTGTCCCTGTAACCAGTTTTGTGTTGGCACTGCTTATGTGGCCATGGGGAAAACCAATAGAGGGACCTGGTGCAGATGAAAACAGAAAAAGGCAGGTTAGCTGTCAACCAGAGCAGCTCCCCAATCGACTCGCAGTGTAAAAAAGTTACTAGTACTAGGAGAAATGATTGAGCTTCTGTGGTCTGTCAGTATGGCGTGTTTTTTAGTCCTTTAGTCATCTCATGTCTCCTTTCTAAATCCTCTCCAATTTATTAACATCTTTTGAACTGCTGATTCCAGCTAGTGCTTATTCTAGTAAAGGAATGCACTAAAGCAAAGTAAAATGTCTCTGTCTTGTCATCTGTTATTTTCCATTCATCTGTCTAAGGTTTGCATTAGTAGTCCCAGGGATCTCAGCATCTCTGGAGTCCACGTTCAGTAAGCCACGACTGTGAGCACCTGTGCTCTGTCCTCCAAATGCTGTCCCGATTATCATTGAAAATCCATGGCAGTAGATAAGGTGTTTTCTTACAAAACATTATTCCACAGTTCAATTTCAAACAAATAAATAGCCTTAAAAACCAAAGCAAAACTAATATGAGAGCAGCTGAGAGAACTGGGGTTGTTTAGACTGGAGAAAAGGAGGCTGAGGGGAGACCTTATTGCTTTCTACAACTGCTTGAAAGGAGGTTCTAGTGAGGTGGGTGTTGGTCTCTTTTCCCAAGTAACAATGGATAGGACGAGAGGGAATGGCCTCAAGTTACGTGAGGGGAGGTTTAGATTGGCTATTAGAAAAAAATTATTTACTAAAAGAGTGGTAAAGCATCGGAACAGGCTGCCCAGGGAAGTGGTGGAATCCCCACCCCGGAGGTGTTAAAAACCCATACAGACATAGTTTGGGACATGGTTTTGTAGGCTTGGTGGTGTTGGGCAGACGGTTGGACAGGATGATGTTAGATGTTTTTTCCAACCTTAATTATTCTATGGTTCTGTGATTTTTTGTTCTATATATTAATATTGATCAACAGTACCGTGTCATACAACTGCTTGGTATAATTTCTTACTATTTATTACATTGGGTAGGTAATTTTCACACTGGATAAATGGATGTCTGAGGGCTGATGTCAGGTTGACAAGCCTAAAATTCCCAAATTGCCTACTTTTTTTTTTTTTAACCACTGTCTTCAAACACAGATGGTGTATGTTTTGTCTAGTCCTTTGGAAATTCCCCATGGTTTTGAGAGTTTCTGAGAAGGCTGCATTACTAATTACACAGGCTCATAAAGACGCTGGATGTAAGTTGGCCAGACCTGATTAAAAAAAATACTTGTTGCTCTTCTTTTTTGGATTAGTCTCAGAAAGGAAGTTGTTCGTTATTCTCAGCAGACCTGCAGAGAAAAATATTTATACTTTTCCTGAACTAACAAGCCTCCAAATTCCATCTAGTAATGAATCAATACAATTTTTCACTTTGTTCCTAATAAAATTCAGTAATTTCATTATTAATCATACTGACCACAGCTTTCTTCATGTTCTTTTCCCTTATCTTATTGAATTTATACAATGCAATTAGTACTGCATTTGAAATTTATACCCTTTGATTTATACAGTTCATGGTAACCTTCTCTTTCGCTGTTAGAGTTTATATCTATGACTTTTTTAATAGCAGCTATCTGGATCCTGTCCCAGGATGTGCTGGATGACTGCAGCTCCCTTTGATCTCGTTAAAAGGTGCTGTTACTGCAGGATCTACATGACAATTTTGTGAAAATAGTGCTCTCTCTTTTACATTCAGGACTTCACATTTACACTCACTTGCCAAAACTGCAACTGGGATTTAGAAATGCAAGTAACATAGTATTTTTAAAGGTTTCTTTCTTGGTATGCTGTTAGTGGGAATTTATACTTCATTCACTGCTCTTCAATATAACAATTAGTCAACTCAGTCCTTCATATAATTATATAAGGAGAGATGAAACATTCAAAAACATTCAAATATGTTTTTCATTTTCTTGAAGGAAATAAATCCTGCTGACAAGCCACGTTACGAACCTTTCATTGAGATTTCTATTAATTCTTATTATTTTTAATATTTTATTCAAGGAATCTTGCAGGCAACTGTAGAGAACAGAAAAGAATGGCAAACTTAGAAATTTGCTTTTCTTTTTAAAGGCAAACATGTTCAAACTTGCCCTGCTTCACTAATGTCAGATCAGAAGCCTTTGTAGAAGTGTTGTCCTTGAGGTAGCGTTTGAAGTATCACTGGACTTATTAACGTAGAGAAAACTTATTTACTGTGCTCTTAGTCAGAATGTGTTTTTCAAACCCAAAATTATATGGGCTGGTGACTCTACAGCAGCAATGTTCTGTGCTGGCGGACATTTCAAATACACAAAACCACTACCCTTAACTTTTCCATTTATAGATGTGTCTTTTTTATAGAATCAAAAAATAAATAGAATCATAGAATGGTTTGGGTCAGAAGGGACATTAAAGATCACCCTTTTCCAACCTTCCTGATGTCAGCAGGGACACCTTCCACTAGATCAGGTTGTTCAAAGCCCCATCCAACCTGGTCTTGAACAACTCCAGGGATGGGGCATCCATGACTTCTCTGAGCAACCTTATATCTGGAGAATATACCAGAGAAGTAGATCTTTCCTAGCACTGTTCTGGCATATCTAAATGTTGCTTCTTTGTTATATTCAGTTATTTATGCTTTTCCTAGACACTGTTTACAGAGTCACCCACAGACTTTGCTGATGTGCATTTTGGGGTGCTACACATGTGGCACACAGCTCTACTCGTTTGCTCTCACCTGGACTTGTACTCACTGGAGCTGGAATTTACTTTTTTTGAGGTGCTGCTTCCAATACATATTTCTGATACTTATGAATTGGTATGGAAGTCAGTGGGACAACATGGAAACCCAGGTGTGGTAAAGACATGGCCAGGTAAGAGTATCATTGATGACAACTTCCCAGCTGCTAGAGGCTGCATGCTTCACCTACCCACCTCACAGACTTTTGGTGGGTGGAGGCTGATACTGTCTGGATAAATTATAAATATGTAACATTACAAGTAATAGGTTGTAGTAGCTTCTCCCTTCCTTTGTGTTCATCAGATTATTCCTCAAGAGGAGTCCCTATTGTAGCTTTAAACATGATTCTGGGCATAATTCAATCATTATAACCCATACAGTTGTCCTCACCATTTTTCATTTGATAGTCTTTTAAATAGCTCAATGTTCTCACTGCATTTTCATTTGCAAAATTCAATAACAGAAAGTTAGAGGAAGAAGTACTGCTTTAGATTAGCATCCTTAGACAATGTGAGATTACTTTTAACTTTATGTTTTATTTAGCAGACAATGGGAATAAAAGAGCCACTGCCTGAAATCAGCAAGTCATTCCCTTTGTATGGAAAAACAGAATGTGTAGCTTTCAATAACTTGTTTTAAATCGAGCAAGAAAGTCGTTCGTAATAGTGATTGCCTAATAGTGAATGCTTTCACACAGATTATTTCACAAACAGGAAAAGGCAGAAATTGGGACAATTTCAGAAGTATAAAATTCTCTACATTTCCCAACCTTTTCCAAAGATCCTGTGTCCTTGTGAAACTGTTTTCTTCTGAAAACCACCACCAGCTAGTAAAACTGTATTTCACTACTCCTTTTTACAGAGATGCTCCCATTCTATAGCAATCTTTATCTTTCCTAAGGCAATATATTTTCCTGCAGTTTCCCTTTTCAGCTATTACCTTCCTTAACTGAACCTTTACATTTTACAGATCTTCTGCAACAGGATGTACATAGGTGCTTCTAATAAGTCTGATGTTGTATTTGGTGATTTACCTCTTGTGTTAACTAGTTTTTTTTTGAGTGACGAAGCTGGTGAGGGGGCTGGAGAACAGGCCTTATGAGGAATGGCTGAGTGAGCTGGGGTTGTTTAACCTGGAGAAGAGGAGGCTGAGTGTTGTAATTGCACTATGTAAAAGTATGATGCTTTGCTGGTATCCTTTCCTTAGGGAAAGGCCAGTAAAGAAACATTCTGAATGTTCTTTTGGTTTACATATGCGGGAAAGCCTACGCAGTACTGGCTAACCTACACAGTACCTGCACTGTACCAGTGCAGTATAAATAGAATTGTACTCCTCTTTCTGCTCAGCTTCATTTAGGCTCAGGCTCTGTAAAAGTACTTGCACCTTTCCCATTATATTATATTTTCCCCCTTGCAATGTTGAAGAATTTGGTCTGTGATTTTTAAAGAATGGTTTTATTATTTTGATAAGAAAATGTTCTTTCCCGTCATTATTTTGTATATAAAAGGAAGATTTAGAAAGAGATTTTTTTTGAGTTTTCTGAAAGCCTCAGTCTTTTCCTCAGGATTTCTCCCCTTTACTTTAGTTCTTGAATGTACTTTTTTGATTGCTATATTTTTAGAGGATATTGTGATCTGCTTCTTGTCTACTATTAATCAAATGCCATGAATTTAATAGACTAATCTTGAGATTTTTACTGGCCCAGCTGAAACCTGTAGCCTACATTGGCTTTATGGGATGAGGCAAATTGAAATGCATACATAGATGCATTTAATTCATTCCTCTTCTGTTAGAAATCTCTTCCTCTCCCTCTCCATTTTTTTTAAGTTTCATTTGCTGAAATTATTTCCAGCTGTAAAGAGGTTTAACACTAGGTGTTAGCTTGGGGTGGGGGTGGGCAAATTTTGATGAATTGTACTGCTAAAAACTGCATTTCGCAGGCAGATTTAGGTATGTAAAAATAGGGAAGTAAAGCTGAGAGTACCTCCAATTGTTTTAGGTTAAAGTGAAGGTCCTAGGAATATCAACTGTAAGCCAGTTTCTCTTAGGTGTCTGTCTTGAATGGAATAGAAAACGTATCTCAGATGCAGGAGCTCAGAGCTTAGCTTCTCTGCCTGATCTGAACAGAAATTTTTAAGAGCCCTTGCAGGTGAGTGCCCAGCCCAGGCTGCTAATGGGTGTCTGTAGTCTTACCAATTGACTTTAAAGGGTTGGAAAGACAAGTTCAGCTGGTTTTTTTTCATGAAAATTCTAATCAGGTTCACTGTACCTCTGTGCAGAGCATGAGTAAAGCATGATCGTGAGATGCTTTCTAGCCCAACTAAGATAGGGAAAGACAAGCACCTCCCATACGAGGACCAGCTGAGATAGTTGGGCTTGTTTAGCCTAGAGAAGAGAAGGCTCCTGGAAGACCTTATAGCAGACTTCTAGTACTTAAAGAAGGCCCACAGGGAGGCTGAGGAGGGGCTTTTTGTCAGGGAGTGTAGTGATAGGATGGAGGGGAACTGTTTTAACCTGAAAGAGGGGAGACTTAGGAATAGTTTTTTCACGTGAGGGTGGTGAGGCACTAGCATTGGTTGTCAAGAGAAGTTGTAGATGCCCCATCCTCGGAGATGTTCAAAGCAAGGTTGGATGAGGTTATGAGCAACTTGATGCAGTGAAAGGCATCCCTTCCCATGGCATAGGGGTTGGAAGTGGATGATCTTTAAGGGCTCTTCTGACACAAACCATTCTACAGTTCTATGATTCAATACTCTTCAGCATAGTTAATAAAATATAAGGGGAAAAATAATGTGATTTATTTAGCAGGCACTAGCATTCAGGGTTTTTTTTTGTGAAACTGAATGCTGATGGGTTTTTTCTGTTCATTAAAATGAGCTGCATGTGTTTTTTTCCCTTGTAATGAACTGTATTACATGTAAGGCTTGTTGACGGGAGCATCACGGAATCAAACGCAGAGGCCAATATGATCAGCAAGTGTTCAATTTATTGAGTTTAGCTGTTTCTTTATAAATCCTTTTCGGTTACATAACTGGGTGCCCACGAGGGTATCTACAGTGTATTATTGGTTAAAGGTAGCTGTCCATAAAGCTATTACTAACATATTATTGGCTAAACTACTGCACATGCTAAGAAACCAAGTTACACTAAAATTAACTATGTTGATAGTTCTCTTTAATTGTTTTTCTTTCAGCTGATACTCGTTCCCACTGAACTAGCTGTTGCATTCCTTTCAGCTGGCATTTGTTTACCTTTTGGCTCTCTGTTTCAAGGCCTTGTTAGAGTTGTTCAGTATCACAGCATCCAGGCCTTGTTCTCTGTAAAATGTTCCCACAAACGCTCTGCTGCTAAATAAAACTCTCATGTCTAATTTCTGAAGTACGATTCTATGATTCTAGTGTTAGGGAACTGCCTATCAAGGGGCTGTAATGCTGGTACTCATCACACAATACACTACAGCACTGGAACCAGTCCTGGCTCAGCAGAGAGAGAACCAGGGCATGTGTGCTCTTCCATTAGGATGCACAATCAATTACAATGGCGAGTAGGTCTCCTGAGTCACTGGAATGCATGGGGCAGGGATAAGAAGGATGAAAGAACTTGTTTGAGCGGTGCTTAGGCTTTTTGTTGATGTTGGTTTTGATAATGCAAGCATCTATTTCCCAGATATCCCTTCTTGCTCAGTATGTAGGGAGCAAATACAGATTTCAAGCCAGAAGAAAGAGCAGTGAATCATGCTTACTAAGTAGGTACTTATTTTTAGAAATCAAATCAGAATTGCACACGACATAAATGTGACTGCATATATACTGGCATGTAGTTCTTAGAATCATAGAGTCACCAGGTGGGAAGAGATCTCTTGGATCATTGAGTCCAACTGTTCCTAGCTGTCACTAAACCATGTCCCTGTGCACCTCGTCTACCCATCTTTTAAACACCCCCAGGGATGGTGACTCAACTGCTTCCAGGGGAAGCCTGTTCCAGTGCCCAATGACCCTTTCCATGAAAAATTTCATTCTGATATCTAGAGTGAACCTCCACTGCCGTAGCCTGAGACAATTCTCCTTTGTCCTGTCCCATGTCACTTTGGAGAAGAGGCCAGCTCCCTCCTCTCTACAACCTCCTTTCAGGTAGTTGTAGACAACAATAAGGTCTCCCATCAGCCTCCTCTTCTCCAGGCTAAACAACCCCAGCTCCTTCAGCCGCTCTTCATAAGACTTGTTCTCCAGCCCCTTCACAAGCTTCGTTGATCTTCTCTGGACATGCTCCAGAGCCTCAACATCCTTCTTAAAGTGAGGGGGCCAGAACTGAACACAGTACTCGAGGTGCGGCCTCACCAGTGCCAAGTACAGAGGCAGAGCTTTGGGAAAATCTGGCTATGCCCACTGCCACCCAGGCTACCACTGGAGACCACTTTTGGGCAAGGGCACCTTGCTGGCTGCTGCTCAGATTTGGTGTCCAGCAGGACCCCCAGGAGCTCTTCTGCCGTAGAATGTCAGAATAGTTTGGGTTGGAAGGGACCTTAAAGATCATTTATTTACAACCCCCCCTGCCATGGGCTGGGACACATTCCACTTGATCAAGCTGCCCAAGGCCCTGCCCAACCTGGCCTTGAACACCTCCAGGGATGGGGAATCCACAACTTCCCTGGGCAGCCTGTGTCTGTCGTCTTTTCTACCCGTTTTAAAAATGGTCACAACATTACCGTTCTTCCAGGGACCGGGCACTTCTCCTGATTGTCATGACTTTTTAAATATCATGGAGAGTGGCTTGGCAACTACATCGGCCAATTGCCTCAGGACTCTGGGATGCATCTCATCAGGTCCCATAGACTTCTATATGTTCAGGTTCCTCAGGTATTCATGAACCTGATCCTCCTCTCCTGTGGGAGGGGGTTACCCCTCTGGTCACCACCTTGCTGTCCCATGACCCAGGAGAGGTGAGGAGAGTGGTTGTCAGTGAAGACTGAGGTAAAAAAGTTGTTAAGTACCTCAGCCTTCTCCTTATCTTTTGCTACAAGGTCACCATTCCCAACCCTCATGCTGGTTACCAGCACCTTAACCAGTCTGCTTTTGGTCACAAATAGGTGTGGCTGTGTCCCTGGATGCTCTGTTCCCATCCTGGTGCCATCCACGGTCGGTCCCCAATGCTTTCTGCAGGTCTCCCGCTGCCACGAGGGTGAGAAGAGCAGAGCCTCTGGAGCACACATCATCATTACGAACTGCAGACCAAATTCTGACCTGCAGTTCTCAATTTGCCATAGAGGCCAGTAGAAGAATGGCAGAGAAATGGTAGGGAAGACCACGCTAAGGTCTCGATGCTTGATGTTTTGCCCTTTGGAGTGTGTAGGGATTTCCCCCACTCTTCCCCTGCCCCCCCGCAAATGCTTTAGGGATGTTTTTTCCTCAACCCCCTCGGTTTCGCCCTGGTGCAGAGCTCCTAGCAGTTGGGTGTGTGGTTCCTTAGGGCATTGATTGCTGAGGGTATGAAGCAAGCCTTTGCCCATGAAGAAAAGGTGGCATTGTCTCTGAAACACTCGAGATGCCAGCAAGTAGAGTTGTCCCTGCATTACCATGTGCTGGTGACTCCTGCAGGATGATTGCCAGACCTGCAGATCACCCGTACAGTTTCTTTCCCCTGTCATGGCTGCCTCTTGTGTTTTCCCTTCTGAAAGGAGCTCGACCCCATTAGACATCCTACGGGGCTCAAGCGTCCAAAGAACTGAGGCTGCTGAAGTACTTGGAGCTTCGGGAAGATCTGGTTTCCAGAGCCCAGGTCTGACTTGCTGACAGAAAGGTGTGTGTTTTCATCAGTCCAGAGAGGGCTGATCTGCAGGAGAAGGAGTAAGAAAGGAATTGTTGCTGGATCTGATGTGCTTAAAGAATGGGAAAAGACTAGTTCCTAAATCACAAGAGCACTAGGCAAGACCTCTTCTTGTTGTATCACTATTGGCTGAAAGGGATGAGAAGGAGCGGAGATACTACCTTTGCAGATGATACTGACAAAGCGTATCCAGAAATGCTTAAAGTATATCCAACTGTTTATTTTGGAAAGACATAGCAATACAGGGTTGTGGGAATTGCAGGGTATGGGCTTATCAGGGTATGTGGGCTAGAAGGGAAAAGGGCAGTTTTAACCATCAATGGGTATCAGCTCTACAAACAGTTCCAGTGGATCTGAAGGCAGATTAGGATCAGCTGCTTTTTGGCCTCTTTCCTCTGCTTCAGCTCTGCTGGTGGGAAGGGGGCTTCACCCCATGGATGGCTGCTTTGTGATTTCTGCAGCCCTACCCTTTAGGCTGAAGTTTAGGGCTGCACCAGCCTGAGTTCGTCCAGGCTCAGGTGTCCCTCCTTGGAGCTCTGCTTACAGCCTTCTCTTGGCGCCTGCTTGCCTGTGGCTCCCCTCTTCATGGGCTGTTTTTTGTTTTCTGTTGCCTTGTGAGGAGCCTGGCAAGCTTTCCATTCAAGAGTATTGTTAGACAGATGAAGGCATGATCAACATGAACCAGTTCTGTTCACAATGAAAGCTAGCTCTTGTGCCCTTCTCTCCCCAGAAGAGTTCTTTCGGAGTTGGTTCTCGGGAGTGACTAGAGGCACTTGCAATGGAAATGTGGAAGTCAAACAGATGGCCAGAACCTACCTGTCCAGTCATTCTCTTAGTCTGAAAGGCAAATCCCTTGGATGGGTTTGCTCAGCTCAGCCGAGTCAGTTCTGCTAGGATCACCGCACAAATTGCGATGGCCATCCTGCATTGGCCTTGTCCTGCAGTTGTGCAGAGCTGCCTGCTGGTGGATGGCCTTCCGTGTCCCCGTGGTGGCAGCAGTCCCACCTTCTGAGAGAGGAGGCTTTTGCTGTCACGCTGTTTGTGGCCCTGGCACACCTCTGCTCTTTCTGCTCCACGTGGGCTCTCACTTCTTGGGCCGTGGCCACTCTGCAGGAGCCAGAGGGATGGGGATTTTCTGACCCTACTTGCTTAGCTGAATGGGCTGGGGCAGTGTTGTGTCCTGGGAGGAGAGAGCTGCCAGGGTCCAGCCAGAGAGGCCTCCCTGCCGTGAGTGCATGACGGCCCAGGCCTCTGTGCAGCGGCTGAGGTCCCTCGCCGTGCAAGGGGTCAGGGCAGCCATCTCTACCTCCTGCCGGTCCCAGCTGCTGCCAAGGCAAAGAGAGCAAAGAGCAATGGGGGAGAAGTGCAACATCAACGCTCCCGAACACTCTCTGTGTTGTACCCCAGTGCTGAGCTCATGGGAGAGGTGTTGTTTGGGAATGAGGGGGTGCAGGGCTCAGCTCTATCCTGCTGCAGAGTGAGGGGGACTGACGTGCTGTGTGGGAAAGGCAGCACAAGCGCCCTTCTCCCAGCTTACCAGGCAAGTGGCCACGTCCATCTTTGCTGCCAGAGGGGCTGGGAGGTGGCTCCTACACAGGACCAGTCTGCAAGAAATGTGCTGCCCTCACTGAGCACCCCAAGAGCAGAAGAGGCCCCCAGCAAGCTGCATTGGGCCCTGGCCATGTGTGAGAGGTGGGGATGGCTGAGATGGCACCCAGCACGACTCTTACCACTGCCTGGACCCCAATGAACCTCCGCAGGCTCCTGGTGCTCAGTGGTGTTGCCCGGGCAAGGGGAAAAGAGCAGAAGGTGAGAAACGATGCACAAGATGCTAGGCTGGAGCTGGCTTTTTGAGGCTGGAGGAGGGACAGGAGGGACACTTACAGCTTGGCAGCCCCTCAGGTCCTGCAGCAGGAGATTGATGGAAGACAGCTGCGTCACCCGGGCTCCCTCTGCTCCCTCTGATGGCCTGTGCGCAGGGTAGGGGCAGCATCCTGAACAGCACGCTCTGCCTGGCTCTAGGCCATCTGCGGGTGCTGAGCAGCGGGACATGGACACCCAGGGATGCTGCCCAAGAGGAGGAAGACAAGACTGCCAGATCTCTCGTCCTTATCTGGCTCTATGGCTTCTGCATCGTTGCTTTCCAGTGAGTTGTGCTCCCACGCCCTGCAGCAGGGCTGGGCGGCACCTCTCTCCTCTCCTCTCCCATCCTGGGCTCCATCCTGCCTCTGTGGGCCTGCCCACGGCCAGGGCTGTGCCAGCACCCGCCTATGCCCACAGGCTGCAGAGCAGGGGGCACTCAGGCCCTTTCTCCTCTCTTTCTGCGGCTCCCGCCAGCTGAAGGAGCTCAGCGCACTCCTTTGGTGAGCCCTGTCTGCCAGTGCAGCCTGGGAGGAGGAGATCAAATCAAGGTGGGGTGCTCCAGGCGCGTGATGTGGAAACACCGCTCCGCAGCTGGGGAGAGGTGCCCTCATGCCGCGGGTAACGCTGGAGTGGGCAGAGCGTGCGGAGATGCTTTGCCCACCTGTGTCCAGCCAACGCCTGACCAGCCCTGTCCCCACCTGGCTGCTGGGTGGTACCTGGCTCTTTCAGGGAAGGCAGCAGTTGCTGGCACAAGAAGGAAAAGATGGCTTGGGTCTCACACAGCTCCTTCTCTGCCATTTCCCTGTGCACAGACCATCAGAAGGAGTTCAGGGAGCCTGCATGACACAGCTGTCCTGAATCAGCCTCCTGAAGCAAGAGGTTTATGGAGGACAGCTGCGTCACGCATGCTCTCTGCGCTCCTTCTGATGGCCTGTGTGTATGGAAGGGGCAGAGAAGGGGCAGAGAGGGAGCTGTGTGAGACCCAAGCCACCTTTTCCTCCTTGTACCAGGAACTGCTGAAAGATTTCGGCTGAGCCCTCAGTAAGTTACCAGTGATTGGTTAACTTTGTTTGTGAAATAGAGCAGACTGTGGTTTAATAGGAAACTGAGACATCTAGGGATATTAGTTGTATTTTCTGTAAGAAGATGGAGAATTTTCTAAGGAAAAATTTTAATATCGTTAGCACGGAAGTCATAAGAGTTGCACGTGAGAGCCGAGTATCTTTGTTCAGCTAATGTAGTGGAGGATGCACTGAGTTTCTTCTAGGTTAGAGTAATGGCAGCTTCTCCTTTAGGCAAGTGGCTTTTTAGAATTAGAAGCCATTCCTGTCTAAATTGACACATTTAGAAAACGTGTCTACATGAATAATGAACTCACACAGCAGAGCTGCTGCTGTTTGATAGCAGAACATTTTTCCCATTTTGGAGTTTTTTAATTGATCTAAAACTTCCCAATGGTTATCACTGCTAGTTTTTTCCCTGTATGACAAGTTAGAAGTAAATGAAGGTGTTTTCTTGTACTGGAACAATTTGCATGTTTGCATTTTTTTTACAGCTGTTGCAAAGATGAAATTGAAACCCTGAAGAGCTCTTGCTCTTTGTACTCCTGAAAGCTACAGTAAACAGCTTTTTGCAAATTTCCATTTTGGAGAACTGCAAAGTAATTATTCAAGTGTTTATGAGGAAGAAAAAAAAACCCAAACAGTTTTCCTTTAGAGACAACATTTTACTGCAGTTTTTAGTTCTCTCTTTACTGTTACATCTGCCTTTTCTTCAGGTCAATAATGACTACTTCCATAGAAATTTTTCTCATTACATATGGTAGAACATCTTTGTGTAGCAGCTGAAAAGGAACTGGACCTGTCCTCTGTCAGTGAAACACTGGACTAAATTATTACTTCTATAGCACATACAGTTTTCCTTTACCTGTTAAAGAAAATTATGAAATGTTGCCCAGAGAAGTCATGGATGCCCCATCCCTGGAGATGTTCAAGACCAGGTTGGGTGGAGCTTTGGGCAACCTGATCCAGTGGAAGGTGTCCCTGTCCATGGCAGGGAAAATTGGAACTGGATGATCTTTTAGGTACCTTCCAACCCAAACCATCTGTGATTCTTTGATTTTGTATTGCTCCCATGCAACTGCTAGAGACCTTGGACTAATCTGCATGTATATGGGCCAGATTAATTTTTGCAACTGAGCTGAAAATCTGTGCCAAATTGTATCATAACCCAGGAATGAAAAGGATAGGGGTGACTTATCTTCACACATATTCTCTGCAGATTGTTACAACCAAATGCAAGTAAATGCAAAAAATATGTGGTTGATATTTCTAATTTAATCTTTGACATCCCAATAAGTCATTGTAATATTAAAATTATTTTCACTATGCTTTCTGCATGAAAGACCAAAAGAATCTATGTTTTTCATAGAATTTGTGCAGGAAAGCATTGACAAAAAGTACTAAAGTACTTTTAATGTTTGTTCCTGTATTAAACATGCTGAGATGAGGCTTAAAAGCCCACCAGAGAATTCACATTTGCCTCAGTGCTTTTAGTAAAAGCTGTAATTATCTGTATCTTTTGACAATGCTTAAAATGGAACACAACCTAATTCTCAGTTATACAGCAATGTAGTACAGCAAAGATATTATCATCTATTTTTTCATTATAAGATGCAGGTGCATAACCAGGAAGAACATCAACATGATTATTTCTTAGTAAACCTTTATGATATATAACTCTTCTGCGGAGTAGTGAAAATCAGACCTTACTCTGACTTCACCATAGAACACTTCTGTTGTATAAGTAGACCAAGATTTTGACTTTTTGGGATATTTTCACTTTACAGGTCCTGTTCCTCTCTGTCAATAATCTCATTACCCTGTGATTTTTGTGGGGGATTAGGGTTAGCCTTATGGCTTCTCTCTTCACCCTTAACAGCATTAAAAAAGCTGGCATCTCCAGCAGAATCCCTTGGCATTACTGCTGCTGATTAATGTGTGCCAGAGCTTTGTACTCCACAGCAATATTACCCCCCCGATATTGCAGGGCTTAGCAAAGTGCACTATGATCCCAACAGAGCTCAACATAGACTGGAAGGCAAGGCTAGCAATGACCTAAGTAGGAGCCATAGGACTAAAAGGGTTTATAGAGTTTACGTGACTATGCCTAGCCGTTGGTTAAAAAAACCCTTGGATTTGTTTTTGGATTTGCTTGGATTTGTTTTATTGAAATATTAAAGCAGCCACTGACACCTTTTACATTTTTTGTCTGGTCACATCTTTTACAATTCTCTACTGTTTTTACAGCTGAAACCTAGCAGCTGAGGAGAGACTTCTAAATGTGTTGTGATGGGAAAGGGCGCAATGCCCTTTTTGTTTTCTGAAATGTTTAGTGCTTAACTATTGAATTGTATATGCAGTTCAGGGGGAAGCTCCCCATTTACAGGGAAGCAAATGGTAAGAACCATTAGTGGAGCAAGGGGCTTCTAGATAAGCACAAAGTCTGCCAGGTCAGGTAGAAGTTTCATCTATTCTAGTGCTGCCTTTCTGGAAGAGAGCAATAGAGAAGCTTAGGGAACAGGCTGCCCAGGGAGGTGGTTGAGTCGCCTTCCCTGGAGGTGTTTAAGGCACGGGTGGACGAGGTGCTGAGGGATATGGTTTAGTGTTTGGTAGGAACGGTTGGACTCGGTGATCCGGTGGGTCTCTTCCAGCCTGGTTGTTCTGTGATAATTTAAAGCAAATATGTGATGGTATTTCCTACTCCCATTCTCATATTCAGTAGAGGTGTCTTTGTATCTGATAATGCCTGTTGGAGTTTTAGTCCATGACTTGATGTAGTTACTTTTCAAACACCCGTGAACTTTTGTTGTCTGCAACAGCTAGCAGCAGTGAGTTCCAAGGTTTAGCTATATGATGCTAAAGAGCTTAATTCCTCCTTTTGCTTCCTACCTGCTGCATAATTTTATTTGACAACCATTAGTTCTTCTGTAGGAAAAGAATAACCATTCCTCCTTCATCCTCTCCCTGCCATGAATTTTATTTGTATCTCTGTCATGTTACCCTGTTAGTCATCAATTTCCCAGGGTAAAGCACTCATCTAGTTGGTCATTCTTTGTCCTTCCCTATCTCTAATGAGTTTTCTGCTGTCTTCATCTCCAGTAGGGTTCCTCCTGCTCTCTTTGTAGTTTGTAGAACTCACAGAAGTAGCTACACTGATTCCAGCAACTTAGGGTCTGGAAATGGGAACCTCAACCAGGTCCCACCAAAAAATCTACTTACTGTCCTGTCTCAGAATATCCATTAGAAGATGTTTGCGGAAATGTATAAGACTAGACAATTTTTCAAGAAGATTTTAATTTTTAATCTCAGATTCATGCTCTGCAAGTAGTTTTTTCTTTCCTCTTTAGAATTGTGCCTGACTAAGACTTGTACAAAAAACAATTTTTAACCCTCCCCTGCAACAGCTTTGTCCCTTACTGTCCAATAATAAATTAAAAAGTTGGGTCAGTGTGCTGACTGCATGTTCTTTTTCTTGAGATGCTTAAAACAGGAAGAGTTTTCCCTGTCAAGAAGGGCTGCCTGATATTATAAAAAGTTCTGAAATGTGTATAAGCCCATAATAATAATAATAATGTATAACTATTCATTTCAAGGACAATTTTTTTTATTCACCCTGAAAAGCTATTTCCTGGAAAAAAAAAGCCCCAACTTTGAAATCTGAAGCTAGCCTGGCTCGGAATTTGTTCTGCAGTAACAAGTAAATACAGAATGCTGCAAAATGCAGTTAGCATAACTGATCCTGAACTGATGACTACGTTAAATATTTGCTGAAGTCTGGTTTTGGGCAATATAATGGTCTGGGCAAAATGGCTAATGTCCACCTTAGACCTTCTGTTACAGCCATAAACCTTCACTGATTAACATTTTGGTGACCTAAGAAACTGATCATATACATATATATTTAATGACAGTGTAAAGGAATGAATCACTTAAAATGCAATTAAAAGCTGCTGCTTCAGCATGGATCTTTTAAGTCAGTTTGAAATAATTAACTTCAAGATGATTTATTGAAGAGATTCATTTTCAGTTAGAGTTCAATTAATCTGTGTGACCTCTTCTGAAGAATATTGCTTACTACAGTTTTAGTGGATACAGGATGAGCTAAGATAGCGTTACTTGCTTTTTCTACCACCTAAAAGACATCTGCCTTGGTACCTCTTTGCACGTGTAATTTGTTTTCACTGGCGTATCTCTAATTAGGCAGTATTATATTTTGAAAACTGTCTTTCTTGATCCAAGGGTTTTATAAAAGGCAAATCCTAAAGAATCTCACAGATTAGATCTTTCCATCTTGCAGCACACTTAAGCATAACATGGAGCCATAAACTGTTGGTTTTCAAATTTCCTGTTGAAATTGTAAAACCACAGGAGTTTAAGTATGTACGTAAGGTCCTATGGATTTCCAATTAACCAAGATAATGTCTACAATCTGTGGATACTGTAGTGATACTATGAGGAAACAACTATTTGGTGATTGAATTGAATATGTATATAATTATAATTTGAATCCACATAACACAAAGGATGCTTTTTGTATAATTTTTGTACTTCAGAATTTTTGGTACACAAATAGGCCTATCTTCTCTGGCAATCAGTGGAAAACAGTTACTTTATATATCTACCCTAAAAAAACCCACAAACTCTGAGAAATTCTGTGTGCATGTTTATACTCTCTTTCTGTGAGTTTTCCCCAGCACAGTTAACTCCCACTTCAGTTTAGAAAAGCAGGTTTGCTGTCTTGCGCACATCTTGATCTTTGACTTAATATGGTTTTCAGCCAGTCTGAGCATAATGCTCAGATTGTTGAAAGCATATTTTTCTCCAGTTCTTCCTGGAACCAGCTTTTAGCTTTATAAATAAGTTGTTTCACACTAGAAGGAATGAAGCATTACATTTCCATCATAATTCTTTTGAGCATCCAAGTCGTTTTATATTGTTTAATTTCATGTTCCCAGTGTCAGCCTCCTTATATTTCATTCCCAGTGTACAGGAAGGACAACAAACTAAGGCAGACAAGCTAGTTGCAGAAAAATACCATCAGTTATGCCTGACTGTTCCTTCCTCGAAAAACACTTGAGGTTGAGGAACCCTCTGGTTTCCTTATGTCACACATATGTCTCACAAAATACGTTAGATAAACATCTTCACTATAGCTTATATCTTTGCTTAAGCTAATAAGAAGGAATTCCTGGAATGTCAGCTATCAGGATCCCTTTCTGAAGGGTCCCTTATTGTTGCACTCATTTTCAGTATCTTCTGTCAGTGATGTAAAAAAGTACCTTGAGTCTTTCTGTTATTAGGAGTTGGCATGACAAAGTAATAGCTAGATGCTTGCATGAATTAACTGGAATAGCTTTCTGCTGGAGTGAAGCTAAGCTTCCTACATATCATGATGCGTGTGTTTTTAAGCTTCTTTTGCTTGCTTTACTATGTTGCTACAGTTTTATCTGTACCACCTGACCACTTCCTTTTGCTCACAATGCACTTCATCACCTGCAAGACTCTGTCTGATCTCTTATTATCAAAAAAATCTGGGCACTCGGCACATAGAGAGCTTGATGGCAGAGCAGCAGCTGGAGAACTTGCAGTGCATGCTTTAACTTGGGAATACCAGTCTGCGCATAAATGACTTCCAGTTTAATAATCGTAGTTTTCATTAAAACTTGTTATGTCTCTTTATCAACCAGTAGGGCCTGGCTGCTACAGGAAGGAGCAATCTTGTGGTAATGAGATTTCAAAAGACAAGTTGAATTTGTTCCCGCAGAAAAGGAAGGACATGAGAAGCAGCAAGTGCTGAGAACACAAATAGGAGTAGCAGAAGTTTATAGACTTTAACAAGCTCTTCTGACACCAGAAGGACCCCTTCTGGTCAACCTCCGAGCCTAAGCTTACACAGCAGACCAGCATGTATGCCTATGTTTTTCCCCGAGAAGTTATTTTAGTCTGATGATCTACAAGCCTGGAAGTAATACTTCCACTCAACCTGAAATTCCTCTCACTTTAGTTCCTCTCAAAGGTCATTCTGGCAAATACAGTCATCTCAGTTTCTAGAGCTGTAAGGTCCATGAACAAGGATTTTATCTCACTGCTACTGATGTCTTTTGTGTTAACTACCGATGAGTAGTTTTGGCAGTTTCCCCTCACTTCCTATTCTACCTCTAGAAATTGATGTTAAAATAGGGAAGTTAATTTTCCTGCATTTCCTCTGTTGTTAGAACAGTAAAACACCCTGTCATGGGTGAGTCAAAGCACCTTTCCTTAAACTCTTGTTCTCAGTTGCCACCATCTCTCCATTGTGAACACCTCAGAGGCTCCTATTGACTTACCTGAGAACAAAAGTTGATATTTAACCCTGCTTATAAGACTACTGATGAAGAGTGCTAAGCAGATAGACATAAAAATTGCCGACTACCCAGAGTGGTAGCAGCTGTTTCCTCCTATTATATCTGCTTTTGTGTGCAAATGAGCACATTAATGGCAGAACTAACCGTCAACATAGCCATATAATTTTGTGTCCTTTATTTAAGACTTTTAATGCCTCTTGCACTTCAACAACTAGTCTGGGATTGGAATCGCTGGTTGAGAGATATGCAGAATCACAGAATGTTTGAGGTTGGCAGGTGCCTCTGTCTGCTCCAACTCCCTGCTAAAAGGTTGCCCAGGACCATGTCTGGATGCGTTTTGAGTATCTCCAAGGATGGGGACTAGAGACTTTCCGGGCAACATATCGCAGTGTTCAACCACCCCCGCATAAAAAAAAAAAAAAGTATTCTTACGTTCAGGCAGAATTTCATATGTCTGTGCTCATGTTTCAACTGGTTTCTGGCCAATTTCATTGTCTCACTTATAGTGTGGAATTCATTTCACCTAAAGACTGATTAAACTGACTTAAAGTAAGTCTCTAAGGCAGTCTATATAGTTAAATGAGAAAAGGCCAAATACTGACTGAGTTGCAGTGTGGGACCAGCTCCTCTGTGGCCAATATGTCTGCAAGTGAGTTGGAAGAGTCTCAAGCAGAGTCAGGGAGTAAAGTGAGAGGTAAGCACGGTGAGTGGTCGAGGACCAATGCTTGGTCTGGCTCTCTAGCACTCTCTTGTCTGCCATATAGTGGCACCCTGTATAGAGTGGATTAATTTCCTCCTGCAGATGCCTGACAGATTTGTTACACCGTTAGTATTTAACATCCTCATCATGCAGAGGATTTTGTGCCATTAACGTATCATTCTCTTACAGAATCATAGAAAGGTTTGAATTGGAAAGGACCTTAGAGATCATCCAGTTCCAACCCTCCTGCCAAAGGCAGGGACATTTTTCACTAGATCATATTGCTCAAAGCATCAAAGCCTCCCTTGGTTCATGAATGTATAAATGAGGACAAAGAAAGGGAGAGATTGTACTCTCTGAGAGACTGAAAGGGAAAGCATGTGCTCTCCATGTATTAGAGAACAGATATGGAGAATGTAACTTCTGCCTGTTTATAAAACAAACAGAACAGCAGTAACACCTGAAAATGCCTTTATACACTCTATTACACAAAATTGTTGGAGATAGGTAAGCTACAACAGAAGGAGATCCACATGATTTCAAATGAGTTGGTGCAACTTACTCTAGATCAGATAATTTCTGCAACAAATCGCTGCTTTTAAGGTGTAGAATAAATGTGTTAAACTCTTACATTTAAATAAGTTGAACTTATTAAATAAATAACTTAGTTTATGGATAACATATCTTAAAGTATGTACCATCCTTTCAGGGCAAAATTTGGCCAGAAGCTCCTATTGCATTCTGCATTATTATTTTCTTCTTGGTAGATACTTTCATAGAATCATAGAATCACCAGGTTGGAAGAGACCCACCGGATCATCAAGTCCAACCATTCCCACCAATCTCTAAACCATGCCCCTCAGTACCTCATCCACCCACACCTTAAACACCTCCAGGGAAGGCGAGTCAACCACCTCCCTGGGCAGCCTGTTCCAGTGCCCAATGACCCTTTCTGTGAAGAATTTTTTCCTTATATCGAGCCTGAACTTCCCCTGGTGGAGCTTGAGGCCATTCCCTCTTGTTCTGACCCCTGTCATCTGGGAGAAGAGGCCAGCTCCCTCCTCTCCACAACCTCCCTTCAGGTAGTTGTAGAAAGCAATAAGGTCTCCCCTCAGCCTCCTCTTCTCCAGGCTAAGCAACCCCAGCTCTCTCAGTCGCTCCTCGTAAGACTTGTTCTCCAGCCGCTTCACCAGCTTTGTTGCTCTTCTCTGGACTCGCTCCAGAGCCTCAACATCCTTCTTGTGGTGAGGGGCCCAGAACTGAACACAGTATTCGAGGAGCGGTCTCACCAGTGCTGAGTACAGAGGCAGAATAACCTCCCTGGACCTGCTGGTCAAGCCATTTCTGATACAAGCCAAGATGCCATTGGCCTTCTTGGCCACCTGGGCACACTGCTGGCTCATGTTCAGTCAGCTGTCAACCAACACCCCCAGGTCCCTCTCCTCCTGGCAGCTTTCAGGCAGAAGTTAGGTCTTTTAATTGTTTCATAGATAGGTCAAGAGGCTCAATAGCTTCTTTTTGTGGACTGGGAAACATTTATTTCCTCTCTCAGCTGTCATTAATTTATACACATCTGTCTTGTATTACAGGTATCATACTTCCACTTATGATTTCTCCACTGTCAGCCTTCGCTATCCTCCAGCTTAATATTCCAGTATTGGATGTAGTCAGTCAAAAAAAACATATTGTCTTTTACAGTACAACCTTGTGACTAATCCAGGGTCTTGTAGGTAATCTGTGTCAGGAACAGGAAACCAATTCCATTTCCTAAATGTCGGCTCAGTGATTTACTTAATACAGAATCACTGGAAAATAAATTACAGTGTAATCCAAGGTCTGGGGAAGTTTTCCAGTGACTCTTAGGGGCTTTAAAGCCAAGAGTTACTTCATTTCTGGCCTTGCATCTGTATAGTTCAGTTCAGACCAAGCATTTATTTTCCACTACAGAAACTGCCTCAAGGCACAGTGGGTGGCTGTCAGCTTTCCCTTGCTTGGATGTGCCAGCCTGACTAATGTAGTAGTACTCTTCCTTTTTTGTATTGTAACACTAACATGTATCTTTGGGAACCTATCAACAAAAGCTTAGGGTGCTCTTTTAAATGTGTATGGGAGAAGAGATGAGAGGTTTTGCAAACCCTCAGATAAAGAAAATATAAGTGCCATTGTCATTTGTAAGGATGTAATTTTTCAGTCCTCAACACTGGAAAGATATTTGTTTTACCTTCATTTTTGCTTCCCTAAAGATATCATTACTGCTGTGAAGGTTTAGAAATAAAGTCATGGAACATTAATTTGTTCCACAATGGTGCTAGTTTGTTATTTTAATTTTATCTTAAAAACTTTTTATTAATTTTGCTCCCCCAGAAGAAGGGTAGTGGCTGGAGACCCATTTATCTTGCTCCAGAACTTATGTTTTCATCATAGGTGCCTAATGATTGCCCCAGCACCTCTCTCTAAGCAAATAAATAAATAAATAATGTTTTTAAGAAGAAATAAATTCCTTTCCTAGTTGTAGGAGAGAGGTTATGCGTTCTTGAAGGCTTCCAGAGGGAGAATCACTCCAACTGAGATGATTTTTAAATTCATTAATGTCAACGGCTAAGTACTTCGTTTTGGTGAGTTGGAGCTCAGTTTGGACATCTTCAAAAGCACCTTCTTCCCTCTATTGCTGGTTAATTTACTTGAAGAAGACTGACCCAACAGGTAGATACTTACCCATTAGACACAATCAAATCCCCGAATCCCAAATAAAGCAAAGGCAGAATTCTTTTAAAATGGGATAACACCTTTATTTTTATATCTGTTTGTGGTATGACAAACATATTTATCAAATACTTTTGAATGTCTGTACTAAAATCTGATTGACATTTCAAACTTCTCTTATATTTTTTTCTGATTATGCGAAATTTCATTCTTCTCAGGCTATGAGACTGGATCAGGTACCAAGGAGTCAAGTAATGTTGGAGGGTATAAGATCAAACCTTTCTCAGGTGCGTCAGAGATAAAACTCTGAGAACAACATGTAATAATCAGAAAGAATGGAAGAAAATGCTTGATGGTATCATTTTTAATAACAGTCAGACAGCAGGAGTTTCTAATGATACATTACTTGAGGGTAACCATGCCTTGAAAGTGCTAAAATATTCCTTCCTTCTGTACTGCGTGTACCGATTGTGTACAGAGTGCTTGTGTTATCTGTGATATTAGAGAAGTGTTTTGGGAACATTAAGATTTTTAGTGCGCAGTT
The DNA here is from genome assembly GCF_032191515.1 of Phaenicophaeus curvirostris. Classification (NCBI taxonomy): domain Eukaryota; kingdom Metazoa; phylum Chordata; class Aves; order Cuculiformes; family Cuculidae; genus Phaenicophaeus; species Phaenicophaeus curvirostris. Next base: position 165,257,179 of record NC_091392.1, read on the forward strand.
TATGTCTTTTTTGAAAGATAAAATGCACTAACTGTCACTTAGACATCACCTCCCTTTCCTTGCTAAGTCTGGCCCACCTCAAGTCACCACAGAAGACAGACAGGAGTTTCAAATACAGTTATGCTAACAGCCTCGCAATGAATGTTGATATCTGGGTGGCAAGGAAGTCCAGAAATCTGAAGGATCTGGCTGGTGCCTCAGTGCATGTGTTTGTCTAGGATAACACCAACATTACTCCCCCTTGTTTCACTGGTGTGCAATAGGGATATAGAGAAATATTGAGATTGGAGGGAGGGGCTGAGGGGAAGACTATGTATCTGTAATAGACCTGGGCTTCATTTGGCTTCCAGCTTTCAGAACTACCATCAACTATGCTTTTTAAGTTCTTTAATTGCAAAATATGCGTGGTTCTGAGTATAGGAGCGGAAGGCTTAATTTGCTCCTCATTTCTTGATATGAAAACGTTTTGACATAGTATCTATCCAAGGGGCAGCTTGCTCACTTATATTCTTCCTTTCCTGTGTTTAATGGTTTTATCTATGGGCTATTACTAAGCATGCTTATTGCACTGTATCTTCTTACTGCACTTTCAGGCAGTGCTGCTTGCTGTTTCTCTGGGTAGACTGCCACATATTGCTCTTTTTCTTTCTGTTCTTGCCATAAAAATAGTGCATTTTATTGTGCTTCAGCCATAATTCAAAAAAGAAGGGTTACTGAGGTGCTTAGAACCAGCAATGGGGATGAGAACTTTTCTTATCAGTGCAGTACAACAGCTGAAAGAATCTGATCTCAGGTACTAGGATGTGATTCTAGGAGCTTTACAAAATAGCAAGGAGCTGGATATGCTACACGTCTCAAATCATAAACTGCGCTGATAACACCACTCTTAAGTATTTTTATAGCCCTTTAACAATGGCTCAAAACGAAGAAGTGCTCTGTGCTTATGTTTAAAATTGGTTCCAAAAGAGAGACTAAAATGTCTAACCAGTACCTATTCTGTGTGACAAAAGGGAAAGAAAAAGCCTCAAAAACCATAATAAAGAACTACTTACATTTTGATTCAAGGACAACAATTTCATTTCCATTGCTTCCCCTGACAATAGGACCAGGGCGTACTCTGTGAAGACAGGAAAGCCTCCCTCACCCTGATAACATATAACTGTCTATGTAAGTCCCACTGCACTCTTCTCACAAGTGCAGTAAAGATAATCTCCATAAATTTTTTGTCCTCTAGTAATCATTCTGATAAACCCTATTCCTGCATTGTAACCATTAGAGTACCAGAAGTTAAAGGCACAGACACCAAGGTGCTGTGACCCAGCCATTAAACATTTATGTAAACATTTGCCACACAATACAATATGTAAATTAAGAATACTGCAGCATGTGAGGAGTTAGTGCAATTAAAGCAAGAAGATTCTTACTGATGGGAGACATCTCTAGCATCTCACCTTCAAGGAGAGATTTCTCTGTGTTCAGTACAGAAGGAGCTTTCTATTATTTTAACACTAAGCCTATCCTTACATCACTAAGACAAGTGCATGTATATCTTATTTACTGTTGAGCTGCTTTAAGTTATTTCTGGAAAACACTAGCTCATCTCTTGTATCCTTCCTATTGTTCTGTTTTCTGTAGGAGTGTTTCCCCTAAAAAGGGCGCTGGTGAGGCCTCCATGTTTTATGGTGCAGGTGATTATATTCTTTTAAGTTTTGTGCTCTTAAAAGTAGCTAGGATTTAAAAATCTTCTTCTTCACATATTGTATCTAAAACTTAGAAGTTGAAGGTAAAAAAGATTGATTTACTATTCTTGAAAATAAGACCCCATTATGATATTTGGGCTAGCTTGTGCTTTTCATATCTATTAATTCCAGATCTTTACAGATGTAGATAGAAATCAAGACGCTGATTATAGTCAAGTTACATTTTAAACCCCACCTTTTAAAAAAATATTCAACATGCTTAAATGCTTCTTTTGAGAATGAAATTCAAAATGCTAAGACACTATTCCAAGCCCTATGTATGAGGTTTATTCTGGCTATTCCGTAAAACCCACTTGTGCTACTTATATAGCAAGAAAGGGAATGCTCTTCATCATCGTGTTCCGCTTGAGAAGTATTATTGCCTTTCGTTGAAATACCTTGTCTATTGGCGCTTTATCTGGGGCTCCTTGATATATCGTGTATCATGTTTATGTCACTGCATGCAAGAGGTCTATTCAGGATCTGTCTTAAGCTTGCACGCTTTACATTTTAGCGTTTGTGTTATATTTTATGAGTGTTTATTTGACAAATTCCACATTTGCTTCTCCTATAGACATTTGGTCTCAATGCTGGTTAGTGATAAGTGTAATTTTATGAGATTAGTATTTTATTCTTATCCTCTGTTATTATGAACTATAAAAAAGCCACCTTGTTTAAATAAAATAGAGAAGTTCACATTTAGTGTCATAGAATTAACTTATTTTTACATTGTTTATCTTTTTAATTCTTTTTAAAATGTTCTTTCTGTTCACAGCACTCAACCTAGCATAATTACCTAGATTAATATTTTAGGATTTCACTATTAAGAAGTGTCTTTTGCTTCCTAAGGAAGATTCAACTGTGTTCAAAAAGGCTTGGTTTTACTGTAGCAGGTCTCCTCCATATTATTCCTTACGTGTGCTTCAGTGAGATTATTATGAGATTAAACAGGGCATACATGAAAGGCCAGAAGCCTGGCATACTCTTGCATCCACTGATTTCCCATGTTCAGATCTTGCTGGCAAACCCCAAATTGACTATGGACAAGTCTATGAACTATGTAGACTTGCATGCTGACATAATCACCCCCCTAATGCCATATGCCACATCAGTAGCATCTGAAATGTCCATACAGTATCTCATGTTCTGGATTCTGTTGCCAATGACTGAAGCTATCTTGAAGATAGCTTCTTGAAGATAGATTCAGTCAACATGGGTAAACCAACAGATGTGATCTACCTGGACTTAGGTAAAGCCTTTGACATGGTCCCCCACAACATCCTCCTCTCTAAATTGGAAAGATACGGATTTGATGAGTGGATTGTTCGGTGAATAATAAACTGGTTGGATGGTTGTGTTCAAACAGTAGTGGTCAATGGCTCAAAGTCCAGATGAAGTTCCATGACAAGTGGTGTCCATCAGGGGTCTGTACTGGGACCAGTGCTATTTAATATCTTCAACAATGATGTTGACAGTGAGATAGAGTGCACCCTCAGCAATTTTGCATATGACACCAAGCTGAGTGATGCAGTTGCCACGCCAGAAGAACAGAATGTCATCCAGCAGACCTGGATAGGCTGGAGAAGTGGGGCTGTGAGAAACTCATGAGGTTCAACAAGGCCAAGTGCAAGGTCCTACACCTGGGTTGGGGAAATCCCCAATTTCGGTACAGGATGGGGGATGACGTGATTGAGAGCAGCCCTGCAGAGAAGGACTTGGGGGTGCTGGTCAATGAGAAGCTCGACATGAGCTGGCAGTGTGTGCTTGCAGACCAGAAGGACAACTGTATCCTGCACTGCATTGAAAGAAGCATGGCCAGCAAGTTGAGAGAGGTGATTCTGCTCCTCTATTCCTCTCTTGTGAGACCGCATCTGGAGTATTGTGTCCAGTTCTGGAATCCTCAAGATAAGAAGGATATGGAGCTGTTGGAATGGGTCCAGAGGAGGGCTACAAGGATGCTGAGAGGGCTGAAACACCTCTGCTATAAGGGCAGGCTGAAAGAGTTGGGCTTGTTCAGCCTGGAGAAGGGAAGGCTCTGAGGAGATCTTATAGCGACCTTCGAGTACCTGAAAGGGGCCTACAGGAAAGCTAGGGAGGGACTGTTCACAAAGGCTTATGGTGACTGTACGAGGGGCAATGGGTATAAACTAGAGAAGGGCAGATTTAGACTAGACATAAGGAAGAACTTCTTCACCATGAGAGTGGTGAGGCACAGAAACAGGCTGCCCAGGGAAGTTGTGGATGCCCAGGTTGGGCAGGGCCTTGGGCAGCTTGATCAAGTGGGATGTGTCCCTGCCCACAGCAGGGGCATTAGAACTAGATATCTTTAAGGTCCCTTCCAACCAAAGGTATTCCAGGATTCTATGATTCTGTGACCTTCGTATGCTTATGGAAGAAAACGTGCTAGACGTATGTTTTCCCAAAACTCAGCCTTTGAATGCAAGATACAGCTTTAAATTGCATCTTATTTCCAAGGTTTGTAGCATAAACAGGAAAGAACTGAGGGAAAGAATAATACATGATGTTTCACAAGAACTTTCATACTCAGCACAAGGTAACTGGGGATAATGAGAATTATCTGCTGGGGAAGAAGTACAGCTGATTGCTCAGGAAAATGTTTCTGATTCAAGAAAATAATTAAAACAAATAAAGAAGAGAGTCTTTTATATACTGTGGCAAATGTGAGGAATGAATGAGGATTTGGGGCTGGACATTAGGAAAAATATTCTTGATCATTTAGGAGAAGAAGGAAGAATAGCAGCTGAGTGAGAGAAGGTAGACTTCCATAAATTCACAGAGTGGGTAAGGAAGATATCATTAAAGGCAAGTGCTGTTAAAGAGTTCCCTCCTTTAAAGATAATACACACAATTACATAATGTCTATCCACAGGTATGTATTTCCCACTGTGAAGAAAAGAGAAAATACAGTAAGAGATGAGCTTTATTAAAGCATGAACTGTGCATGAACCTTAAGCACAAGGAAGAATCAAGCTGGAAGCAGAAACTAGGTCAGGCTACTGAGGATGGTTGATAAATATATCATGAACATGTAGGAACAAAATTTTAAAAAGCCAAAGCTTGAAACAAGATGCATCTGCCAAGAGATATCAATCAATTTAGAAGTGCAATTGTAACAGAAGGAAGGTAAAGGAAAGAATGAATTGGTCACCTGTTCAGTGGAGAGGAAAAGCTGTTGCTGGATGATACTCAGAAGGTCAGTGTCTGAAATAACATTTTTGATTCTGTCCTTACAATAACAATAAACTGCAGTTGGCAGAGATTACAGTTCATACCAGTGATAAATGTAAAGACCTCAACTTTGAACAGGAAAGGAGCAATTTAGAGATTAGGTTTATAAAGGAAAAAAGAGATGATGACTTTCCTAATGAAGAAATTGAAGAACTTCATGACTCCATGAAACATTTACATATTTTGCCACATGATACAACATGTAACTAAAAATAACTCTTGAGAACATGTGATGGGTAAGTGATATCTTGAAAGTTTTACAAAATTAAAGCCAGAGTCTGTCTTTAAATAAGGAGAAAGAAATATTTAGTTATGATACATCTGCCTGCTTAATTTCTACTCTGAGAAAGTGTTTGAGCAACTGGCACATAAACTATTTGTTAGCACTAGATGACAACAAGGATGCAATTAGCAGACGATACGGAATTAGCAAATCCGCGTGATGTCCTTCTACAGCAGGACAATAGGATTTGAGAACATAAATGCTATTTAGCTTGAGTTTAGTAGGGCTTTCTGTATTGTCTTATATACCAAATTGGGAAAATAGAGTCTATACCTGGGGGTTTGGCCAGATGATCTTCGATGATCCCTTTTAACCCAAACAATTCTATGCTATGATTCTATAAAGCACTGATACAGTGTGGGTAGATTAGGTTAATTTCAGAAGCTGCAAAACCATGAGCTGTGATTTGCAACAAAGAGGAAAGCACATGCCTAGTGTGTTTTCCCAGAAATGTTTTTTCAAAGTCTGGTTGTGTACATTTCTTTTTTTTCCCCCTTAAAGACCTGAAGAATATGCCCACTCAGTTTTCAAGTGACATGGTGCTAGGAGGCATGAGAATAACACAGAAGTCAAAATTACCTTGAACAATTGACTTAGTAACTTGAAAATAGTAAGATGAAATTGAATAGGAACAAGTGTAATGTATTATTCTTGGGCAGGAGTAATCAGCTAGACACAAAAGGGAAAGTAATTATCTACTTAAATAGCAATACTTCAGAAAAGGAGTTGGGGGCTAAATTGGATCACAAGGTAACCACAAAACACAAATGGAAAAAGTTGTAGGTAATTCTTATATATTCACGTAATACAGTACGAAATATATGAAATACTACTTTCTCTCTGTTGGATATTGTTAAGGTTACAGAACAGTATCTAAGTTTGGGGCATTGCATTTAAATAAAGGCAACTGACAAATTCAGAGAAATGAAGTAAGAGTGATTACAAATATAGAAAATATGACCTGCATTGAACGATTGAAGTATTTATTTAATCATTAAAAGGGGAAGGCTATGCAGATACTAGTCTGCTACCTGAAAGGGTGTTGCAAAGAAGACAACAATTTGTCCCTTATTTCCATGGTGAATAGGAAAAAGAATAACAAAATTATAGGAAGGAAGATTCCAATTAGTAACTGAGAAATATTGCTTATGTAAAAGAATAGCAAAGAGTTGTCAGGCTCTTCAAATAATCTATTGCTAACAAATTTTTTACTTGGCCACGGTAAAGAGGCTGTGGCTTATGCCTGCAAGGTACATTTGGATTTTCAATATAATGAACTGTTCAGGTTGTACTTGGCTTGGGATAGAACTACAGGCCCTGTGAAGTGGATGCTGCCTGACGACTGAAGTTATTTTTGTAATATTTTGAAGTCAGTGCATGCTCCATCCCTTCAGAACCATTCATTTGGAGAAGAAGTTTGAGTATGAGAGAAGGCAGCTTAATTTTCCATTTACTAACTATAGCCCAGTGGTGCTTGAAACATAAGCAAATAAATTGTTCAAAATCCAATTAAAAGCAAATATACTGTAGAAATTCCACTGGTTAGAGATGTTTGTGTTTTCGTAAAATCTGGCTTTTAACATACTTTTTTTTTTTGCATGCTTTAGAAAAATCAGTGAAATTTTGGTTAATTTGTATTAAAATAATACTTCATTGTGAGGTTCCTGGCGTACTTACAGACTCATACTGAACGATTAAAGAGTGAATCAACACCAAGAGTAGCAAATAATGCAGACTTTGGAGATCTAGTCCTGATTCTTGTCTCATACTTTCTTTAAGATACTATATTGCAGTTGACTGCAATGGAATTATTCTTTAGATGTATGGAGTTAAAAAAGATAAACAGTGGTAGACATGTACTTGAATAAAGAAATAGAAAATAGGTAAATGGAGAATTCATTGGTTTAGTGAAGGGCTACCTCCATTCTGATAAATGTAATTGCTCCAGAGAGTGATTCTGAGTCTTCAGGCCAAGTGGGATGTGGTTAGGTTTGCCCTGCACTTCAGTAATCTGACCATATCCGTGCTGTAAAACACTCAGCCCTGGAGTCTGTTGGATGCCCTTATGGATTTCATTATTATTTTGTGTGTGCTGTTTCTGATTCAAAGTGCCTGTGATAGTCTAAGGAATTATTGCAGCCTGCCAGATTGCAGTGATTTAAAGGAGCTACATTTGTCTGTAAGACGAATAAGAGGAATGTATCTCTTCTTCCCACCTGCACTGACACCCAAAGAAGCTCATGATGGCTGTTGTGATGTCTCTACCAACCCTCTACCATACCCATTCTTCTTTGGTAAAATGGGAGATTCCCCAGACCACCTCCAATGAGGGCTGAAGCAGGCAGCCTGGAGGAGCACGCAGAACCGAGCACCCACATACTTTTGTAGGAACATAAACAGGAAAGCAGGAACAGACCTAACACTCCACAGGAACGTCTGTGTATTTTGGGGTTTTTCCATGAAGAGATGTGAGAAATCAGCCTTTTCTATAGATTTGGAGAATAACTTGGAAAATAGCCTTAATGGGTGGGATTTTACTTAGTTTAGGACCAAAAGCTACAGGATGCCTTGCATTCAGTGGACTGAAAAGGTTTTTGTGTATGTTGTCTTTCACTTGGTCCTTATCTCTGGACCTGCCAGAACTGTAAAATTTGATGGTGAATCATACGCTTCCCTTGGTAGGGAAATCATTAAGGTTTTTGTGTGGTTTCCAGTTTAGGTAGAAATACCTAGCATGGAGACTAAGAGGATACTGTTTTCTGCAGGAAAGCTTTGAGATCATATTTTCTATCCCCAGCTTTTCTATGCTTTGTGTGGAAATCTTGTAAGGACCTTGGTTCTTGCTGGGATAAAGGATATCACCAGAGCTTGTCCTCCAGCTCATTGCATAGTTATGGAAAGAGAATTGGCCTCTGATGACTGACCAGGAGCATCCGTGCTGCTGTGCTACATGGCTGTGGCACTCACTAGGACACCCTCAAAAATGGGGACACTTAATGCAAGACAGTTTGGGCAAGAGGGTTTTCAAGGGAGGCTTTTTAATTTGAAATCCACCAGCAGTGATAGGAAATGTCAGTCAAGTTTCACTTTATGCTTTCGGAAATATTTTTATTTAAATACACTTTATCCCTCATAACTTTTCAATCTTCAGGCTTCATTCATCTTGAAGTTTAGTTGCCTCCATATGTTCACCATCAGCTGAAGAACCAGAACTGATGAGATGCTCAGACATGTTTTGTCATGCTGTATATGAGTTTTTTGCTTTGCAGCTAAATGTTTTTACATTTAACTTGCACCCCTTCTGAGAAGAGATGAGTATTCACTGTTAGCACTGTTATCTCATACTTACATAATAGCTATTCATTTGCTTGATGAGTGAATTTTTCCATTAAGGATTTCCAAGCCTCACAATTGCACTTTGATGCAATCTTGCCTTGCTCATAATTAGTATAGAATGATACATGATACCCCCATCTTCCCCATGATGGAAGCTCTGGTTTAGATGATGCAGAGCACTTCCGTTTTATCTAAACAAATTTGACTTAAATTAGAAAGTCGATCTCACTAAATAGCATCTTGGGATTTAATAAAATGCATGCAATATGATAAAATGTTTGGTAAGTGCAAGGATAAGCAGCAATCTTATTACAGAAAGCTATTAGGTAAATTTGCAAATGGTTTTGTTTGCTTATTTACATTTATAAAAAATCTTTTGCAATTCTGTAGTTTAATGATCTATAGATATACTTCAGAATTATATTAATTTGACCTACAGATTGCATTTTGGATTTGACTATGTAAGAATTTTATCTATGCAAAGTGAAAGCAGAAAAAATCCAAATTTTGTTGATTTAAGCATAATTCAGGATAGGTTTAGCACTCAGTCAATCCTTTTGCTTGTTGTACTGTCAACAGATGACAAAGTCAGTATGTCAGCTCGTAGCAAAATACTTTAGAAAGGCAGGAAAGCAAGAGAAAGAAGGCAGAAAATCTAGGGGCTGGTTAATTGATAGTCTGGCTGGTGGGGACCAGATACTGGAGGAGCTATAGGCTTATTCCAGCTACCAGAGACACGTATGTGTGTGCTTATGTGTATGCATGTGCCTTTTGGGAATACTCATTTACCCACACATTGAGGCAACTGGAAAGTAAACATCTGGATCCCAAACCCATTAACTTTGCCTCTCCTTGGCCAACATTGCACGCACAAGAGTTGTAAAGTTTCTCACAGACTTTTCCTTCTCTTCTCCTTAATTTCTTATGGCCCAACTTACTGTAATAATTCAAAATACATTCTTCAACTTCATATTGGATTTTATTCTCCACACAGGGCAAGGAATGTCTACAGTCTGAAATCTATTACAGCTGTGTCTATGTTGCCGCAAGGAAGGCAGGCCAGGCAACATGTTAAAGCATATGATACACATTCTCACATGTACTTCATTTGTAGGTAATGTAGAAAGTTTTAGAGATCATGTCAAACTCTCTTAATTAAAAAGTATTTTATGAGATAAGTTAAATAATATCCAGACACATTCAACACTGTAGAATTTGCTTATGCTTAAAAATTCCTGAAAGAATATACTACTTTTATTCCTTTTATTTTTGAAAGATTTAATTTATGTATATTTTTAATTATTTGGTTGTATTAAACATTCTGTATAGCTTTGTTAAATTCTGTGGCACAGGCCTCATTGTTAGATAATTGTGCTTATTAGGCAATTCAAAAAGGAAATCGTAGCAGCTCAGGAGCAAGCCGTCTCCATGTTCCAGAAAAGGAGCCAGCAGGGGAAAAAAACAGCTTGGTTGAATAACGAGATCTTGAGAGACATCAAGAAGAGGAATGTCTATGAGCTTTGGAAGAAGGGACATGTGTCTTGAGTGGACTACAGAGAGGAAGGGAGATTGTGCAGAGAAAAATCAGGAGGGCTAAGGCCCAGTTAGAAATCAGATTGGCCAAGTCTGTGAAAGATAACAAAAAATCCTTCTATAAACACATTAACAATAAAAGGAGGACTAAGGAGAATATTCAGTCCCTATTGGATGCAGAAGAAACAACAGTGACAGGGGATGAGGACAAGGCTGAGGTACTTAATGCCTTCTTTGCCTCAGTTCTTAATAGTAAGGAAAGTCATACCCTCTACGCACAGCCCCAGGGGTTGGAGGAGCAGAACGAGGTTCCCACGATCCAAGAGGAGGTGGTTAGAGACTTGCTTGCCCAGCTAGACACCCACAAGTCTATGGGGCCGGATGGGATTCATCCAAAGGTATTGAAGGAGCTGGCGGATGTGCTGGCCAAACCCCTTTCCATCATCTTCCAGCGATCCTGGCTGACTGGGGAAGTTCCACTTGTTTGGACTCAATGATCCAGTGGGTCTTTTCCAACCTAGTGATATGCCCATCTACAAGAAGGGTTGCAGGGAGGATCCAGGGAATTACAGGCCTGTCAGTGCCAGGGAAAGTCATGGAGCAGGTGATCTTGAGTGCCATCATGAAACACATGCAAGAGAACTGGGTGATTAGGTCCAGTCAACATGGGTTCACGAAAGGCAAGTCTTGCCAAACTAACCTGATCGCCTTCTATGACAAAGTGACTCAGCTACTGAATGAGGGAAAGGCTGTGGATTTCAGTAAAGCCTTTGACACAGTTTCTCACAGCGTTCTGCTTGAGAAACTGTCAGCCTCTGGCCTAGAGAGGCGCACACTCTCCTGGGTGGAAAACTGGTTGGATGGCCGGGCCCAGAGAGTGGTGGGAAATGGTGTGAAATCCAGCTGGAGGCCAGTGACAACTGGGGTTCCCCAGGGCTCAGTGCTGGGTCCAGCCCTGTTCAATGTCTTTATCAATGACCTGGATGAAGGCATTGAGTGCGCCCTTAGCAAGTTTGCGGACGACACTAAGCTGGGTGGAAGTGTCAATCTGCTGGAGGGTAGGGAGGCTCTGCAAAGGGATCTGAACAGGCTGGACCGCTGGGCTGAGACCAATGGCATGAGGTTTAACAAGGCCAAATGCCGGGTCCTGCACTTGGGGCACAACAACCCTATGCAGTGCTACGGACTGGGAGAAGCCTGGCTGGAAAGCTGCCTGGAGGAGAAGAACCTGGGGGTGTTGGTTGACAGCCGACTGAACATGAGCCAGCAGTGTGCCCAGGTGGCCAAGAAGGCCAATGGCATCCTGGTTTGTATCAGAAACAGCGTGACCAGCAGGTCCAGGGAGGTTGTTCTCCCTCTGTACTTGGCACTGGTAAGACTGCACCTTGAATCCTGTGTTCAGTTCTGGGCCCCTCACCACAAGAAGGATGTTGAGGCTCTGGAGCGAGTCCAGAGAAGAGCAACAAAGCTGGTGAAGCGGCTGGAGAACAAGTCTTACGAGGAGCGACTGAGAGAGCTGGGGTTGTTTAGCCTGGAGAAGAGGAGGCTGAGGGGAGACCTTAATGCTCTCTACAACTACCTAAAAGGAAGTTGTGGAGAGGAGCGTGCTGGCCTCTTCTCCCAGATGACAGGAGACAGAACAAGAGGGAATGGCCTGAAGCTGCACCAGGGGAGGTTCAGGCTTAACATCAGAAAAAAAATTTTCACGGAAAGGGTCACTGGGCACTGGAACAGGCTGCCCATGGAGGTGGTTGAGTCACTATCCATGGAGGTATTTAAAATATGGGTGGATGAGGTGCTGAGGGGCATGGTTTAATGGTTGATAGGAATGGTTGGACTTGATGATCCTGGGGGTCTTTGGCAACCTAGTAATTCTGTGATTCTTCCTAATATTGAACCTAAATCTCCCCTCTTTCAGTTTAAAAAAGGTTACCCCTCATCCTATCCCTGCAATCCTTGATAAAGAGACCCCTCCAGCTTTCCTGTCAGTCCCCTTTGAACTGGAAGGCTGCTATAAGGTCTTCCCAGAGTCTTCTCCAGGCTGAACAACCCCAACTCTCTCAGCCTGTCCTCACAGGGGAGGTGATCCTATCCTCCATATCCCTGGAACCCTCCCAGGAATCCATATTTGTTAGCCTCAAAACTTGTTACCAATGAACAATTTTTTAAAAAAAAAAAAAGCTTTGTGAAAATATTGTGATAGCATAAAGTTTGGAAATTTAAACAAGAAATTATATGCTTTTTATCAGTATTTTTTTGCAGCTTCAGTGTCAGACTAAACACAATACTGTGGAACTATTCGTTTGCTTCCTGGAATAATGAAAAGAGGAAGCTCTATAAACCTAGAATATCTATCAAAACCCACCAACCAGACGCACTACTTCTTTTCTTTTAGGGCCAGAGGAGCACTTTCACATAGCCACTGGCTAATATTTGCCCTGAAGACACACTGCTTTCAAAGTCAATACCAGAGTTTTTGAAACTTGCTTTACATTTTTTAAATGAGAGATCTCATTGTGTGCTGTGAAAGTTGCAATTATTTAATGTTAGTTAAATTTTTTAAATTGCAGTTTTACATGTAATATATATTTATTAAATTATGTGGTTATTAATGATAGTTAAATTATTTAATATTTGTAATAAGTACATTTTGCACATGAATGCTGCTGTATAATCAATGGTGATAACACACACATTTGCAGATACTAGGCTATCTATCTTTGTGATTAAAACTGTGACTAAATCCTTGTGCTTTATGGCCAAATCAGGTCTGGCATAACCTGACATGTTCAGTGAAAAAGCTTTTGAGAATCTCAACTGTTTCACCTCCAGGGAATAGCAGACTACACGTTATTCTGTCAAACATTTTTGCTGGGTTGATCATGTGTGAAAGACGGAAGATTTTTGCTTCAGCAGGAGTGGTCTCTTCAAGATGTTTCTGTCATTGTACTTCCCTTTTTAGACATAGATTTAGCCTCTCCTCCACAGTTGAATCCCTTCAACGGGAAAAGATAAATAAGTGCCTTATAATTTCCTGACTTGATGTGGGTTTTAAGTACATAATTTTTCTCTGTTGAGCAATACACAACAAAGCGCCATTACAAGGCAGTAATTTCTCTTCCCTATTGTTAATGAAGATTTTACAGCTAGTCTTCTCTGTATCTCTGATACAACCTGACAAGTTCAGCATATTAAATCATTGAACTCCTCTTTACAGTATTTAACAAAACAGCATAAGAAAGGAGATGACAATCATTTTCATTTTTAGCACAGAAGTACAAAATTCTCTGGCAAACTCTGTTACCCCTTGGATAATCCACAGAACAAAAGGTAGAAGAACAAATCTAATACCCATTACAATCTTAGCAACTCCTAAATCCTTCAAGGATACTTGTTTTGTCTTTGATTACACTTGGAAAAAAATATAATAAAATTTTATGTTTCTGCTGTATATAATCGCTTGCTCTTTGTCTAAACATTTCCCATCCAGAAATCCCCATGTGGTTTGAAAACACTGCCCACATCACTACTATATAGGAATGTGTTGCTGCTGGCAGAGAAATGACTGTGGATGTTTTTGCAAAGTTTTTAACAATTATCATTTGCCTATGAAAGTATATCATATATTTGCATTATCCTAGTAATAACATACATGCGGCCATTAATGGAAGGGCAGGAAGAAGAGTGAGGCATTACTTTTCTTTCTCTTCTGAATACTTTTAATGCAGGGCATATCACATTTGACACAGCAAAAAATATTCTTGCAAACCTGCACAAAGTCTGTTTGGTATTCAGATGGAATGAAGTCAGCATAGTGAAAAAGCAGTGCTGGCCCCTTCTGAGTCTCTGACAAAGGCACAGATACTGGCTTTTTATTCTCTGCTGCCCTACTATTCAAATAGACTAAAATTTTAGTCAGGCATTTTTTAATATGTTTGAATGAGCTCTCTTGGCATTTCAGGCTGGGTGCACAGTGAGCAGGGTACTTGAGTTTTAATTTTCCCATTCAGCTAAATAATGCAACTTTTCATGGTCCCTCTCCTCCTGGAGCCCTCTTAACAATATTTGAAAGTTGTTTTTTTTTTTTTTTTAACTTTATGCACATCTTATACTTCAATATTTGTTATACACATTATCCACAAGCCATAGCAACTGCTGCCAATGGGCCAGTAGGGCACACACAAGCATCAGAGAGGCTGTGGGCAAGAGCGATTTTGAGGAAACACTGTTAGATATTTCTGTTTAAAACAGCTCTAGGAGCCTAAGCCAGACATCATGCCCTAGGCTTCCTGGGCTGCACTTGCAATCCAGAATCATAGAATCACAGAATCATAGAATCATAGAATAACCAGGTTGGAAGAGACCCACCGGATCTTCGAGTCCAACCATTCCTATCAAACACTAAACCATGCCCCTTAGCACCTCGTCCACCCGTGCCTTAAACACCTCCAGGGAAGGTGAATCAACCACCTCCCTGGGTAGCCTGTTCCAGTGCCCAATGACCCTTTCTGTGAAGAATTTTTTCCTAATGTCCAGCCTAAATCTCCCCTGGCGGAGCTTGGCCCAACCGTGTCCTGGGCTGCATCAGAAGAAGTGTTACCAACAGGCTGAGGGAAGTGATTCAGCCCCTCTACTCTGCTCTCCTCATCTGGAGTCCTGCATTCAGTTCTGGAGCCCTTAGAACAGGAAGGACATGAATCTGTTACAGTGAGTCCAGAGAAGGCCACAAAGATGATCAGAGGGCTGGAGTACCTCCCATATTGAGGACAGGTTGAGGGTTCAGGTTGTTCAGCCTAGAGAAGAGAAGGCTCCAGGGAGACCTTAGAGCAGTCTTCCAGTACTAAAAAAGGGGCTTACAGGAAGGCTGAGGAAAGGCTCTTTATCAGGGAACGTAGTGATAGGATGAGGGGTAGTGGTTTTAAGCAGAAAGTGAAGAGATTTGGATTAGGTATTAGGAAGAGATTTTTTCCTGTGAGGGTGGTGAGGCACTGGCACAGGTTGCCCAGAGGAGTTGTGGAACCTCACCATCCTTTGGAGGTGTTCAAGGCCAGGCTGGATGGGGCTTTGAGCAAGTTGATCTAGTGGAAAGTGTACCTGCCCATGGCAGCAGGGTTGGAACTGAATGACCTTTAAGTCCCTTCCAATTCAAGCCATTCTATGGTTCTGTGATTATTTCACTCCCTGATACCCAGGGGAACAGAGCTTTCAACTCTGACTCAAAGGACACCCCAAGGGCCAGTATCGATGAGCGATCAGAAATCAAATGGTGTTACGTTGCTCTTGCTGCAAGATGACAAATTCTGTTTTCAATGGTGTTATGAAAGATATTCTCAAAACATTTCTTGCTGCCTCCTACATGTGACAAGTGCTTCTGAAAAAATGAGTCTTAGTAATTACACCATCGTAGGTAGCAGCAGGTCATTTGTTGATTTGTTGCTCAGAGAGAAATTATCTTTATTTCTTTTACCCAGATAAGTTGCCAAGACTCCCTCACAAAGAGCTGCTTGTTTTCAACCCCAAATGTTTTTCACTGTTTGTTTAGTTCTTCAAGCAAGTGCATCCATGACACAATTGTTAGAAAAAGGAAAATAAGATGCAGGCTGCCGAAGCCACTTGCAGCTCATGAAGAAATTTGTGTGCTTACTGACTGCTTGAGAACACCCTCACTTATACCTATCATGATGGAGCAGTGAAGATTGGGTGGCAAGATACTGCTGAGCATTCTGTGAAGCAGGGGCTCTCCGTGCATGTGGAGGGAGCAGCGCAGCAGCTGCACATCTTCTTTCCCCTTCAAGAGCTGAATGTTCATCATAGAAAATGGATGCACATGACAGTCGAAAAAGTGCATAGAGCCAAGGCAGGTGTATTCTAGTTTAGGATCCGGAAGCAGCAGGATAAATCTAAGTGTGGATTAACCACTACCTTGGCATTCACCCAAGGTCTGGGGCAGATTTTGTAGCCTGTGTTAACTTCCATGTTGCCATGGCTACTGTGCCCTTGCTGGGTGGTTAAAACACACTCAAAGGTTTCTGTCGAAGCAGCAGTTCTGTCTTTGACTGCATTTAGGTGTACCTTGTGCTGTCATCTGGACCAAGAAAGCTCTTTACTGACTTGGTTTGTAAGCTTAGTCTCCCGTTGCCCCAAAATGTGGTTTTCTGAAGTAGGTTGTGCATTACTGAATTTATTTTTAAATAAAACATGAAAATGAGAAGGAAAAATAAGAAGCCAGAGATTTCAGTGTTAATATTATCTTTTTTCTCCTTTTTATGGAAATCTAGTACTCAAATCACTGTTCTATATCACTGTTCACTCTACACGTTCTATATGCACAGCAGAAGTTAAAATTGCCTGTGTCATATTTTCATACAGATAATTTAGCTCTGAATAACCATTGCTGTTAGTCTAGTCCTCACAGAGGACACCCCAAAAGCAATTATATTCCTATCTCTGTCTTTTATGAGAGTTAAATCTAATAAAGCAAAATACGTATTTTCTTCTCAAATGAATTCAATGGTTCATGAATTGGGTTCTCTTCTTGCACTTCTGGCCTTAGCCAAGTTTCTCCTTCCTGCTAAAGAGTGAAGGATTTCAGTCAGATTACTGTAAGACTATTACACAAAACAGTACAAAATAACTAAAGCAAATCTTAGCTCTTCTCGTGCAAATTCATTTACACTGAGACACTGGAATATGGAAAATTCCCAGAAGAAAAGAGTGACTGAAACAGATTTATACACTGTTATGGAAGATGGATAACGCTTTCTGCTTGGCAAGGAAGATAGAATGCTTTTACAAAGCCCAGCAGCGCTCTCTGAATGCTAACAGCATGTCTCTGTTTGTGGAAACACAGCATTCCTGTTTCATCTCCTCTCTTTTGGGCAGAGTGCATGCAGCTTTTTCTTCTTGGAAGTCTTTTTGTTATGAAGAACAGCGGAACAGTTTTCACTGGCGCTTTCAGGTGAAGGCCAGGATTACTGATGGGTGCTCTGCTACAGCCTCACTTCTCACCCTGTGCCCAGTAAAAGGACTAGCAGCAGATTCAGAGCAGTTGATGTTGTAGTGGATGTGACTCCATGGAGGCTGGTATGGCCTGGGCACTGGGCGTGTTTGTAATATTCTGGAAGATTTATCAGATAGCTTTACACAGTGTCAGCTTCACTCCATTTTCACTTCATTTTGCTTTCACTTCCATAATAGTCTCCAGCCACATTGACAGCATGAGTGAGGTTAAAATATGGGTACGTGAGAAAAGGATCAGGAAATGGTACCACCACAAGGTTCCTAGTAAGTGGAAGGTAAAGTGCTATGGTATGTGGCAGGAAATTTTCTCAGCATGTACACGAACAGACAACAGTTATCCACTTTATCTGACCTTTATCTTCTTCTTCAGTGCAATCACACACAACTATTTATGTACCTGGTATTAGAAATTCATGCTGTTATATCTGTACACACAGCATGTGTGTATTTAATCACGGGTATATCACTTACAGAAAACTATTACTCTGTCAGAAAACTCCAGTGTATCTTCTAATATGTCAAGCCACTCTGTTAAAATCTTTAATTCTTGACCTGCCAAACTACCTTATCTCTTTTCTTGTCTCTCAGAAAAATTGAGGTCACTCTTGTTCAGTGACTGTTGAGGAAAATGAAATACCAGTTATCCAATCCTTTGTTTGTCTCTCCTCTGAACTAATTTTTTCTTCTACTCCTGACTACTGTTATTGGTCAGGAAAAAGATTTTGCATGACTTTACTAAAAACTCAGAAAGAGATATCTTTTTTTATTCCTATTCCTGTTTTGGTTTTTTATTTATTTATTTATTTTTCCATTTGCCAAATAAACATTTCTACATGATTGTGGATATATAGGCATCAAAGCACCATGGAAAATGTTTTAATCTAATAATTTCCATTTTAGAAAGAAGATAAGCAGAAAGGAGCAAGGCTGGCTCCTTTTTGTCATGCAGCTTGTGGCCTACTAACTCTCACATCTTACAGGGCTGGATGTTGTTACATTCGAGAAATAGAGAGACAGTCCAAGCAGATAGTAGAGATAGTCCTTAGCCTTTCCTTTCAGCTATGTGTAGACATGCTGTATTCCTGCTCTTGGGTATAATTGCTGCTTGAAATTATAGCCAGTTTCAAAATTGCAGCTGGAAACCTTTTGAGGTTGTCAGAGTATCCGTTTTCTCCTGACCATACTCTTGTACAAAGAGTTTAGCTGCCATCAGAGGGTCAACCTCATCTTGCAGCATGACACGGGTGTCTGCGCTCTTCTGCCTTCCTGTCATGCCACAGAGTGTGGGAATCCTCAGTTTCTGGGTCAAATATGTTTCCTGAAATTGAGCAGACCACACATTTTAGGATCTCCTCTGAGCCCATGAGTGAATAGCAGCAGGAGTATATCTCTGTAGATAAAAGTTGAAAGTCTTCAATAAGATTATGACACTGGAGAGATAAGGCCAATACAAGTACTTGAAACAGGAAACGTTTCACAGACGGCTGGCCTTTAGGCCGGAATTTCAATCTCTTGCTTCATTCCATTTACCCAGGATTAAAATAGAAGCATTTAGAGAGAAAGAGGAAGAGGTAAAGCCCAAAATTCAGCTATTAGCAATATGTAGCTTGCAACTCAGCTTGCATGCAGCTGTTCCCTGAAGCATGGCCAGAGAAAGTAGGCAAGAGAAGTGAAGAATTAATTTTTGTTGGTAAATATTAGTCATCTTGTGTTTAGTAATAATTTCTTTCTGTACATGATTTAAAAACTACCCTCATATGGGGTCTTATGACAGGACATGGCCAAGAATTCATGTTTTGGTAGCAAGGACACAAAAACCAAAGCCAAACACGGCAAGAAGGGATATTATAAGATATTAATAAATACCTTTTGAAGACTTTTTTAAAAAGTTTGAAAAGTTCCATTTTCTAGAAGTTTTTTTCCCCCCAAAATTTTGTGATTAAATTAATTTGCAGAATTACGAAGAACCTTTTCCTTTTTTTAAATGCCTTTAAAAACCTTTCCCTGTAACCTGAGTGGTGGTCTTATGACAGCCTGAGCTCACTGTAAAGACATATTCCATTTCCTTCATTGCCCTTGCCTGATTTCCAATTTGTATGGTGCTACTATTCTTCCTAACCATTAATATGTATTCTTCCTTTGCAGAACACAGAGGCAGAGAAGGATGGCATAGATTCTTCAGGCAGATCACCTGTGAAATATATGCGTATTTACATTAATAGAAAACAGAGGACCTGAGTGATGCATCTGCAGTTTTACGTGGAGCATAAAGCATTTACTTGTTCTCTCTTTGTGACAGTCTGCAGTTTAAGCAAATTATTTGCTGACACAAAATGTAACAGGAACTGTAGGTTCAGAAGCTCTGCTCTTTTATCTGCTCCTCTTTCCTCCCGGAGCGTCTTGATCTCCCCTGAAGTAATACTTTGAAACTCAAAGCTATTTTTTTTTTATGAGCTATATGCTGGCTAATAATATTTGGACCATCTTCTAAATGAGCAAAAATGGCTTCTCTTTAAAAACAAGACTTTTCGGAGTCCTTCCCTCAGCAGCTAGGTCTACTTTTTTTCAGCCACGTACACAGAGGAATTTCCTGACACCTGCTTCACAAGCTTCCTTCCCACAACTTGGTCTCTGTCCGCCCTAGTATCATGGTATGTACTACATGTGGAGTTTTTAGAAAAAGCTGTAAAAAGCACCTTTTGATTTAAGCCTTTACAGTGAACTGAGTGATTAATTCCAAAGCCAGCAGCAGAACAGTCTGATTACAGCTGTCCTGGCACAGCAGCAGTCTGCCTTATGGAAAGTATAAATTATTTCACTGTATGTGAGGTTATTTTGGCTCCTACTGGAGCCAGGCTTGATGTGACAGAAACTTTAACCTTCAGAGAATGGGAAGGGCCATCCCAACATGTCTGCCTCCTATGAGTTCTTAGTTCCTGGAGATGAGAAGTCCTTCAGGGCTGCTGCCAGAGAGAAAGATTCCTTCTTCCCCATCTTCCTCAGTACTGATTGTACAGGAGGAGATGAAGGTCCTGGGATGATGGGTAGGTCTTCTCTCTGCTTTCACCTGTAACTTTGGGTTTGGAAAAGCATCATTGACAACACAGCATCATTGACATCATTCTGAGCATCATTGACAACACAGTGGCCAGATTTAACATCTAGGGGTTTGGCAGAATTACTAAAGAGGATTTGCTCAAATTCAGAATGATTCACTGCCCAGAAATAAGTGGAGGGATGACTCAGAAGCTTGCCTGCTCAGTGAGAATTTATGTCCAATGTCCAATATTCTTGGTTTCAGGGTCATGTCTTTTCAGGAATATGTAAGTCTCTAGGACCAGCTGCCAAAGCCCGTTCAGTGTGACTACTTGAATTTCTGACCTCCTGCCTCTTTTTACCCTGGCTTCTGGTGTTATGTCACCTCCTTCCATCTCAGAAGGATGGAAGAAAAATCCATGCAAACCCAAAAGCTTGCAGTACCCCTTAGCAATAAACCCGTGCGAATGGTAGATAAATCTGCAATGTGTGCAGCAATTACTCTGTTTCTCAGTCCTCACCTACTGAAATGTTAAGTTCAGAGAATAACTCTTTTCAGTACTTCCTCTTCTCTCTCTTTCCTCTTTTGCCTGACATGACAGTATACCAGTGTTTTTTGGCAAAATTGGAGAAGCGTCAGCATCAGAAGCGCATTCAAGCAGCTTCACTTCTGGTGCTGGAGAGGACAAATATCTGGCTTGTAGGAAAGTGAGGGGGCTGCTATTTCTGCACCCTTTTTGTTTCTAATTCTTCACTGCTTCTGCCATCCATTGCAGTTCAACCTCCCTCTGGTTGCATCCAGCAGCAGTGTTACTTTTACACACCTGTCTCTCTTTTGTAGCTTCCTGTAGTATTCCTTACACATCAGCTTCTAGGTTCTAACTTTGAAATATGTCCTACTTGGAACATAAATTATTCCCTGATTGTATGATTCTGACTTCACTTCTGTCTGGACAGGCAAATGGAGTCACTCCAGTCTGAGAACAATCGTGGGGCATATTCAATGAATTCCTACTGGCAATTATTCATCTGATCATAAGGAAACATGTATAAAGTCTACCGTGTTACCAAATACCATACTGAAGGGCCCTTGGCAAATTAGATTGCCGTGTTTTAATGGGATGCTACTTTCAGGGAGCCGTGGCAGATCGTGAGGTTGTCTCATCGCACATTTGATTGGACTGAACAGCTAAATGTAATTGAAAGATATCTAAAATATAGACTTTGTGCTGTAAACAGAAGTTGCAAGCACATATACCTGTTCATCTACGTGTCAGAACTGGAATATAATTGTCCAAATATTGGGTGTGGGCAGCAGATTTGAAAATCTGACTTGAAATGTGCATTCCAAAACAGAAAGGCATTAACAAATACCTCTTCCATGTTAAAGACAAAACTTGAAGACATACATCCCCTCAACTAAAAGATGCTTAGCTCTGTCTTGCATGTACAAATGAGATCTGCCTGTTTTTCAGTCAGAAAGGAAAGGAGCTCCCTGGTTGAAGGAGGCAGAGGAAGAACCTAACCTCCCATGAAAGAGTTCTATGGATGATCATCTTTTCTTTGTTAGTGTTTCTGTGTCTTCTATAAAAATAAGAACTATCATACAAAAAGTCATTTTGTCAGCGAGTTTAGCATCCGATCTCTCTAATACTGTTTATAGTGTGGATGTGTTGAGCTCACTGCTCCCTTTGACTGCCCATTTCTATCTGTAACCATTGCATGTCTTGTCTTCCACTTAGATTAAATGAGATTATAAATGCTTTGTGACAGGTACTGTCTTGTTCAATGTTTATGAGATACATAGAGTGATTTGATGAACATTTGCTGATTTACTGTTTTTTAACCTCATTTGGTAACAAAACAGAGTGCAGACCTGCACTTGTGCCATAGACACATGCATCTGGGAGTCATACTCCTGCTGAAACTTGTCTTCATCCAGCCAGGGAGCAGATGTCCTACTTCAGGTGACAGAGGAGAAAGCAGGAGAGCATTATGAATTGTAAGGGAGCAGAAACCTCTGTGGTTGGTGGAAAATGACTCATCTTCTGGGTCTCTCTTGGTGAAAATACAGTGACTGTGGCTGCTTTTGTAGTATTTACATATCATGAGAACAAGCTGTTCTTGTGGCATTTTTGGCTACGCCATCTGGTAGACAAAAACATGCATCAGGTAGGAAAAGGGAGAGAAATAATAAAAAGAAAACATGAGAGGGTATGAAAAGTGGGAGGGAAGCAAGTAGAAGAAAAAACTAAAAAGAAGTGGATTACATTCCTATAAAAGACAGAAACAAAGAACCTGCCAGGGAAGAATATAGAAGGAAAAAAAAAAAAAATTAGATATTGTTGGGTTACTTTCATCAGTTTTGTCAGGAATCAAATCAAGCACTTTACCAACCATTTATGTTGTCATCTGACTTTAGTAGTATATGAATTACTTAACTACCACAAAGAGTCTTTGTGGTGAAGTGTCCTCAGGAGTCTGAGCTGAGGAAGCACATGGATTTTGTTTTCCTGTGTACAAATTTATCTAGGAGTTTTGATTATTTTCAGATTTTGATAAATAATGTAGCTACTGTTTCCTTTATTATTATGACCAGTTATTGAGGCTATCTAAGATAGCAACTAAGGAGGAACTCCATTGACTTGTTTATAGCTACTATTCTGTCTTCCGCTTTCTGTCTCATTTCACTATGGAGACGTTTTTTTAAAAATGGACTGACATCTCACAAGCTATTTGTGGATGATGGTGTTTCAGACAACCACAGTATTCGGTGCTGTTGTCAGAGTGGCTGGGATAGCACTGAGTGAGGTGTGGCTTGTTTGAGGCTTTGTGCTTGTGTGCAAAGAATAGACTGCTGAGGAACATTGGGCTTGTATGAGAAAGAAATCTTTGTAAACCGTGAGGAGACCATGCCTAGGGATGCCCGAGAGAGCATCTCATCATGTCTCCATAGGAGGTAATCCAGATGTGTGTCTGTCAGGAATCCTTTTGAGGAGCTCCCTGCCCTGTCTCCCCTGGAGCCAGCTTAAGAGGTGTGTGCCATGAAAATGTATAGCTCCCCCTATCATACCCCTGCTAGATCTGCCCCTCATACCTCAAGGACCAAAATGCATGCAAGGGAGGAAAGCCCCCCACCTGGGAAGACCAGAACATAGCTGGCTGCGTGGCTCAGGACCGAGCTGGGACCACCAGGAGAAAAGTGTTGGGATCTGAATGTTCCGTTTATCAACTGTGCCTGCCATGACCTACTGTTGCAGATGGAGCTGCTCAATTGATAAATGGCATCTGTTTTAATGAGGGAAGCTGCACTAGGAAGCTGAGGCAACATCAAGGATACCTGTCAGCAGAGAAACCATCACCTGGGCATGGAAATGGAGTCACAGAGAGGATGTAGGAATTTCCAGTAATATTTGAACATGTCTAACTGAGACTGTGAAGACTTGGATATCCCTGAGATTCGTTGGTATCTTTGGAGTAAACGGTATTTTCTGTATGTTTCACATAAAGTTTTGCATTTCCTTTTTATATTATCCATTCTGCTCCTCATTTTAATACTTTGATTATTTTATTTGTCATCTTTGTAATTTTAGTTAAATAAAAATTGGCTTTTAATTTTGAGTCAGTGCCTTGAGACCAATCTATTTCTTTCCTGTTGTCATTTCTGTCCATGGCATACAGCTCTGGCTGACATATGTAGTCTGTCTAAATATCAAAGGTTTTAAAAATGGAAGCAAATGAGGAAAATGTCAGGAAGAAGCAACAACAGTCTAGCTGTGGTTTACATGGAAAAACATTTGTAATCTCAAAGCTGATTGCTGAGATAAGTTCAAATGCTGAACTCAGAGGTCTCCGTTGCTGATCAAAAGTGGGCACTATTCTTTGACCAAAGCCACCCACACCTAAAAAAAAGTGGTTTTATCACAAGGGCAGAAGTCTGCAGTGCAGCTTTCAAAGCATGAATTGCTACCACAGCTCTTCCACTGAACATTTCCTGCTTTGGTGGCAGAGCAGATGTCACAAAATCTAATGTGAGTAATACAAAGCTTACTGCATTTTGAGTGGATAAAACAGGTGAAATCTGCTCTATTTGCCACTGTCTTCTTGCATCCTGCTTGTAAAATAGGCATAAAGGTATCATTTCCTGTGACAACAGCTCTTACGTGAGAGCTAGAAGCTTTCTTTCCTCATTCAGGTTAACTCACTGGTTAAACAGGCAGCTGTAAAGCCCAAGCCAAAAAGTCTTATAAGAGTCCCAGTGAAAATCAACTTCTCCACCCTCCAAAATACTATGGGGATAAAAAAAATCTATTTCCAGTCACATACAGTGAGAAATCACTTAGCATTGCTGATGAAGAATTATAACCGTTGAGAACAATTCATCATTATTATGCTGTTACTCATGGAAGGTACAGGCAGGAAAAATGCAGGAGCAGTTTGCAAAGAGCTTGGGAAGAGGACACAAGTTATAGCAGATTTTGGCACCAAGAAGACAGATTGTACTGTATTTATTAGCTGGAATGCTTCCTGTGCCTGCGGCATCTCTGAAAAGGTGTAGTTTTCCTATAGAAATAATAGGCCTGTTACATTATAAGCCAGCATGTGGTAAATGAAACATATGGATGGGGGGGCTAGTGAGACTCATCGCAAGGAAGAAAATGTAATTAAGAAGCAAACAAATCTGAGTCAGGCATGTATGCGCCGATCAGGCAGGAGCATCCAGTGGTGCATTGTGAATATGCAAGGACATAAGCAGTGTTTGACCTGAGAAATACAATTATGAGGAATACACCATGCAACTATGACAATGCCAACAAGCAAACATAAAGTTATTGAGAACACATAGTGAAGTGTTTCTAGAAATCATAGTAGCTTTTCTATTCCATGCTTGGTATCACAAATTTGACTACTAAGCAAAACTGAGAGAGGCAAGAGTATAATTTTGTGCCCTGTTAGGAATTTTAAGACACTATGAAGATACATGGTGCTGATGTGCAGATGCCAACGCAGAACTCCTGAGCTTACTGACAAGCCAGCAAAGAAAACGAATTATCATACACTACAAAGAAGATCAGCAGCCAAGGTATTGTCAATAAAACTTTTAGGAAAGCTGAAGTTTTGTTACAGAAGCTTCTATTTGCATGAAATCACTGAACAGAAGACTTGGACGGATGCATATTCCCCTTACTGAAGACCAATTCTGAATATCTTGTATGAGTTGGGAAAAGACCATACTACATGGTAATGCTGCAGCAAGCAACACTGTAACACCACCAAAGCCAGTGCTGAGTGTAAATATCAGATTAAATGTGGTTATACTGAAGCTGAGAAAAACTTAGATCCTTTTAATCAAAAATTCACTGACTTCTGAGGAAATCTGGACAGCCCCAAGGGAACTAAAACTCCATGGGAAAGCCTAAATCAAAATACATGAGAACCAGGGGTGATAAGATCCGATGCATCTTAGGTTTCATTGGAATGTCTCAGATTCTGTTACGCCCTACCAATGAAATGTTACATGATGGCATCATGGAGACTCAGGAATACCTTCTTCAGGAAAAAACAAAAATAAAAAAGAGTTTGAAGCACCATAAATCTATGAAGCGGCTGGAACAAGAGAATACTGCATCTTGAAGGAGACCTAGGAGAAACAATGGCAAAATCAGCTTTGTCATAAAGGTCCTGAATGGCACAGAGAAGAATAAGTTTGGATAAAAAGGAGATGGCATCTTGGCTTGTATCAGACGTGGCTTGACCAGCAGGTCCAGGGAGGTTATCCTCCCTCTGTACTCGGCACTGGTGAGACCGCTCCTGGAATCCTGTGTTCAGTTTTGGGTCCCTCACCACAAGAAGGATGTTGAGGCTCTGGAGCGAGTCCAGAGAAGAGCAACAAAGCTGGTGAAGGGGCTGGAGAACAGGCCTTATGAGGTGCAGCTGAGAGAGCTGGGGTTTAGCCTTGAGAAGAGGAGGCTGAGGGGAGACCTCATTGCTCTCTACAACTACCTGAAAGGAGGTTGCGGAGAGGAGGGTGCTGGCCTCTTCTCCTAAGTGACAGGGGACAGGATGAGAGGAAATGGCCTCAAGCTCCCCCAGAGGAGGTTCAGGCTGGACATCAGAAAAAAAAAATTCACGGAAAAGATCATTGGGTACTGGAACAGGCTGCCCAGGGAGGTGGTTGTGTCACCATCCCTGAAGGTGTTTAAAAGACAGGTGGATGGGGTGCTGAGGGGCATGGTTTAGTGATTGACAGGAATAGTTGGAATCGATCATCCTGTGGGTCTTTTCCAACCCAGTGGTTCTGTGATTCTGTGAGATGCTGGTTGCTGCCTTTCCAACATGGAAAAGTTCTGTCTTAGCTCTTTGCAAGGGTACAAACCCATCAAAACCTACTGGAAAGCATCGTGTAGAGGCCATTGACTAATTGCTATTCAGGAAAGGTACTCCTTGGGACAGATAAACTGAAGAAGATGCATTTCTTTGCTGCAGATTAAGTGGCTCAGGAGACAGAATAACATCATACTTGAATTTTTCCTACTTAGGGCAAAGAGGGTCTAGGCTGAGTAGCATCACCTCTACTGTGTGCTAGGAAGGGAAAACTATTTATGCAGTCAAACTAACCAGTATGGAAGGAGGCAATGTCATAGGAATATATTTCTGTCACTGCTTGTAGGATATTCTGTGCATTAATGACCAAGCAGTGAACATAGACAATTTATACCTAGGATATCAAAAAGCCTTAGGTGATTTTGGAAATAAACATAGAATCACAGAATGTCCTGCGTTGGAAGGGACCCACAAGGATCATCAAGTCCAATTCCTGTCCCACTTAGTCACAGCTAAGTGACTTTAGCTGTTCTTCCTACTACTTCCCTTCTAAACACTTCACCAGTTTTTTGGCCTCAACATACTGTTGAGGAATGAACATCCAATGAACCTTATGGGATGTGTAAAGACTACAATAATCAAGAACATCAAAGAGTATTTTAATTCTTGGAAACCCCAGCTCACCTATCAGAAAGATCAGATTAGTCTGGTTTTACAATAGAGAAATAAGGTCAATGATTATTTCTCCATTTTCTG
Source organism: Phaenicophaeus curvirostris (assembly GCF_032191515.1). Lineage (NCBI taxonomy): Eukaryota > Metazoa > Chordata > Aves > Cuculiformes > Cuculidae > Phaenicophaeus > Phaenicophaeus curvirostris. Next base: position 165,284,455 of record NC_091392.1, read on the forward strand.
GAATATTGGCCTTCCCAGAGATACTAATGCCAGGAAACAGAAGGTGTATGGAAACTGAAATGTAGCTAAGGACATTTCATTCTTACACCATGCTCCAATACGCTGTAGTAGAATTCAAACAAGAATGTTTGCTGCGTTGTTGTCATGCCTGGAAACGCTGAAGTATAGTGTCATTTTTTAAGAAACAAAAATGAAATAGGTATTTACTTGGAATCCACAAGAAAAACTTCCAACACCTGTGAAATGGAAGTGTTTTCACACAGGAATAATTGAGCCCATCGTTTATATAAAACTAAAAAAAAATTAAATGCAAAGCACAACCCTAATTGTATACTTCCTTTTAGTCTGAAATAAGAAAACCAGCAAAGACCATTATATTTAAATTACTAGTCTTGTTTTTCTCAATACATAATTTCTTACCAAGGCTCCCACAAAGCTATGGAAATGAAAAGTCACAAGTCAAAACAGCCAAGAGGCAGCAAGGGTTACCTATCCACAGCACTGCTGCTCTGCACAGAGCAGAGATCAGCAGAAATGTGTCAGAAGATCAAGGCTTTGCTTCCTGATAGGGCATTCTGCTACAACAAATAGCTGGTATGTATAAGTAACTAAGACCATAGAATCATAGGATCATAGAATAACCAGGTTGGAAGAGACCCACCGGGTCATCGAGTCCAACCACTCCTATCAAACACTAAACCATGCCCCTTAGCACCTCGTCCACCAGTGCCTTAAACACCTCCAGGGATGGTGACTCAACCACCTCCCTGGGCAGAAGCAGAGGCCCAGCTAAAATAAGATAAAACAGAGGCTGCTAGTAACAATGGTAGCCATCAAGTGCCCATCTTAATGTCAAAGGAGGGACCTGTGATAAAGATCAGATGGGCTAGTTACAAGCTCAGGATAGCAGTGGAGCTGTAACTGAATATAACTTCAAAGAAGGGGGAGACCATAAAAAATGAAAACCTTTTTTTAATTAAAGAAATCTTCTGAAACTGGAGAAAAGGCAGCAAGTTTTGCCTTCCAGCAGCTAGAGGGGAGTGGAGTTTCAATTTTCTAAATTGGTAACTAATCGGGAGCTAATATAAACTACTAATCTCTTACTTATGCCTTAGGTCTAACATCCTCCTCATTCCTGCATTTGAAAGTGTTATTCAAAATGTTTAGGATATTGAAATTTCAACTTTCCTGGGGAAATGCAGAAATTACAGTGGTTTCTGAGGAATACTTCCAAATTATTCTCTACTTAAAAAGCTGTTGTTACAGTTAAATTAAAAAAAATTAAACCCCCTATTTCCAAACAGAATTTTGTATCCAAAATAGCACATGATGATTGACAGCATGGTATGCCATCAGTGTTGCGATTATCCCAAATTACAGAAAATCCCAACATGCATACAATTAGGCCACTGAAACAACCTTAACTTTGCCCCATAGTCCCATGGTGCAATAGCCATAAGATTATGATTAAAGCTTCTCAATATCTGCAGTCCCAGAGCAGAATAAATTACTTTTTCATTTATTTGATGTTTTATTTTAAATTCTTCTATGCTAACCTCTGTTGCCTTTGCTGCAATGAGTAGAATTTTGAAAAGAAAAGTATAAGATTACGTGTCATTTGTTGCCACGATTAGCATAGCTGAAAATTCATCTGCATATAACTATTTCCATCAGTGAAGCTATCAAAATATGTCTCTCTTTTCAAGAGGTTTCAATCTTATTGCCCTTAATGGGGTTGAGGTCAAATGCCCCCGTCTTGTTTCATTTCCAACACATGCAAAGTTAACAACATAATGATACTGGCTAGTTAAAACTCCAGTTAAACTGCCCATGTAGGGGCACTGAATTGGCAAGGTGGATTTGCAATTGCTCTCCTGATGCTGGCTGATCTAAATCTTCACTTTTTTGCTATTTGCTAGCTGAATTTTGTCTATGCTGCCAGAAATCTGGTCTTTGGTAGGACAAGCTTCTGTTCTGTGACAACATTAACAGATATTTTCTTTTATCCCAGGTAATGGGTCTCATGTTTTTGTAACAGAATTATCTGAGTTCGATTTTTCTTTTGGAGTTTCAGGAATAATGGCAAGGTTGACCACATATTCATTAGATTTCCTGTTTTGGTGCATCACCATAAAAAACATTGTAAATGATCACTGATAGCCATTATAGAGCTCTTTGCCATTTCTGTGCAAGACAAGCTCTAGCTAGCTTTCTATTCCAAGTTTCTAAACTATTCATTCTTGCTTCTTCCCATCCCCCACTTTTGAGGCTTGTTATGCTATGAATTTTCTTTCTCTTTGTCTCTCTTCCCTGGCTAATGTTCTCTTTGCAGCTAAGTCCTTCCTTTCTGTTGCCAGGCATGATTTTTTTTTTCCCCGTAGGTTGCTAGGCAATATTAGTTTTCTTCTTATTTTACTACTCATGTGACTTCTGCTTACCATCCCCTTCCAGCATTACCCCACACCTTTTATTCATTACCACCTCTGCTTGAACATACACAGCTGATCAAAAATTAACCAAGTGAACACTGGAAGGAGCTTAAATGAAGAGTCTTTGCTATCGATAGCCTTAGAAAGTCAATGTTTATAGAAAATTTCTAAATTTAAAGAATGAAATTTCATTTTTTCTCTGAATAATGCCTTTTAAGAAAATCTGAATCTAATGCAAACAATTCTGGTCAAATAGGGAAAACCTTGGCTGTAATCATCTAATTTATTGCCATGCCTAATAAACACAGCATAAAAGACCATTGAAGTTATGCTATACTTCACTATGTTTGTTTAAGAACCCACTATAGAGTTCCTCTATTATCTAATTTATTACAATTTCTTCAGCAAAGAGTGGCACAGATAAGAAATCTATTCCTTTTTGTCCATCAGAAAAGAAGGGGCTAAATGGGAGGTGTTTTATTTCAGGCAATTCAAGCAATACATTGCTGGTGTGCTGTCCCCGTGACAGTATGAAAATTACCTTCCTAGCAATTGTGGAATATCAGATTTTTTTGCCTTTGAAATTTCTTCCAACTTTTTCTTCCACTGATGCTGCAGCTGTGATGACAATGCTCCCCCACCACAAGTGTTTCTGTTATATAGTTTCATCATTGGCTTCTGTTCAAAATGACATAAAGAAGCATGGAACAAATGGGTGATCCTCACAACTTACAAACTCAAGATAAGAGATTCAGCCTCTCCCACAGCAAACTCTGGCTTCCCTTACGGGTTGCTGCTCAAGTCATCTTCTCTTTCCTGTCAAAAGCTCCTGTCCTGCAAGTTTCTTTCTGAGTTCTCTTCTGTTATGAGGGACCAAAGACCAACCCTTGCTCGCCAGACTTTGACTTTTACCCGTTCATGACAAAGACCCAGGCTAAGAGAAGTCCTGACAGTGGAGCATGCCCGTTCCTCCTTTCCATCCCACCCTCCACGCAGAGCAGACCTTTCTCTTCATTGTCTTTACAGAAGGAAAGAGTTTCTGCTGGCCATAGCTGGCCTTGATGATTGCTCCCTTCATCAGTGGGAGGATCTGAGAGGATAAGAGGTAGAGTAAAATAATAAACAGAATTGATATAACAATACCATATTAAAAAAACATAGTAATGTAATAATCTATCTGGTTCAGCCTTACACGATGATGCCAAGATACACATTTTACCACTCCTCTAAGGTCCTGCATCACAGCCTTCTCACCTGCATATCCTTTGCTAAGGTTCATTCAAGCATGAATGGTGGGTCTACCTCTCTCCCTTTTGCATATCTTGTATGGAGCTTTGTTACCTGCAACAAGATCACTGTTAATATATGTTTGTATAAGAGGAAAATAAATCTGACCTCCTGGTCTTTGTTGAGTACAGGCTTCTTTTCTCCTCTTTTACAGATACTGCTGCCAGAACTTTTCAGTTCCTCTCACGTACCAGCTCTATAAAAACACCAAAAAGATGATTCTGGATGTTTCTTGAACAGGCTTTATATAAAAACATCAGTGTAAATTCTCTTTCAATATACATCAAAGTAGTCTTGCTGAGAGCAGAACAGATTTATGCTAGCAGATATTCATGAAAACCTTAAAAATCAAATTGGATGGGCTCCTCTTGTATCTCTAAATCCCATCTCTAGCAATTGCAGTTTGTTTTGCCAAATAACCCATTTCATAAACTGATCACGCTGCTTGGTTTTGATATGTGAATATTGTCTCCTTTGTGATGATAGAGCAAGTATTTTCTTTTTTCTTTTGGGGCAGAACATATCTAAAAGAAAGGCACTATTGAGCTTGATATGGAAGAAATATTACTGTCAAAACAGAAGGAACAGAGAATGTAAAGAGTAGAAAATTTCTCTGACTGAATAATCAAGGTCTCTTTTCTGAATCTTGATTTGACTGGAGAAGTCTGACAATAAGGAACACTGAAATACAGAGGAATCCCCATGCTGAAATCTTTTCTGTACCCTGCATACTGCCCTATTAATATGATCTCAGTATCTGATACTGCCTGAACTCTCTAAAGCACATACAGGAATTGCACATGCTTGTTAGTCGAACCACTTTCATTACTTATATCACTCCCGTTACAAGCTTGGTCTAGTAATCTCTGTATTGGGTGATGCTATCAAATTACTCATTCAAGTCTTGTAAAATACATTTTCTCTTACAGGCCACTCAAGGGCCAAAGCACAGTAGCCTCCTTCCTTATAGAACTGCCTTTAGTTATGAGCTGGTCTCAATTTTATCCTTATCTCAAGTATATCAAATAAATGCATCCAAATATCAGGTATGCTTTTCAGAATTCTCTTCTTTCTTCTCTGTGATGACATATTCCTTGATTTATCAATACTTGACCATACTCATTGTCTCTATCACCCCTGGGGTTAAAGATTCTTCTCTGTGTATGAGCCTATCCATTACCCTAAGCTTGTTGGCTGAATTGTGAAGAGTTACTTGTATAGTAGAAAGGTCAGTTCTTTGATTAGCTTTGGGAGCCTTCTAGATCCTATTGTCTGAAACTGCATCTGAGTGACTAAAATGCTATGGTTAGCAGGACTCAATTGCTATGGTGTCTTTAGACCTTGTTCTCTTGTGCTTGCAGGTCCAGAGCTAGCAAAGGCAGAGAAAGCTCTAGCCTGCTTTGACCTGCCAGCACGGACACAAGCAGCCTGTTTGTACGTGGTGGATATGCAGTCTCCCATATAGTTTGTTTTGGGGACAGAAGGAAAACAAGCTGAAAAGCTTTCACCCATACAAAGCAAAAGCAAAGGCTTCAGACTTGCCCTTATTTTCCTTCACTGCCCTTCCTGCTTCCTTCTTGCCTTTCATTTCCTGAAGTCATGTAACTTCAGTGTTATGCTGGACTTAATTACTTCTGTGCATTTGTTCAGCTGATGCCAGATGACAAACCTTGTCAACAGCTAGAGAGAGCAGGCAGCATTAAGGAGAACAGTTCTTTTTTCATATGCCTGATGCTTAAAACCAGAAAACAGATTGACAGAGAGAAAAAATGATTTCTGACTGGTGTAGTACTGACTTGCTGCTATGTTTTGCATGGAGAGTATGCTAGAGACACTAGCAACAGCAATGTGAAGAGAAGAATACTTGAGAAATGTTGAGTGCCTGCCCCCTTTGTAGGAGTATGTTGTCCTTTTCCTCTCCAAAAGGCCTTCTGTGAAATATTACTTCTGTGCTTAGTTTCAGCAAAGGGGTATGGGTCCTTCCAAGAACAGGTATGCTCATTAAAGAACAACTTGTTTACCGACAAAGAAAAACACAGTTAACCCTACTGGGAGTAGGTTGAACTGGCCCAAGCTCTCACCTGAAATGGAGTAACTATGTTAGTCTCCAAAAGATTGCAAAGTAAGGCCTCACCCTCCCATCCCACATCCCTGTACCATACATGTGATTCTACATGCATTTTTCAGTGTAATCCACTGACCTGCTGCACAGTCCTTCACTCTCTCTGCTCTGTTATTTTTCAGACAATGAATTCACAACCCAGATTTGATTTTCACGTAATCTGATATCTTTGGGGTAAGGATTATAAGTGGCCTGTCCTCCTAGTTTGTCTATTTGTGCAAAACCAACCTTGACTCATCCTGTGTACAACTGATTTGAAGCATCAAGCCTTGACAGTTCCTCATCATCGAGTTAAGGTTATGGTGCCTGGCTTGGCTGGGTGTTTTTCTGCCTTTGCTGGTCTGTGTTGGAGGCTTGAAGACTTTTCATAAGCACAATTCTTTCCCAGCCCATTTTTTCCAGGAAAGAATTTTAAAAGTGAAGATCTTCAAAGAAGTAAACATGAGTTGACAACTAGACCATAAATCATAGCAATATTGTTCTGGTGCATGACTTTTGTTTGCACAGCTCTGTTCCACTTTATCAGGGATGTGTGGTTATAATCTTCCATGATCAGGAGTCTTTCCAGCTTGGAAAATGGAAATAGCATACCCGTAGCTATGCTATAGGATTCTGGCACCATACCTCAGAGCCTTCTACTTATGAAAAAAATGTGTACAAAGAAGAAAGAAAAAACTGAGTGGCCATTATGGTGGCACCAGGAAGATTTGCAAAACCACCATTTTTGTTTGTGTTTAAGGTAGATGTAGGAAGGGATGCAGCACTTGGGTCTCAGGCATCTCGATCCATTTTGGCAATTCTGCACACAAGTGAAGTGCCAGAATGAATGGACAGAAACAGGATATGTTTGCATGACCTCCTGCAGTGCCATACAGTGGTACTGGCTGTATTAGGAATAGCAATATTCAACCACCTATGTTAGCTATTTTCATCAGAGAGATCTCATCTAGCACTGCTGTAAAGTGTCTGCATTGCCCCCAGAAAGGTGTAATTAATGGATGGCATGCAAAGTGCAGAGCTGATTTGGCCCCCATAGGAGACTCTGAGGTGGAGTGTTGACTCCCTGATAGGCCTGAGGGCAGGGTTATGATATGTAATAATGTAACGTACAAAACTCCCTGACCTAACACTAACGAGAGCCGCCACATCCTGACAACATAGTGAAAGGGTAATGAAGGAAGAGAGGTGTGGGTCTCAAAAGCAATTTCACTGTGGTGCCACTTCTGAACTAATAAATGCCATCGACTATGAAAGTTAGGGAGGGATTCCATCAGGGAGTGTAGCGATAAGATGAGGAGTATCAGTTTTAAACTGAAGGAATGGAGATCTAGATTAGATATTAGGAAGAAATATTTTACTGTGAGGGTGGTGAGGCACTGGCACAGATTGCCCAGAGAACTCATGGATGCCCTATTCCTGGAGGTGTTCAGACCAGCTTGCATGAGGCTTTGAGCAACGTGATCCAGTGGAAGGTGTCCCTGCCATGGGAAGAGGTGTTGGAATTGCATGATCTTTAATGTCCCTTCCAGCCCAAAGCAAAAATTTGAGGTTCAACAAGGCCAAGTGCAAGGTCCTACACCTGGGTTGGGGCCATCCCTGATTTCAATACAAGATGGGGGATGATGTGATTGAGAGCAGCCCTGCAGAAAAGGACTTGGGGGTGCCGGCTGATGAGAAGCTTGACATGAGCTGGCAGTGTGTGCTCGCAGACCAGAAGGCCAGCTGTCTCCTGGGCTGCATCAAAAGAAGCGTGGCCAGCAGGTAAAGGGAGGTGATTTTGCCCATCTGTTCCTCTCTTGTGAGACCTCATCTGGAGTACTGTGTCCAGTTATGGAATCCTCAATGTAAGAAGGATATGGAGCTGTTGGAACAGGTTCAAAGGAGGGTTACAAAGATGCTCAGAGGGCTGGAGCTCCTCCCATATGAGGGCAGGCTGAAAGAGTTGGGCTTGTTCAGCCTGGAGAAGAGAAGGCTTTGAGGAGATCTTATAGCGACCTTCCAGTACCTTAAAGAGGCCTACAGGAAAGCTGAGGAGGGACTGTTTGCAAAGGTTTATGGTGACTGTACGAGGGGCAATGGGTATAAACTAGAGAGGGGCAGATTTAGACTAGACATAAGGAAGAATTTCTTCACCATGAGAGTGGTGAGGCACAGAAACAGGTTGCCCAGGGAAGTTGTGGATGCCCCTTCCCTGAAGGTGTTCAAGGCCAGGTTGGGCAGGGCCTTGGGCAGCGTGATCAAGTGGGACCATGGCAAGGGGGTTGGAACTAGATGGTTTTTAAGGCCCCTTCCCACCCTAAGTTTTCTATGATTCTATGATCTTTCATTTGCCTCCCAGTCGCAGATGAGGCAAATCAACCAGCAGCTGCAGATTCTGCACTGATATAGTTATGATGTCCTCAGATTGCTGCTCTTGCTGGGAAGGGAGAGCTCTCCCTGCCCCTGTCAGCTCTTACTGACTGCAGTGATAGTGTGACCCATCTTGTTTGTGAAAATCACAATATGCCCAGTATGAGCTCACACACTTTTTTAGATATTCATCAAGGTTGCAGCAAAAGCCACTTCCAAGAGAAGTTATTGAAAAGAAGCAGGCCTCAGGAAGTTTAGCTTTATACCCAGCACAGTTAAACCACTCTGTAAACAAAATACATTAATGACAATTGGCTTTCTGCTAATCTCTATTTCTAAGACAACTGCATGTCAGTACCTGGTATGTTAGAATCCAGATTCAATGGAGCTTCCTTTGCAATGTCAAATCTTGATGTGTGTGGCTGTGAGCTCAGACTGGCATCTGAAGGATGGTGGCCACCAAAGAGAAGAAGTGGCCACTGAATTCTGTGGCAGGGTTTTCACTGAGAACAGCACTTACACTGAGTAGAGGTAAAATGACTAGAGAGTCCAGACCTTTTTTAAAAACAGTGGACACTCCCTTAAGAGGGATACTGTAAAGATAATGTGAAAATCAGAAAGAGGTCCATTTTCCACTGAAATACATACTTTTAGTTAAACTAACTATTACATGGAAATAGAAACTTTATGGGACCCAGTCTCTTTGGCTTCTGTTCATCTGAGTCCCATATTTCTGCATGGGATTCCACAGAAATGGAACTCCCCATATTGTTTCATGGTAGAGTAGGAATTTAGCACTGCCCCAGCACTTTCTGTTATTCCACTTGAAACGCAGGAACAGAGTACATGTGGGCCTAAGCATGGGTTTACATATGGGGGGAAAGTGGCTTTTTCTCAGGCTATATCCCTATACACATGTTTAGCCACAGAGTACTCAAAGAACACGAGCACTCCCTTTGATGGTTGTGACATTTGCTTTCCAGATTGAGGTCTGAGGTTATCAACACTGGGCTGGTAGCACTGCCTGGATGTGGAAAGGAGTAAAGCATGAAAGGGTTTTGAAAAAGATGTATTTGAGAAGAATTTAAGAAGAATTTAGGATGCAACTGAGTAAAATGGAAAATTTCAGCTTCTGTGGCTGTCTCCACTGTGGGTAGGATGGGAGGAATAGTAAGCAGCATATTCAGATGATTTGTTTTTTTTCTTCAGCTACTATTGAGTTAGGTGCTATAATGCCAGTCCTATTTACATCTACTAGACCAAAATGACTTCCTAAACAGTAGGGGTTTTTGGACAAACATCTGTCATGGTTTAACCTTGGCTGGGCTTGACTGGCAGCTAAAAGCAAGCAGTTGTGATCCAAATTCCACCCCCTCCTCCCCAGCAAAAGGGGAAAGGGAAATAAGAGAGAGAGAGATCTGTGGGTTGGAAACTAAAATGGCTTTAATGAAACAAAAACAACAATAAAGAAAATAATATTTATAAGGAAATAATGAAATATATACAAATATTAGAAATCGAACACTCCCCCTGCAGTGGCTGACACTACTGATGCTGCAGAGCAGACACAGGGAAGGACCCCAGTTTCTATATAAGGAATAAATATAAGCAATACCGGTGCCCAGTTATCACTTCTAGATTGAAACGCTGTCTGGTAAACACACAGTTAACTTTCAGAATGTGAAGTTACTTAAATGAGGCTTTGCTGAAAAGTCAGAAAACTGATTCTACTTTAGCTCAAACCAGAACAGTCTCAACTGCATCTTGGCACACATAAGATCAGAAGCATTTCTTTGCTGTCCTCAGCAATCCCCAACACATTCTTGTCCAGTCAACTTGTATTTGTGAGCCAATGGGAGAATTTAGAGTACTCAGGCTGCCTTGCATGAGTCATAATTGCACCAACAACTTCGGTAGAAGCAACTTTTGCTGAAAGAGCTGATGAAGTATGTGCATCATTGTACGAAAAGCCCTCCCACTGAACAGAAGGGGACTTCTTGTCCTGCAAAAAAAACCAAGTAAAGTAAGAGGCAATATGCTGTAAGCCAAAGCATCTGGAACACAGTGTGATTTTGAGCACCTTCTAGATGCTGGAGTGCAAGGAAACCATCTTCTACAAGAATAATGCCATGCTGATTGTCCTCCTAGAATGAAGATGTTAGTGCGTTTTGTAACAGAGCAGAAAAAGTGTTGCTCCTACCATTTGATGTCCTCTGGGATGAATTAAGCTATTGCACTTATATTAAATAAGGGACAAGTTGCAGTATGTGTTGAAACAGATTCACTCATTACAGATATTAGTTGAAATTTACAGCTCTCATAAGAAACTACAACTCAGCTGGGCTCAACAGTGAAAGTGAGCCAGTGTTTTTCTGAGATATTTTTGTACTCTGTTCCCAAGGCCTCATTTGGTTTCCTGGACCAATGTCATTCTCCCAGATATATAAAGTGTCACAAGCTACCATGTTAGCCATTTAGATAATTTGTAGCCACAGGAAAATACGTTCAGTTCAATTGATTTTTCATAAAAAGCCTTTTTCCAATGGAAAAATCTGCAAGGTCAGTCTTTTTTTCCTTTCAGTGGGAAGAAACTGCATCTGAATATGGGAAAAGTATTATTGTATGTGACATAATGGTTCTTGTTTATCTTACAAACATAAGGTCCCACTATGAATGCATGAAGTGCTCAGACCTTTGTGTTGATGCACTCAGCTTAGTTTAAATTTCAGTATCTTTGCTACCTGTCACAGAGTATCTGGAGTGCCAATATTCAGTCTTCATAGGGTGGGCAGCTTGCAATGATGCTCAGACGACTGACAATGCAGTGAATGGTGCCTGGATACAGCTGGAATTTGTCAGTCTCTGTGCTGTCGTCAGACTTCTTACAGCAGTGGCATAACCTAATTCTGGCTGCAGACTCATACTGCTCTGGTCAGCAGCATTTCTAAGTGGAAGTCTGATCTACTAAAAGATTCCTAAATTTTATTATTACTTCTTATTTCCTGTACCATTATGACAATGATTATTTTACTTTGTTCTTGTATGTTGTGATGCAGCACTTAAACTTTCTTCATACAGTAACTCTTTAAGATCATTTGTTCCTTATTCCCTCTCCTATCCCCACGTTCTATGTTTCTGTTCTGCATTTGTAGATTCGTTTTTAACTCTCAACTTAAAACAGAGTGTAATATTTTTCATCAGGTCTAATATTGAAACTAAATCAGGAGGAAGGAAGGATGAACTGCTATTGTGAGAAAAAGGAAGGATACATTCCTGTTGTGCAGAAAAAGGGATGTCTACCAGCAGCAGTACAAAGTAGCTACAGAAATAGCAAACAACTCAAAAGTTAGTCTCTTCTTCATGCTTGTAATATCTCATTGTTTTCCATGGTCTCCCTGCTGCTGTCCCCCAAAACTGACAGCTGGTGGCTGAGAAACCCTGTTCTCTTCTCCAGTGTCCATAAACTGCAGCCTCTCAGGGTGGTGTCAGGGGGCTAGAGGTGAGTTAAGTGCTGAGGTTGCTTTGTGTTTGTGTGCGTGTCCGTGTGTGGTTGTGTGGCTTACCCACCCCAAAGCCTAAACTAAGAGCAGTTCTTAATAGCAGCCTCCGCATACAAATGCCATCTGTCTCTGGAGCTGGAACTCCAGAGACCCACCACTGCCTTCGAGGTGCTCGTGTGAGCATTGTGCAACTTCCAGTCTATGTACACATTAGGCAGGATCTCTGAAAGCAGGAGTAGGTAGGGCTGAGAGAACCTAGCAGGGCTCAAGCTGCAATCTTCCTCTTCCTGCAGAGACTACTCCTGTTCTGGTGGGGCCTGCTGACCTCTTGCCTGAGCTTGGGTGACTGCTCTTGGTGTGCATCGTGGGAGAAAGCACAGTAAAAATTCCACGCATTATTTTTCCCTGTAGGACTGACAGAATTAGCAAAAAATTTTCTTCACTATTCTGTTTTCACCATCTGTCCCCTGAACAAGTGCCCTCCCAGGAGTTCTGCAGATGGAAATTGTCCTCTCCTGCAGCATCCCATGCTTATCTCACACTGGCAAAAACCAGTAAGACAATTTATGCTCCGGGTGAAATTCCACATGTAGCAAACACCTATAAATGCTATAGGTTTCACACACAGCCTTTCCAGCTCACCACAGAACCACTCATCAACATCAAAGCTTTTATCTTGCACAATTTTGACCTTCACATTGAAAAAATTTCCACGTAAGTGTTCTTATTTCTGAAAATTGTAGCTCATTTAACCCACATATGCAATGTAGATGCATTTCTACTAACATGGAGCTGTTTATTCAAACCCACTACATTTTGCATAGATTGTCACATGGATTTTTTTGTGATTTACTAGCGCTTCAAACTCAAGATCAATAGTATCATTGTGATAAATTTACAGATAGCCTAAAACTATGTGCCTAATATTGGCAATTTAGCTTCCAGCATCACTGCAGACCATTTTGGCAAAGTGTTCACTTACTCCCATTGTTTGAAACCCTGTTAACATTTCATACGGTACAAATACTTCCTGGGGGACCGGAGAGGGGCAAACAGTTCAAATATGTGCTTCTGAAGTGATAGAATGATGGTACATCTCCTCATACCTAGTCACAATTGTTGGTAACATGATGTATTATTAAGAAAGGGGAAATGGGGGCACATTTTGCACCATTTTGCTGGTATTTTGAGTGTGGCAACTAAAAGCACAGACTCCATTTGGGTGCCGAAATGAAATGAGTTTATTATGCACAAGCAGAGCTGTATATACCCTTATCTTCTCCGCTAGCTAGCTATTCCAGTGATTTTCCACACTAAAGTCTCACAGTTACAGCAATTCAGCATACTCTACTTGCTACAAATATTTCTCTTATCTAGCAACCAAAAAACCCAACAGTTCCTTAGCAGTTATCTCAGCTCCGTGTTCTCTCCTCTTCCTTAGCTGTCCCATAGTTTCTTGCTTAGCTATCTCACGGTTTCCTGCTAACGAGCATGAGGATATGGGTTGTATTATCCTACAGGTTCGCGGCGCCAACGAGCATGAGGATATCGGTCGTATTATCCTACAGGTATGCAGTGGTGGAATTCTCCGTCCCCACATTTCAGCACTGTTCTGTAAGGAGGACCCTGAAGAAAATTGATTCTATGCTGCCTAAATAAACTAATTATTTCACAGATGAATGATGTGTATGGATTTATAGTAGTTCCTACTATTATACATGTATTTTTTCAATCTTTTCCAGTTCCTGGTATTTCACCTAAAATACTTGTTTGTTTGATGAATCATAGAATCATTAAGGTTGGAAATGACCTCTAAGATCATCCAATCCAACTGTCAGCCCAATAATAAAATGCTTACTAAACTACATCCCAAAGTGCTATGTCAACACATTTTTTGAACACCTCCAGGGATGGTGACTCCCCTACGTCCTTTGTAATATCTCATGCATCTCAGGAACAGGGAGAAGGGAAGGAAAAAACCTCAGCAGAAAAGTAGGCAGTTAATGATGGGAGCAACAGAAAGGATGCCTATGCTATGGTAGCTGGCCATCAATGGTCCTGTGCAAACAAAGAAAGTTGTATTTTAACAAAGGAAAAAATGCTAGTCAAAGTTTCCAAGTTCATATCTTGCTCTTTTTCCTGAGAGTCACTATGGGATCTTTGATTTGCAGCTCAGCAACCATGAGATACCAAACTGTTTCAGTCATTTTTAGAGCAGGTTTAGATGTCTGGAGCATCAATGAGATCATAGAATCACAGAATCATAGAATCATTGAGGTTGGAAAAGACTTCTAAGGTCATCCAGTTCAACTGTTAGCTCAACACCACTGTGCCTACTAAACTGTGTCCCAAAGTGCCACATCTACACATTTTTGAACACCTCCAGGGTTAGGGACTCCACCACTTCACTGCACAGCCTGTTCCAATGCTTGACCACTTTTTTGGTAAAGAATTTTTTCTGGATATCCAGTCTAAACCTCCCCTGGTACAACTTAAGACCATTCCCTCTCATCCTATCACTTGCTGCTTGGGAGAGGAGACTAGCATCCACCTCACTACAACCTCCTTTCAAGTAGTTGTAGAGACTGATGAGGTCTCCCCTCAACCTCCTCTTCTCTAGGATAAACAGTCCCACTTCTCTCAGCCACTCTTCATAAGACTTATTCTCCAGACCCTTCACCAGATGCTACGAGGATCTCCATAGACAAGCAGGTGCTGCTGCTGAATGTAGGTATGCAGCAAATCTTGGGACAAGCCAATCTCGTTTAGCTAGGACAAAGAGCATTTCTGTCCTCAGGCAGCTGTGGTGATCTGTGAGACAAAACATTTCACTGGAAACACACAGTTAAAATCATGATTCAATGAATTTCTTTCATACAGCAGCTTCCTGTGGATTATATCAAAGCAGTACACTAAACAGCACAGCAGTTTGGTATTAAAAGGAAGACATCCTTCAAGTCCTGTTGCCTCATATGAGTGCAGGACACCGGGAATATGCTCTGATTAATATGCCTACAGGGATCACTTGTGAGTTGAAGGTCAATTTAGCAGAATAAATGAGAAACAAAACTATCAGATAAAGGGAAAGGCAAAAGGAAATGTGAATGTTTTATGCATTCAAACACTGCATCAATGAGAATTGTATAATTTCTTTTGTTAAAATGACCCAATCAGCAATTTTCGGCCTAACAAATATTTTCTTTCCATATGAAGTACAATAATATTGACCTGTATAGTACAATACTGGACCCTCAAACCCATCTGAGATACTAGATTTTTTAACTGGATGGTTTTGCTCTCCATATTTTTCCTGTAGCCAGTTATGCACTGAGACCTGCTCAATGCCTGCTCCACCTGTAGAGCCCCACTTTCTTGTGGGTTGTGCTTCAGCCTACTTAGGGGCAATGAACCATATTTCCCTACAGTCTACTCCTGTTTATGCTGAAATAAGCTACAGAGGGGATTTGTAAAAGCAGAATAAACTAGTGAATAGATTCCTGGCCAAGGAGTCAAACACTTTGAGTTGGAATTTTTTGCTGTAGCTGCTGACATCTTGTATAGAACACAGCAGCTGACTTATCACAAGCTCTCACCTTCCATGAGTACTCTCTTATCTTAACCATGAAATACTGGACACTACATAAAGCCCTTTATTTGCGATTTCTAAATGATGGTAGAGGAGGCTGTTTGCATCACAGTGTTCTTAATAACCGTTCCCTTTGAAAGACCAAACCACTGAGGGATGGACATGGTACCTTCACAATTCTCTGCTTTTGAGGAGGAAAATGTGGGTAATGCATTTCAACCCCTCTCTCCAAAAATCCGAGAGCAATAAAACCAAAAAACTAATGAAGTCATGAATTCATGGTCTACCTGAGCAAAGAAATATGGAAAAAGCAGGACTACTGGGATTTTAGCAGACCATTGTGAATAGTTCTAGCCTCACTAAGTAAACCCCCAAACTCTTCAGAAACAGCATGACATTGCTTGTGTACATTTTCATTTATATTTCTTTATCCTGTATTGTTTTCCAATTGAAATATTCTGGTTTTCATACCTCTCTCTGAAGACAAGGTAGGTGATGTAGCATGTGTTACAGACCTGTTTTGCATACTTCTGCTAATCTTTCTTTACAGCTAAAAAGCTATTGTCTTCTGCTTACTGACTCACTGGTGTTTTCAAACTTCCAAGGGGGGAAAAAAGCATAACAATAATTGCAACTGTTGTTACACAAAGTGAAAACTGACCCCAGAGTGAATGACAAGTTAGCAAGTCCTGAATTATTTAGACATTATAACAACCATACATGCCAGAAATCTAATAAACAGGTGGTAGAAGGCAGCTGCCAGGCAATTGCAGTTTAGAAGCTGAATGCAGAAAAGCAGTTTACAGATAGTAAAAAGGAAAGCAGCTGTTCTAGACTAAACACAGCTGGAAGACAAATCCACTTCTTGCTTGCCATTTGTTTTCACTGAATGCTGTGTTCCTGTTTCTGCTGTTACAATGCTCAGAGGCCCAAGCCAAAACTAAGGGCAACACATTATTACATGTAAACAAGGAACAGGTAGGCATGATGCTAAATGTCCTCAAGTTGCAACAAAAGAGGTTTGGATTGGAATTTTGATATATTCTTTAATGAAAGAGTGGCAAAACATTGGAAGAGGCTGCCCAGGGAACTGGCAGAATCTCCTTCCCTAGAGGTGTTAAAAAACTGTGTAAATGTGGCACTTGGGACATGGTTTAGTAGGCACAGTGGTGTTGGGCTGACAGTTGTACTCGATCTTAGTGGTCTTTTCCAACCTTAATGATTCTATGATTCTAACAAATTGTCTCAGAGTAAATAATTGTGAGTAAGTATGAGGGGAATCCATAAGAGCATTTTTATGTGATCTTTGAGGAAGTCACTTACCAAGTCTGCTTACCTATGGACAAGAATTTCTAAGTTCTTCAGTAAAGCATCCTCACAGCTGGTGCTGGAACATGTCCAGTGAAGGGCAATGAAGCTGGTGAAGGGGGTTGAAGCACAAGTCTTATGAGGAGCAGCAGAAAGAACTGGGATTGTTTAGTCTGGAGAAAAGGAGGCTGAGGAGAGACGTTATTGCTCTTTATAACTGCCTGAAAGGAGGTTGCAGCAAGGTGGTTGTTGGTCTCTTCTCCCCTGTACCAAGTGATACGTCTAGAGGAAACAGCCTCAAGTTTCACCCAGGGAGGTCTGGATTGGCTGTTAGGAAAAAATGTCTTCACTGAAAGTGCAGTGAAACATTGGAACAGACTCCCAAGGGAAGTCGTCAAGTTGCTATCCATGGAGGTATTCAAAAGATACGTAGATGTGGTGTTCAGGGACATGGTTTAGTGGTGGCTTGGCAGCATTGTGTTAAGAGCTAGACTTGATGACATTAAAGGTCTTTTCCAACATAAACAGTTCTATGATTCTGTAAGTGCAAAGAAAACCCTTTGTGTGCTCCAAAATAGCTGCCTCCATCCACTGTAAGGGATTGTTGCTGTCAAAAACAGTAAGGCACAGGACTCTAATGAAATGCAAAACAAAGACAGAAAGAGCATCACAATACTACTTTAGCAAAATGAAGTGTATGTACAGTCAACTCTGTTCTCTTTGTATAGTACTGGGGATGACTAGCTGAAGAACCTGTTGAAACCCACTGGTTCTGTGATTAGGACATAAAATCTCATAGGTAAGGAGAGAGGCAGTGTTGTTATAGGGAAGGAAATTTGTTGGTGTGGGGCAACCAGAGCAGCAGTTGTGCAACTAGGTGTCATTTACAAATGCCACGTACTCAGGATTTCTCCTGGATAGGACCAAACTTCTTGCTGGACAAAAGCCACTCTGCTACTCTAAATCATGGGAAATAACTAAGTGTACTACTATTCCTTGTGGCTGCAGTGTTCCCTGAGTCCTGATGGTTTTGTGTCAGTACCCACTTCTCTTTTCCAAAGGACTGCAGGCTCTAAGTGTTCTGGTTTCTGGATGCAGCCTGCTGCAGTTAGCTATCTCCCGTTTCCTTCCCAGTCTCCCAGCCCTCCAAAGAGAAATATTGTCCTTGAATGTTGTCTGACATGGTTAATACTTTCCTCTTGTCCCTCTTCCCTGACATACCTGGCAGTCTTCCAGCTATTTTATATGTTTCATGGTATGCTTATTCTTCATCACATTTCCTGGCTTGCTCCATCACCATCCAATTGGTTTAATTTCTTGCTCATCAGAGGTTGTCACTAAGAGATTTTTCTGATAAGGAAGAAAGAAACGTCTAACAACCATACTGCCTTTGAATCCAGCCTTTTGGATTTTACAGAACTGGCCCGCCTATGGATTTTAGTCTCTTTTATACTTTTGCTTCCACTGAAATACTGTTACCTTCTTTAAGAAAGGGTCTTTCACTGGGATTGTATAGTACTGGCACCTGTGATTTCACACTTTGCACCTGTGAACAACACTGCTTTTTTCTTTTTGTCTGTCCATGTAGCCATCTGGAGAGCTGAATTTTATAAGCAGAGAGTACTCTAGCATATTTAAATAAGCTGTTGGCAGTACTAAGGAAGAAATAAGCCAATTTGTGTGGAGAAGAAAAAAAGACGAGGCCACTGGTTGATCATGTGTCCTTATTCTGTGTAGCCTTATTTTATTTAACTGAATCATGAAATGTCTAGAATGTTTTAACTACCTTTTGTATAGAAATAAGCCAAATATAGTATACTAATTAGATAAGAAGTCAGTAGAAAGAAAAACAACCTATCAGTAGAAAGGATGTTTTTAGAAACAATTTTTCAAGTAACAGGGTAGATAGAACTTTTCTGTCAAGCTACTTGAAAAAAAGAGAACAAGTCCTGAAATAATTATGCAAGATTTATATATGAGGAAATCAGAAAAGACAAGTTAAAAGGAGAGGAACAGAGCTGAAACAGAATCACAGAATCACAGAACCGCTAGGTTGGAAAAGACCTCCAAGGTCATCGAGTCCCACCATTCCTATCAACCACTAAACCGTGCCCCTCAGCACCTCATCCACCCATCTTTTAAACACCTCCAGGGATGGTGACTCAACCACCTCCCTGGGCAGCCTGTTCCAGTGCCCCAAAATCATAGAATCATAGAGTCATATAGTCATAGAATCATAGAATGGTTTGGGTATGAAGGGGCCTTAAAGATCACTCTGTTCCAGCACCCCTGCCTTGGGCAGGGACACCCTCCACCAGATCAGGTTGCTCAAAACCTCATCCAACCTGGTGTTAAACACCTCCAGGGTTGTTTACAGTCCTCCAGAAAGTGGTTTACAATCCATATCCACAGCAAATGTTTTACCGCTGCCAAAGATTTGCACGACTGGATTCAGAAAGAACTGAAAACATCTTGGGAAAACTTTTGATGACTTCTTTCTTGAGGACACCCAGATTATCCTGACAGAACTGAAATACATTCCCACCCAGAAGCTAATAGAAAAATAACAACCAGTGAGTAACTACTGATTTCAAGAAGCACAGTAACAGTTTCTTTGGAGTGCGGATGACTGCAGAAATGGTATTTGACATCGGTTCAATGTTCTGACCTCACTTGCCTTTTCTTTTTTTAGAATTGCCTGTGCTGGCTGTACCATTTCATACTTGCAGAGGGAAATTGAATAAGCATTACCAGTACTAGTGGATAGTTGTCCCTCTCTTCTGAGAAAACAGACTCCTGTTTAATTGCAGCCCACGTTTTTATGATAGAAATTTGAAAAAGCACATTAACTATTTTCAATTACTTATTAATGTGACAAACACTATGCAGACTCTTCTGCAGCATTTTGCCCTGTACCATTCAAATGACCCTTTGCACATTTAATTGAGCATCCAATATTTCTACTGAAAAACTCTTCCACAGTCTAATTATGTGAAAATATTGATTAATAACATGTGTTTCCAGTTCCTTTTAGAAAATATCTAAAAAAAAACCAAGCAAAGGAAGATGACTTCATTATAAATAAAAAACCCTCAATCTGAATACAACTCATGTAATTCTGCACAATTTCCTTGTTTTCTCAGCCAGTCTATTCTTTCATGTATAGATATATTGGCATTAAATTTGATTTACCATGTTTGAAAATAATTAGGTAGTGGATTTAGAGGAGTTTCTATTGGGATCTATTTTTTTTTCGTTGCACCACTGACATAAATGTGATTTGCTGCCTTGTTTAACAAGATGAAGTGATCTTT
This sequence comes from Phaenicophaeus curvirostris, assembly GCF_032191515.1. Lineage (NCBI taxonomy): Eukaryota > Metazoa > Chordata > Aves > Cuculiformes > Cuculidae > Phaenicophaeus > Phaenicophaeus curvirostris. Next base: position 165,304,350 of record NC_091392.1, read on the forward strand.
GCTCAGTTTCTTTCTCTCTTGGTTCTTTCTGTGCAAACTAGAAGTTAGAATTGGAAGGAAAACCAGCTGACAACAAGAGAACAACGCTAACGTATTTATTTTTATTTTCCAACAGCAGTAATAAGGAGAATAGGAACATAGCAATAATGAGGTTGTAAGGGTTGTGTCACCATGGTAAACTGTCAGAGTAACTCCTCAATAGGGCACAGGACTAAATTTAGAAGACTACACTGCCGATGAGTCATTGATCATTGCACAGGTGGCACGGTCTTTTACTGTGTGTATATATACTGTGTTTTGCGTACAGGAATATGCAGTTTGGCTGGGATTTAATTATACAATTGTGCAAATTATATCTTACGTTGTCACAGAAGAGACCGAGTAAAAACAATCCACAATGGATCTGAATATTAGGGTTTACTTAAGAACGAGTGAGATTAAAGCTTTTACGCAGCTTGATTTCCTCACACACTCCTCCTCTCCCTCCCCATCAGCACTATGTTCCCCAGGTCTTAGTGTTCTTCCCCACAGGGAAGGACAAACAGAAAGCCCTGTCAGGTGATGTTGTGCTCACAATTATCAGCCTCAGGTGTTATCAGCCAAGGTCTCTGGTTTTCTCTCAGCATAGTGCTCTGATCTGCATGGTCTTCTCCCACTTCCAGGATCTTTTCTTCAGTCAGGATCTTCACCGCCTTCTTTCTGTGTCCTCCAGCCCCCAGATTTCCTAATTTAAATAGTCAGTGTGCAGAAGCAAATACACAATCAGCTCCTAATTGGTAGTTCTGTCTCACATAGTTTCATTAATCAGAGGAATCAGAATGTGCCACCGTTACTTAGTCCTTGTGTAATAAAAATTTACAGCCAGCCCACACCAGCTATTAGCTAGAAGGTGGCAGGCTTGTACTTGCTTATGAGTTCAAAAGTTCATTTTCTGATAAGTCACCTACTCACCCACAGATATGCAATTATCTGATCCTTTCACTGTTCACAATCTAAGTAATTTTCACCCACTACATTTATTTGGGGGAAAAAAAGCGCTTAAACTTGATGGGAAAATTGTTAGTTTTTTTCTGGAAATAAAGAATCTCAGTGACTCTGGTGCATCTTTGCTAGTGATAACTACAAGAATGGCTGATGCTTTAGGGGGAATCTAATGCAATAAGACATGCACTAGAGTTACCTGGTTACTGTTGCAATACAATGACTCTGAAGTAGAAAACAAGGCAAATTTTTCCTGACTACTCTATAAGCTGTCCTGGAACTAATTTCAAGTTTTTGCTTTTCAGTTTAGATAAAATCAAAAGTATTTTCAGGTAACATTTAGAAGTTGTTCTTTCTTCTGAAATCTGACATATTAGAGCACAGGTCAGACTTCTCAAATAATGGATTTCTTGTGTATGAAACCATGGCTGGCTTACTCTTTGGAAGAGGACTTGAAGTGCCTTGGCACCAGAACAGCTGAGCTCGTGTCCAAGTGGGGAAGAGCTTGAGAAGGTTGTGCTTTTTATTTGGACTTTTTTTTTTTTTTCAATTAATTTACTTTTAATATCCTTCCTGTAGGTGATCCAGAGGAAAAGAAGAGAAAGAAGCCATGCTAATGCTTGAACATGCATGGAGTAGGCACAGTGGTAGAGTAGATATCAGCAGGGAGAACACTGCCTAAGCTGCACATTAAATGCGTGAAGAAAATTCACATATATCTCATACACAGACAGCAATGTCATGTATTTTCACTATTCCATTGTATTTTAGCTTTGTCTGTCAGAACCCATGTGAAAATAAACGTGCTTTGACAACAGATATTTTTTCAGCAGCTCCTCCTTAAGTCACTATTTCAGTAGCTGGCTATGTAAAATGGGACTAAAAGAGCTACATTCTGCTCTTGGTTCTGCAAACATGAATCTGCATCAAACTACAGAGTTTTGTGGAGCTATTTCCAATTTACTGTTGTGTAGCTGTGAGAAAAATCATCCCAAAGAGTACAGCTGTCTAATATTTTCTTCTTTATACTGGTTTCTTATATGAAGAAGTAGACAGCCTTCTGTTACACGGTGATTCAGTAACTCCCCAAAACACTGTGAAACCGTTATGACCACACACATGAGCAGATGCATCAAGCTGACAGTTAACAGACTCCTTTCAATTTCTTAGTGACAGTTGCCACCCAGTGATTTACAACTGGAGATGAACATGTAGAATAATACTTTGTGATAGCCCAATATTTGATGGTACCTTCTTTCAGAAGATCTAATTCCACCACATTTCGGAGCAGAAATTTTGAATTTGTCAGAGGAGTGTGCAAAATGTTGTCAGTCATTCCAACAAGACTAACTTTAGTTCGTTATTACTTTGAAAAATGAGGAAAATAAAAATAATTGGAGATTACAGGCATATCAAAAACTTAAGGGAGCTCTGCAGATAAAAAAGGAAGGTGCAGCCACAGTGGAGGTCTGGTACAGTGAATGTTTAGTATTATATAATACTTCAGGTTGGAAAGGACCTTTACAGGTCATCTAGCCCAACTTCCCCTGTAGAAGCAGGGACAACTTCAACTACGTCAGGTTGCTCAGAGCCCCATCCAAACTGACCTTAAATCTTTCCAGGAATGGGGCCTCCACTACCTCCCTGGGAAACCTGTTTGCTTCAGACTGTTATGGCAAAGACCTCAGGAGTTCAAATCATGATCCTGAACAAAGGAAGCAGCGTCCTGAGTGTTAGCACTGCTGTGACTCTCATTGCCTACAGATTAGCCTGAACAGAAGAAAGATCAGGAATGAAAACAGGGCTTTGAGGTTCTCTTGCTCTGGCATCGTAAAGATTTACAAGGCTCAAATACTGTGGGGACAAGAATTTGGCTTAGAAAAGTTGGGTAATAAAGACTGTAGGGGTAAGAGTTTCAGTTTGGTCAAAAAGATAAAAGTTGGAACAGGCAGCTGGGATAGGTAAGATTGTGGTTCCTACTAAAGAGAAGGGTTAAGTAAAACCAGGGTGGGTGAAAGAGTCGGGAAAACGATCTGAGAGGCAAGCTAGCAAGACCTCATGCTGACATTACAGCTGTAAAAATGCTCTTTTAGCATAGCGTGTGCTTTCAAGTTCTGCCTTCTTGTGTAACCTTAGGTCAATTCCCCTCTGACCTATTTTGAGATGCAACTGCAACTAAAGTTGTTGCCATAGTATTCTTCATCTGCATGCTCTGTATAGTTTATCACTGAAGTTTATAACACCTTCATAAAATTACTAGTTGATTAACTGATATCAGCACTGCTAATGCAGAAGTGAAAATCAAAACAGTCTCACTGACATATGGGATTTGACTATTAGGCACACTTGGTCTCAAGTCTCGCTCGGGCAAGCTCACTGAAGATAAAAGCATTTTCTGATTAATGAGTATGCACTCTGGACAGGATCTGTGTGTCCTCTTTCACAAAGCTCTGATTTTAACAGCACTTCAGAGTACATAGTTGGGAAATACAATTTGCTCTTGTGTTCCCAGGGACCTGATATAAAAGCGTCTTGCTCACTGCACACAATTTGGCATGTACGGAAATTTTCATTGAAATACAGAAACATGGTTGATCTGGGATTCTCTTAAGAGGAACACATGCAGCCATGTATTGAAGTAAGCCAGGTTGTAATATTGTCTATAAATCTTACATTTAAAAATTAAAAAAAACCAGCCCAGCACTGTGTAATTGCAAGTACATGTGAAAAAAAGGAAAGGTGCAAAAGAGAAGGAAGAATTGCTTGCCCCAAACCCATAGTTCCAAGGAATATTGCCTCTTTGGGTAGACACCTTCCTGTGCAAATGGGTCAAAGTTTGTAGGAAGAGGTTATATCTTTTAAAACTGGAAAACCAGAAAGATTTTCAGGAGCATAAGTCCTTCTTTAAATATGTAATTGAAGCAGAGAACTTTAAAGCTAAATACAAGCTAGAACAATTAATCTGAGCACAACTATAAACTTTAAATTTAACAGATTAATAGAATCATAGAATGGTTTGTGTTGGAAGGGACCTTAAGGATTATCTAGTTGATCTCACCAGACTTGACTGGTCTTGCCAAACCCCATCCCTTTGACTGGGAGGACTGATAAAAAAACCACCTGCGCTCCAGAGTCCCTTACCAGAGCTCTTGGGGCTCTGCAATCCTTCTTGATACCACTCTGACTGCTCCTGGTTGTATCCCTGGTGCCCACGTGAAACCACAGCAGTGGATAGCAGTCAGTGGGCTGTGAAAGGCTTGATGGCATCTTGGTGACATCCTTGATATGAGCCCTTGGCAGCACACCTCTTTAGAAATTGGGTCAAATTGGCAAATGGGTGCCTCCATTCCCCTCAAAAGAGGGCCTCCTGCTATTATCACCCATGGCCTTTTCTTCTTTGCACTGGTTGTTATCCAGAGGACAGACTGGGCTGCCTTACCTGGCTTCAGTGTCTCTCCAGATGTGGCAGGTGTTTACTCTTTTGTCTGCAGAGCGGTGAAGTGGTTCTGCAAGTGCACCTCAGGCTTTGGGGGAAGCCTCTTCCTCCTGCTAGTCTTTGCCCTTGCAAGCTTCCATTCTTCTTCATTGTTGCCCCTCTTCCCTTCTGTGTGCGTGCCGAGGGAGTTCTTGACTGGCCACGGGCTGTGGGTGGACTGCAGATTGCACTTGGAACCAGCTATCTAACTCCTTCTTAGCCTCCCTGATGCTATGCAGCCTTCTCATCACCTCCTGCAACTCAACCAGCTGCTGCAGGATCTCCTCCACCTGAGCACACCTTTTGAAGGCAGCTCTGCCACCTGCCCCACGAGAACAATCAAGGCAATACCTGCTGTCTGAGGTCTGCATGGCAACCTCTCTCCTCAGCAGCTCTGTCTCCATGGAGGCGTCAGCTGCTGCTAGTGTAGATGGTGCAGGCCTCCTAGTTGGAGCTGCAGTTTTTGCTCTGAGACCAGTGCCCACCATTGAGCCTTGAGGGTCTGGTAGAGTGGGTGCACTTGATCTGTGTATATGGTCGCAGAAAACAGTGATAGTAGTGATGGAATGTGCGAAAAAATAGGTTGTATTTCTATCACAGTGATGGTTTCTAATATTGAATAGTGTTAGTAATTTTAGCTCTCAAGACCATCTTTGGCACTTTGTAAACAGGAGAGTTGTTTCATGCAATCATGAGAACTGGGAGGTTAGTACTGGAGAAGCTGTATGGAGAGAAATGTTTTCCTTCTGGATAAATGGGTATTTTGATCCTTGATCAGTTCTCTCTGTGTTCCTTTTGATGTGCAATGGCACCTGATTTCAGATATTTGGTTTACTTGTGGACATCTGGTACACTAGGTTAATAATCTCTCACCATGGGAGATGCAAAGGTAGAAGTTAGTGATTTTTGTGTTACTATTATAGGAACATTAATTTTGGGTTGTGATGGTATAGTGACAGATTTTTAATTCGTTTATTCTTGTTGGTCACCAGGAGTAACTACTCTTAATGATGATCTTTACTAGGTGGGAGGGATGTCTGAAGGTTTGGGTTTTTTTATATTATAATTTATAGAATCACAGAATTATTGGTGCTGGAAGGGACCTTGAAGGTCATCAAGTTCCAAACCCCCTGCCATGGGCAAGTACACCTTCCACTGGATCAGGTTGCTTTTAGCCCCATCCTGCCTGGCCTTGAACATCTCCAGGGATGGTGAGGTTCCACAATTCCTCTGGGCAGCCTGTGCCAGTGCCTCACCATCCTCACAGGAGAATATTTCTTCCTAATATCTCATCTAAATCTCTACTCTTTCATCTTAAAACCATTACCCCTTTGTCCTATCCCTGCAGACCCTGAAAGACATCTCATAAAAGACATCAATTTCTAGCAGGCCTATCTTCCACACACCCTACAGGTGCAAGGATTGGACCAGTACTTCTCATATCATTTTTCTTCCTTTCCTTTTCTTTAAGGCTTAGAGTCAAAGAGGAAAGAAATGTTGGGTAGAGCCATGCCCACTTGTCCTTCAGAATAAGAGCTACCCCAAAAGAAACAGTTGTCTTGAAGCTGTTTCCCTAAGTTGCTTGTACCACAAATGTGTGTGTCCATGCAGGTAAGCAGGAGAGAGAGGGAGACCAGAAACCGTACCTTATCCTCACTTCTTTTCAAAACTGCACTGAATTACCAATTTTGCTAGCAAATCATATTATTCTGACTAATAAAATACTTTTTTTTTTGTCAGGGATAAGCTAAGCAAAGCTAGAAAATGTTCAAGAAGCATGCAGTTGAGTACTGTTTAAAATTCAGGGTCATATTCTGCCCTCAGGTATACTAATGCACTATGCTTTTGGAAATCATCATACAAGCATATATTTATCTCAGGCCATAAATTGGTCTTCAGTTTGGACACATTTATTTTTCCTGTAGTCTGAATGCCTACGACTTTGAACTCATATGTAAATACCATATATTCTCTGCTGCTGTTTGCCAGTACAGCACTGTAAGGAATTGGGAAGAAAATTCATTTCACAGAATCACAGAATCACAGAATAACCAGGTTGGAAGAGACCCACCGGATCACCGAGTCCAACCGTTCCTACCAAACACTAAACCCTATCCCTCAGCACCTCAACTAAACAACTAATTTGTTTAGTTGAAAATGTTTTCTTTTCAGGAAAATTCTTCAGGGGTATAAGGTCAGGTCAGCTCTTGCATACCACTGGGAAAAAGAAGGAGGATGACTGGAAAGTGTTTTTGTCTGCCAGGTAGTGGCTGTAACTCATTTTAAAGGATATTGGATAAATTTTCATTGGACTTAGTCTACTTAAGTTCAAGTCCCATTTTTATAACTGACTTCTTGAGCAGAATGTCAGTAATGTGAAATTATTTCAGTGTTTCTTTTTAGAATTGTTGAAGTTGGAAAAGACCTCTGAGGTCACCCAGTCCAACCATCAGCCCAACACCACAGTGCCTACTAAACCGTGTCCTGAAGTGCCACCTCTACATGTTTTCTGAACACTTCCAGAGATGGAAACTTCACCACTTCCCTGGGTAGCCTGTTCCAATGCTTTACCACTCCTTCAGCAAAGAAATCTTTCCTAATATCCAATCTAAACCTCCCCTGTCCAACTTGAGACCTTTTCCTTTCCTCCCTTCACTTGTTACCTTGTATCTGCATGTACATTTTGGAAATCTCCTAGAGCTGTAAAAGGTAGTCTCTGGAGCAGCACCAGAGACTGCCTGTGTCACAGTCCTCTTGACAACTTTCACAGCCTATGATTACTTAAGAATGATGTTATTGAACCAGCATTGTGGAAGGTTTGTGTGAAAGTTGGGAGAAAAATCGAGAATTCCTTTTTAAAAGTCATGGACATTCATAAACACCAAGAATAGGCAGAGGATATGTGGGAATCAATTCAGCAGGAGTTTAATTTTCATCTGCGTGTAGGTGTTTTTGGACTGAAGGAGGAATATGTAATAATGGTTTTATAATCACAAGAAATTTGGCTGTAGGATGACATGCTGACAGGGCAATCCGTTTCTGGTTTTACTCAGATAATTCACCAACATAAGCAATATGTTTACATGCACAATGAAAACAGCACATTTTTCGCAAATTAGGTTGAGAATAAATAAATGTATACAATGTACAATGTTAATTATAGCTTCACAGCGTGCATCAAACTTAAAATAGCTACTATTCCTGTTTCATTAGCACAATAATCATTCATGTGCAGAGCTTAATTGACAGAAAAGTAGTAGAACTATTCTTATGGGATATTTTTTTAAAGGCATTTTTGAAATCACATAGTACTGAAAAGGTTAACATATGCTGAAAAATAGGATGTGGTACAATGATCATTTTATCATTCTTTACCCATTTTAGCTAAAGGGTATACGTGCTAAAATTTAAAAAAAAATGAAATGGAGTTTTATAAAACTGAGAAAGAAGTAATTGTTATGGTTTGGCTTCTTCCTGTAATAAGAAATCAAAACAGAAGTGTAGCTGATCTTGTGGGGTTTTATTAAATCAATGCAGAATGGGATTTTTGATGTTAATAAATTATAGAAGACTGTCAAAGTTGTACAGTGCAAGTAGACTTCTGCCAACTGCAGCTGAGGAGGATGTTTCCTGGTCTTGTAAGGGTTGTGTTTAATGCTGGAAAAACAGCCCTGACAAACATTCCATTTCAGAGACGGATCTGATTGGTAAGACTGTGTGACTACCTCTGGAAAATTTTGAATGAAGAACTGTCCTAAGCCCGTTACTGATTGACATCCACATCTTTACTCATCCGCAAAAACAATGAAATTGTCTTGCAGGACATGATCCAAGGGTCAAAGACTAAGGTGAGGTGCAGCTCACTCGTCAGCAGGGAGGTAGCCTGACAGTGTATCAGTGAGGTGAGACATAGGGAAAGAGTGAAAAAGACCGATGGGATTACCTGAGGTCTGGTCAACTGTCAGACTCACAGAAAGTGCGGTTTGAGATTCAGAAAGATGTGAAATTAGTGCTGTACTATTTGCAATAAAAAAACCCTCCCCGTAACTGCCTTTTATCTCCTCAAAGGCTAAAACTTCATTGCTTAACAAATACATTATAGTAGGATTCTTTCTCTTGCTTGGGAAACTCAGAAAGGACAGAGCATGAGGTGGATTCTCTGGGTTTATGTGGAAGTGAGGAACAACTTGGGTAGCACAGAAGTTGCTTCCAGAGTGTTGCTCTGCAGGAAAGGTGTTGGAGATACAGTGCATGCCAGAGTGTCTTCTATAGATACAGGTTTTGGGACAAGAAATACAGTCATGAAATCTACTTTCAGTAAGTCTCAGTCTAACACTGAATGGAACTGATAAGGGCTGATACACTTTATATGCCCTGAATAAATTACCGTTTTGGAAGTATTGTCAGCCCTTGGGCCTCAGCCCAGAAAAGCACCTTCAGTGGCAAGGATGAGCTCCTTCCAGCCTACGTGAGGCACCATTGCCTGGCTAACAGGCAATAAAACCAATTGATAAGGAGTGATGCCTTATACATAGAATAAGAGACATTGAGCATAAAATTATGTCAAGAAGAGATCTCACCAGAATCAGAGTTTCAGAAGGTAAATGAGCCTAAGAAGGCCCTAAAGAAGTGAAAGAGATGTATGGGTAAACATACAGCCTGTCTAAGTCAGGTTACTTAGTATCTGGGATGCCCTCTGAAGGTGTCTCTTTCTCTACTGACTCCATGAAGATCTTGGCATGACAACACTCCTAAACTAGGCCCTGAACTGCCTAATTGCCCGTGGGATCAGTCAGACATCTCTGTAGCTTTAGGTTAACTTTGCATTTGCTTCTAATACAGATTTGTTGTGATAATCACCTATACAGGATCTTGCTAAGCAAAACTTCAGAAACCTTTTTCAAGGATTCATCTTCTCTTTGCATCCTCTGGTCAGCTCACAAGTTTGGGGATCATTTTCTTCAGACTTTTTTTCACTTAGGGAAATTATATTAGCTTTTCATAAAATCTAAATTTCTCTGTCAGCCTCAATAAATCTCAATACATCTCAAACTCAAATAATTAAATTTTCTTAATGAAGAGTCTGGTTTTGATGTTAAGGCAGCTAAGCACAGATTGAGAGAATTCTTTAGAAGACATTTCAGGGATTTTTTACTAACTGTATGAGGTGACACTGTCTTTAGCTGACCTCTTATTTTCTCTTCATCTCCTCATCTTCATGTTCTGGTGTTTGGAAATTATTTTGCATTTCTGTAGCTCACTGGACATTAATCTCATTGCACTTCTGCTGGAGTCAATCAGAAACATATTATGCTTCTGCAAAAGAATATAAATAACACAATCCACCCACAAGCATTTCTTTATGCAAAATATGTTCTTCCTTACCTAGTGGCTTATCAGCTAGTGAAAAATTGTAATATTTATTTATGACAAATAGAATAAGTCTCAACTACAGAAGGGAACAGAGGTCAAACAGAAGTGTATTGTAATAAGAGTCTCATAATTAACTGAAACTCTTGAAATTCTGCTCATAGTTTTATTGTATTCTTTTCTTGCTGTAATTGGCAATGGTCCCTATACCTATATTTTACCATAAACAAAATGCTTGCGATTGATTTAGTAATTATTTTGGGCTATAATTTTTGTACATCTTGTACATTCCTTATTGTTATGTAAATACCCAGCCTCTAAAACTGTTATGGCAACTTACAGTTTTTCTGAAAAGTGTGGTATCATGATATAGCATTTAATGTTCTTTTGTTTCTAACTCAACTAGAGCCATTATTTTTAATGTGAAGTAATATGGTGACACTATTAAGTACGGTAATATTTCAACCTTTTTAATCATAAGAATAATATAATTCTGTATTTGTTATAAACAATTATATTACAGAACCATAATATTCAATTTCAAGCCAGAATGATTTACAGAATAATAGAACATAGAAGCATGAGTAATCACAGCCATCTTTCATGTGAACATTTGAAGTGACACTGATTACAGAGGCAGACTCTTTCTCATAATCTTTTCTAAATAAGATGCCACGAATTATGTGTCATTGTGATTCGTAAGATTTGGGGACTTAGATATCTAGCTTGAACTCACATACCATTGCCAAGGGCATCTTATAGTTGCTATGGTGCAAAATAGCTTACTTAGGAGAGCAATTTGGTTCTTATGTGAACTCAAGATCTCCTAAGTGCTTGCCTTTTTCTGTTGGCCATATATAAGGCATAGAACAGCTGTACTCCTAGGCAGGAATCTCAGCAAAGCACCTATACTTGGAAAAACTGGAATATGCAGACTACATCTGTTTCTCCTTTAAAGTATTTTGCAATTGTACAAAGTAAAACTTCTATATTGAGTGCTGTTCTGAGGGTACAGACAAAAATGTATTTCTAGGAAAAATCTAAGGCTTATCAGAGGAAATATTAACAGTATAAAGTATGTAAAACATTTCAATAAACATAGACCCAAATGGAGACTCTACTTGCCATCCATTTCTGAATTTGCAGATCAAAGAATGGAAAGATGCTTTTTAAGTACAATCTATTTTCCATGCCTTTATTCAGGAACAAATCTCTGTTCAAAGCCATTAGTGGATTGGATTCTACTATAGTAAAGATCTCTAAGGTATTTTTTTCAGTAGGCAACAAGAAAGTTGGATCTTCATAAAGCCCAGATGGGAGTAATTTATAAGATGTTTTTGACAAAGGAGTCCTGGCTTTCAGCAGGTTTGATAAAGATTGGAATTCCTTCATTTTATGCTCAATGAAAATTTTCCATAAATATCACATTTACTGCCATTATTCCTAGATCTTCCAACTTCCTTTCCTTGTGATTTTCCAGAAAATTATTTTCAAGACCCTTTGGAAGGAAGAGGCATACTGTAGACAGCACTGCACAAAATACAATCTTGCCAGCTGCTTTCTCTAAATACATTGGTTTGGTACTATTTTTTATATGACGGAGCAACTCCCAGGCTTTGGAAAATCATATTCAGTATCTTTACCTCAGTGGAAAGGACAATGCCCTGGCCACCAGGCTGTGGGCTACATCAAATTGAGGGTGAATTTGAGGGTGTCAGTCCACACCTTGTCTGTCAAGAAAGAGCCACTGTGAAAAAAACCTGAATCACTATTTATCGTTCCAGAGAAAGAAAACTTACAAGAGTATGTGTAATTCTAAGACATGTTGGAGCTTATTTATGAGGGTACCGCCAGAGCCTTGTGCTTCTTTCGGGAGGGATGAGTCTATTTACTCAGCTGAGCATAGAATAGAGTTACATTACCACTCAACTTGTTGATACGTGCAGTTCACCTTTGGAGAAATTCATCTGCCTTCAGGCATTGCCTGTGGATCCTATGGCTATGTCTATTCTGATCAAACCCTAGTCTCAACATAGAGTTGCACTGATTTTCATAGGATCATAGGATGGTTTGGCTTGGAAGGGACCTTAAATATCACTCAGTTCCAATCTCCCTGCTATGGGCAGGGACACCTTCCACTGATTCATATTTCTCAAAGCCTCATCCAACCTGGACTTGAACTCTATCACAAAAGGAACACCTACAACTTCTCTGGGCAGCCAGAGAAGTTTCCCTCATTTGCGTTGCTTGGGACTAGGCCCTCTTACAGTGAGCTAGTTTGAGTAGTCCAAGTTGAGTGAGCGAGCTAACATTAGGGACAGGCACGGATCCAGTGCTTAAATTTGCTTTCTGTCACTCTTAAATTAAGTAGGGTAGGTGCAATCTGTGAGTTTAACTGGAGTCTGAGTTCTACTACAGGTACATCACTGCTTTCACGTGTTAAGCCCCACTGAAGACCACAGGACACCTGTATCCCACAAGGCTTATAACCTTGATAAAGAATTGTCATGAGTCAGCATCAATCAGATTGAATTCTTTTAGGTGACAGGCAATAGGAAGAATATTACCACAATAATGAGAAAAGAAGGTGGAAAAAAAGTCTGGAAAGGAGAATTATTAGAAATCTTCCCTCTGTATTGCTAAAGTTCAAAATAAATCTGCTCAATGGGATCGCTTCTTTGAGAGGAGCTGCCTGGATAAAAATACATTCCTCATTGATAGTCAGATCATTGAGGCTGAAAAAGGAGACACTATTGAAAAAGTGCCTTCAAACTGGCTTTGTTTGGCATCTGAGTGAGTTGTGGGAGCCCTGAAGCTACACAAGCAGCTTCCTGCCTGCCACTCCTGAAAATGCTTTAGATAGTGTGAGCAATAAACACCACTCGATGGGAAACTCCAGAGTAATGGTTTATATTGATTATATGCTAACAGCAGGGAGACGCTTGATGTGGACTTAGAGAAGCTGAGCATGTGAGCTGAATATCCTTTTCTAATAACAAACAAGATGTAATACCAAATCTAGGACACTATACCATCCTGTCAGATAAAAGGGTTTTCAAATTACATTCACACTCCACCTAAGCAGTGTGTGGCTCTGAAAAGCCTGAAATTATTACTGATTTTCTTGTAAGCCAAATTAATTCCATTAAAGTCAACTCCAAATCAGATTGATGGGATTTGTATTTGAAATTTCACATTTGCCAGGTGGCAACTCAACTGATTTGAATTATTCTTCTTCTTCTGAGGTAGAACCAAATAATTTTCATACATGTGATTTAGAATATGTATTTAAAAAAACCCAACACGCTAAAAGGTCAAGCAAATCAAGGTGAACTTAGAATAGGCTTCACAAGGATATAGTAAAATGAATTGAATTCTGGTTGACAGGTACAGGTTGGTGACTAAATCTTCCAGTAGCTTTGGGTACTGTCACAAGGTTCGATCTTCTTGCTCCATAGAGAACAGAAAGTTTCCCAGGGAATTCATAGGGTTTAGATTATTAATGTGAATGCAAAGTTCAGATTTTGGTATCTAATAATTCTTAGTATTTCTGAGAATCAATTGCATAAACTTGATATTGATGTTGGAGACTGAACATTTATATATGTTCAGTATTGAGATTTCCCTTGGTTTTTGTTTTTGCTGATATCAGCCTTTGCATTATTGCATTTAGTAACAATAATGGTATCTGAGTTTAAATCTTGTAACAAGTCTTTTGGTGAGTTTGGTGGGTCTTGTTTTGTTTTAAGGTTTCTGGTGTGCTTTTCACTGGTGTTTTTTTTATAGCTTTCTCCCTCCTTTGAACATAGTGTGCCTGGTGCTTTTCTGTTTAATAGTTCTAGCTACAATTCTTCTGCCAAGTCTGTTAGAAAGAGAGGGACCGGATTTAACTCTCCCTCAGAAGGAATCATCTCAATTTTTGGCAAAACCCTTGGAAACTATGTGATGGGGGAAGCTGCAGTGGGAATACCCTTGGTGGATGAGTTCCAAGGCTGGGCTGCCCTTACAAATTATTCTTACTCACAAGCATCAAGTGCAAGAGACTAAGAAAATATTTGAAAACAGAGAATAAACTATGGAAAAAAAACACTGTAATAATACTTCATAAGAACTGAGAAGCACTCACTTAATTTCTAATTTAGTGCTATGTTGCTAACAATATTAAATCCGCTATTCCCCTCCTCCACTTCATCCCACTGCGGGCTGTTGAAACCCAGTAATTCAGCAGCTCCATCATCTGGTTGCATGGAGCTTTGGGGAAGCTACTCGAAGTGAGAACACTTGTGTTGCCAAGGGCAGAGGCTATCAGCTTCCTGCTGCTTTGTTTAACCTCAGATCAAGCAATTTTGGCTCTGCTCTCCACCCTGGTACGTGTGCTTATTCTGAAGCAGCCTCTACACTCTTTCAGCTTGTATAACACAGTCAGAATGCCTCACTAGAATACATGCTCTTTAGGAATGCTTCAAGGTCATACAGAGTTCTTAACTGAGCCCTTGACGCTAGGCAGAACCATGCCCTCAAGAGCAGCTTCCTGAGACTTATCCACTCACCTCATCCAGCAGTTCCTTATTGTGTTTCCTCACCGCGCTAGTTGACCCACAGATCCTAGCCACGTGTGTGTCTCCTGTCCTTTCATATTCTGGCATTACTTTAAATATTTTATTTTTTACTAACTCAAAAAATAACTGCATTTTAACCCAACTAAAATTTGAATGGTGCCAGCGAGTAACTTCAGTAAGCTGTTCTTGTTGATTTTCCTCTATGCCTATCTGATGTTGCCAAGAAACTCTAGTCTGGAGGCTTTTGATACTATACATGAGTAAGTATTGCTTTTTTCTGGATCAGATTCTCACACACATATTATGAACTTTCAATTATTATCATAGTATGTAATTATACCAGTTCACTGAACAAGTTTGTTCTCCATGTACAACTACACTTGCGTATAATGGTTCAGAAATTTTGTGAAATCAGTAGTAAAACTTTTTTTCCATAGTTTTAGAGTCAGAAATGATAAAGTGCCTTTTTCTCAGTCTTTCTTAAAATATTGATCTCTGTAAAAAAAAGAGTAGCAAGTGAAACTTTCAAAAGCTTGCAAATGATTAAAACAAGAGGCCTCTCACTGGGCCTCTGATATTCCTAATTATAAGAATCACTATCATCTCATATTGTAAAATATATCATCTTTAACAGGAGATCTGAAAGCTTATGGCTTAAAAGTGAGTGAACACAAATCTAAAGCTTGCCAAAGACAGAGTAGTTTCTTTTTTCTAGGAGACCCTGATGAGCATTCATAGCCTGTGGGGAAATCGTTGTGTCCATGGCTTTAAGCTAGGGTTAAATGCCTTTTTTTAAAATTTTACTTAGTTCACTGAAGAACACATTATTGGTTGCTTAGAATCAGTGTGGATAAAATTTGCACGACATATATTGTTTTTATTTCGAGCAGGGAAGGAGGGATCCCAGCATATGCACTGTCAGTAACATCCCCTCCACACCCAGTTCTGTCTGGGAGGAGTTTGAAGTGCTCACCTAAGTTAGGGGATACACTTGGTTCAATCCCTATGATATTTTGGTTGGTAAGAATCTAACCCTCCTACCACCTATGTGGCTTGGTAAACCATGATGTTGTTCCTACCAGGTTTTTTTCAAAGAAAGGAAGTATAATACATGTTGGAGTCAACCTGTGGCTCTGATAAAATCCACTTCCTTTGCTGGGTCTCTTACTCCATGCCACATGTCTCCTCACTCCTCAGATCCTAGGACAGCATTTTAAGCCTGCTGGTCCTTTCTGTACTGCTCCTAACTGCAAATGACCTCAGTCCATGCAATATATGCTTCAAATATTGCTTTTTTACTATCAGAATGGGATCCGAATAACTTAATTGCATATCTCAAAACCAGTTATCCTTGGCTCCCTTTATGATCAGCAGACAGATGCGTATTTTAGAGTGACTCAGCTTACCCTAAAGTAAAGGTTTTTAATAGATGCAAGTAACAAAAATGCTCATCCCATTCCCTAACCTACCTTAGACCTTTACTGTATGATGGGCTGAGCCACATTCAGGTAAGCAGACATCTCTACAGTGAGTGCAGAAAATGACTGAGGTGACTAGCTCCGATATAGACACTTACTTGAAAATAATAATCTTTTTCCACAACATGGAATGCTGAAGCAGATCATGCTTTGGGACCACTACTTGCCACGAAGGTAAAGAATCTGGGCAAGAGTCTCACCTGGGTATCAAGATGCTGCTTAAAGGGGAGATGGCCTTGGTATGAAGTTCAAAGCAAATGGAAAAGAAGACTCGGATGATACTTCAGTTCTCAAAGTAACAATAAAGGAGAAAAACTCCTAAAGGAATCTTTAAATAAGCAAAAATCAAGAATTATTGTTTTGAAATGAAAAACAGCTTTGCCACTTACCCCCACATACAGCAAATGCCAGGATTTCTCACTGTTCTGGGTTTCTTTTGAGCTGAAGGCAGTGGAATCAATATATTCTTTTCAATGTATTTCCCAGGTGTAATTGAAGTATAATTGCATTTTTTATGAGGTATTTGGATTTTTAAATTTATTTTGGTTTAAGACACTTGTACTTTGTAGAAAAAAGTAGTGAAGTCACTGAGGTTTATCCTTTTAAATTACTTTTACAGACTTCAGTGGAGAAAGTCTTTTTATTCTTTGCTCCTAATATAAAGTAATAAAACCCCAATTCTTGTATTTTCTAGTTCTCATTTGTTAACTACTGAGACAGTGTCATTTCTGGTTATGGGTAATTATGGAGCTGGCACAGATACTTGAGCAAACAACGGGTTGAGCAAAATATAAGCAGAGAAGTTCTGTAATAGGTACATGTCAAGCCCTCAGCTGAGAGCTGGTACAAAACACTCAGATACTTTCTGCAGTCACTGGAGACGTTTTTGCATGACATCTGTTTAGATGAGTGTCTATTTTTTTTCTTTTTTTTCCCCAGAGTAGAAGGGGTTAGACTATTTCAGTTGGAAGGGACCTACGGTGACCATCTAGTCAAACTGCCTGACCACTTAGGGCTGAACAAAAGTTAAAATGTGGCATTAAGGGCATTGTCCAAATTCCTCTGAAACACTGTCAGGCTGAAGATTTTCAGGGTACGAGTCTGATTCCTGTGCATACTTTAACAGAACACGGTAAAAATAAACACAATTGCAAGGAAAGAAAACTTCTCTTGGGTTTTATCTTTCATTTCCAATTTTTGGCCAAAGAGCTCACACTGTATAAATTTTTTGCTAATGCAATGCTGTATAACCTCATCTATGGATTCTTGCCAACAGATATTCCTTCTATATAATAGATTGTCAGATATGATAAGTTTCAAGGTGTTTCCTTCACCTGAGAATAACACTGTAGGCCACTCTATTTCCCCTTGTGATGCTCTGCAGAGCAATATTTTACTGTAACCTTGTCTCAAACATGCATACAAATGTAGAAGAAATAAACAGAGATTTGGGAATCCACAAGAAAAAATATTAAAAGCAATGAAAACCTCTATATGAAGTCAATCTGAAGAATACCATTAAAGTAAAGAAGAAACCCATAAGATCTCATAGAAAAAAAAAAAAATTTACAGAAAGTATTGCAATTATTCTCTGCTGATATATAAGGGCTAGGGAATTCCAGCAGAGTTGGAAAACGAGATATTTATAACTTATCTTTTTTTCACAGAACAATCAATGTGTGAAATTAATCTCCTCTGCCCCTCTCTGATATAATCGGGTTAGTTCAGTTTAGAAAAAGGACAAAATATACACACAGATAATAAAAAATGAAATGTTGCTGTGAAAAGCCTGAGTTGTGTGCCTTAGTGCACAGAGTCAACACTGGGTATCGGTTTAAAAATTATCCAGGGGAAGGCTGCTGCATAACTAGCTGTTTAGGGGATTCAAATAGAGTAGGAATTTTAATGCTTTGCTTCTGGTCTGACCTAGCACAGCAATTTTTATGCATAAGGTCATATTTTGTAGCCCAGAGAGAGACACAATGGGGACAAAGGGTCAGACATATACCTGAATTGATGGTACTTCATTCCGAGACAGAGGCAAGGAATTATTTTTGCACAGCTTTTGCAAAACATAGATCTTGTACACCCTGATCTTCCTGCAGAGGCCCAGAGTCTCTTTCAAAAGGTTTGTTAGACTCAGCAGGGTTGCCTCTGATTCACGCTAGTAGAGGCAAAATGCAAACAGGCTAAGGGCTGTCATTGGATGGTTTATACACACATGGCTCTGGAGGTTTTCAGGGGTTACCTCAGGTTCCCACAACTCTTTGTTGGTTTTGGCTGTAGGAACGTATCCAACAGCTGAGCTGGCGAAGCAGAGTCCTAGAGCACCTCACCCTGGAACTCAATGAAATTTCCAGGCTTACTTCATAGGGTCTAATAGTCTCACTCCAAATTTAACAAACTAAAGGATATAAAATAAAATAAAAGCAAAACAAAAAGCAGACAGAAAATTATATACCAGGCCGCTAATTTAACCTAGTTTGTATAAAGAGACATCCTATGTTGGTCTAATTTATATACTGTGATTTGTATACTGTTTATATACTGTTCATATACTGTCATAGTTTAAATACTGTCATTTACTGCAATAAGCAAGTTAAGAAAATCCACACAGCTTTATTTGTGGAATTATCAAATTTATTTGAGATCACTGATTTAGTTTACCTGTATAATATACAGTGGATGGGTATACTATTGGGAGTACACTTACTTCTTCATGGTTTAGAATGTATTTTGGGGAATTCAGGAGCACTTATGCACTAAGTTGCAGTGGTCATGCAAAGGCTATAAGGACCCAGCTGTCTTCTGATTATAACTCATAATCAATTAAGGTGATTGCCAGGTTTTCCTCAAAGCAAGTGTTATTCTGCAGAAAAAGGGGAATTGGAGAAAGTTACATGACTATGCTGGGGACAGGTTATGATGGCACTGTTGTTGACACTCTATGCTTTGGTTTTCTTTCCAGAGAAAGTACTTGTGATGTAATGATCGCAGTTCCACAGCTGTTTGATTTAAAAGACTGGTGTTTGGGGAGCTTATTGATTTTTTTTCCCCTTTTTACATTTACAAGAAACAGCCCTAAATTAACACCCCTCTCTTCCACTAACCATGTAGAGAAGACAGTATGGCCTTATGTTGAGGATTCCAGAACTGGACACAATACTCCAGGTGGAGTCTCACGAGGACAGAGTATAGGGGCAGAATCACCTCCCTCAGCTTGCTGGCGATGCTTTTTTTGATGCAGTCTAGGATACGGTTGGCTGTATTATATACATGCTATACTATACACAGCAGTGTTCTTTGATAGAATTATAGATTATAAATCTGGGTTTTTCCCTGAAAAGTCTTTTGACAGGACTAAAAAGAGATTGAACTTGTAAAGTTATTATGTAGTTATTTCAGAAAATGTGAATTAGTGAGTTTTGCACATTCAAAGATTTTGTCTTACTGATTCACTTCTGTATTTCCATGGAATATAGTAACATTTCAAAACCTAGGAAAAATACAAAATCATTGCTTGTATGAGGCAGAAAAAAATGACAATATCTAAGTCATATTTCAGAATACTGAAATAAGAAATGCTAAAAAAATTATGTATGAAGACTTACCCTCTTTATACGCCTATTTTATACAAGGATTAATTTTCTTGTTGTAAAACCAAATTCACATGCATTATTTCTTGCCCAGACTACTTATGCAAGTAGAAAGTCTTGAAATCAGACTTATCCTTTATTTTCACGCTTTCAATATTATTGCAATTATCTTTTGTCATTCTGAAGAAATGCTTCTGAAACTGCAATGTTTATGCATAGCTTCCTGACAGCTTTTCAGGCTAAGTCTTGGCTACATATGCTATAGTTTGATATAAATACTCATGCTTCTATGATACTTTACGTAATCCTATATATTAAAAATTATTCTTGCAGAAAAAGTACTAAAAATTGTTTTCAATAGTATATTGGGTATTGAACAAACATCTTGTGAATATTTACTTGACTTAATAATGTTATGAGAAGTCTTTTGTCTGAGTCTGTTGTTCTTAATCTGTATGAAACTTTAGAACTGATTATGTATTTTCTGTCCTTTAAGAATCTTGTCATAAAGAAATTGACTAAGTCCTATTGAATTATTAAATTTTTTTATCTCCATGAATTCCAGCTAGTTTTTCTCCTACCTTAAAATGAATGGATCTTTTCAGTGAACATAACTGTATCAGTATGAATTGAACATATAAATGTTACTCATGTGAATGCATACTTCATATTACATTATTTTATATTTTAGAAACCTGAATAATAATAATAGTTTAAAATTTTAATGTATTGTCTGTGGTGTACTGACCCTGGCTGTCAGGTAACAGCCCACTCAATAACTCACTCTCCTCAAGCAGGCTGAAGGAAATAATTGGAAGGGCAAAAGTGAGAAAAAATTCATGGGTTGAGATAAAGGCACTTTAAAAGGGAAGGAAAAATAACAGGAAAAGAAAGCAAGCAATGCTTAAAGCACTCACTCACCACTAGCAGACCAAGAAATGGTTACTTTGAAAAAACTCTCTCCCTGTTTCATTGCTGAGCATGGCATTATATGGTATGGGGTACCCCTTTAGTCAGTGGGGGTCAGCTGTGCTGACTGTGTCCCCTCGCAGCTTCTTACCCACCACATGCTACTCTTTGCAGCAGCAGTGAGAAACAGGGATGGCCTTGACTCTGTGCAAGCGCTGTTCAGCAACAGCTAAAACACCAGTGTGCTCTCAACGCTCTTTCAGTCACCAGTCTAAAACACAGCACCATACAGCCAGCTATGAAGAAAACTGACATCACCCCAGAAAGACCCATTACTGTCTGGATGGAGAGAAGATGTTTTAAGCGTTTGCCTGACTGCAGACCAAATCCTTTAGTAGAATTAATAGGAACTTATTTATTTGAATAGTATTTTCTAATTTTCTTTGTTTCAATGGCCAGAGAGTGTCCTTGACATAGTTAAGGTATCCAATTTTAAAATGTCCTTTGCCCTGCATTTTTTTCTAATGGGAGTCAGAATGTACTTGATACTCTTCAGTGTCCATCGCAAATCACATCATCCAAGAGAGCTGCTATTTAAAAAATGGGCAGAAGCAGAAGTCAAGGACTATCTCTTGATTAATTTAACCTCCTCTACTTGAGAGGAAGAAGCAGTGACACCAAGTTCCATCAAATAGTCTTAGGAGCTGAAGAAGATGGGTCAAATTCCTCTTTTCTCCATTGAAACAGAATTATTGTGAAGCTACAAATACAAAACCCAGAAGATAAAACAATGATCTAGCTTTGTACTTAGGATACTCACCTGAAGAGAAAAGCTTAGGTCTGCTTAACCCAATGTTAGCTACCTTCTTATTAGATAATAGATTTTGGTATTATTGTGTTAAGAATTTTGAGACCCTTTCCATTTTATTATTCAGTTTACATTTTCAACTGTGTTTTTAACCCTTTGGTTTTCTTCTAACCTTTAATAGAATTTAAAATTACTCATTCTGACTTCATTCTTTGGATACAACAATTTATATGAAATGTATACCATAAAATTGAATTCATAGATTAACTGATTGTAATAGGACTTTTGCAGTTACATAGTCTGACTTGTATAACACAATTAATTCCTACCGGAACTAGAGTATAACTTTTAGATAAACATGCATTCTCAATTTAAAAATCAGTCAGTGATGATGATTTTACCACAGCCCTTGATATATAGTTGCAGTGTTAAGTTGTTCCTCCCAGGTAGAAATTAGCATTTTGCTTCTAATAATTCTATCAAAGTCAAGATTAATAAGTACACTGTGACTCTCTATACTAGTCAGTCTCTGGAATTTTTTTTTTTTTGTGGTGTTCAGTGGAAGAATGTATTTGTAAGAATCAGCCTATTTTTGTAAGGCAAATAGACAAGATGTTCAATAATAGAGGCTGAATTTCAGCTTTTGCTCTGATCCCCTCCTTACTCATGGCTCTCAAAATGTCACTAGTATGCAACTTGATCAAATCAATTACTTCAGAACTGGAATTTCCCATGTTTGGGGCTGAGCTCTATTACACTAGTCCGTGGTGAGTAGCAGCCCCATCACAGAGAGTCATAGAATCATTAAGGTCTCTAAGATCATCCGGTCCAACCATCAACACAATACCAATACGCCTACTAAACCTTGGCCTGAAGTGCTACATCTACATGCTTTTTGAACACCTCCAGTACTGGGAACTCTACCGCTTCCCTGGGCAGTCTGTTCCAATGCTGCACTACTCTTTCAGTAAAGGAATTTTTCCTAATAGCTAATCTAAACCTCCCCTGGTGCAACTAGAGCCATTTCCTCTCATCCTATCACTTGTTACTTGAAGAGACCACCATCCACCTCATTACAATCTCCTTTCAGGGAGTTGTAGAGCGCAATAAAGTCACTCCTCAGCCTCCTCTTCACCAGGTTGAACAATCCCAGTTTTTTCAGCCGCTCCTCATAAGACCTGTGCTCCATCCCCTTCACCAGCTTTGTGGCCCTTCTCTGGACATGCTCCAGAAGCTCAATATCTTTCCTGTGCTGAGCAGCCCAAAACTGAGCACAGTATTCAAGGTGCAGCCTCGCCAACACCAAACACAGGGGCATGATCACTTCCTCAGTCCTCCTGACCACACCATTTTTTGATACAAGCCAGAAGAAACACTGTAAAATGATAGAAGAAACCCTTTCCCACTAGCAGATTGACACCATCCACTAGCAGATTGACTCCCGAAGGATGGAGGCCGAGCTATAAAGCTTTCGTTGGCATAGGAGTGCAGGTGCCTGGGGAGCTGCTAGCATAAACAAACTGCTTACTGGGTATATATCGTCCATATTTTATCTGGAAAACTGCAATGTGAGTTGGGTCACAATCTTTCACTCCAAAAGAGAACTATTTATTTCAGAAATGTATTTGTATACTATTTTGGTAGCATATGGTCTTGTTTTATGAAGTATGTTGGCATTTTGGGGGATGGAAAATGCAATACAAACACCACTGATGTAGAGAATTGCTCATCAAAGTGTGGAACCAGAGGAAGAATAATTTGATGTTCTTATATTGATGTATGAGCTTTTCAGGTACCTCCTGAAGAACATAGTCCCTTAGTTTAGGTGGCCAACATCAATCTAAATTGTCCCCAAACATTTCTTTGTAGATTTCCTTTCTTAATTCCTAGATAGTTGTAGGAAGGGAAAAAAAATCCAGTCATTAAATATTGTTTCTTATCTGCTCATTTTTGTCTGATAAATAGAGAAGGTTGAAGTGGCACGAAAAGATTACTTCAATCTTTTATAAGAATCTTTATAAGGAAGAGAAACTTTTTGTCACCATTGGGAACCTTGTATTAAAAGAAATACGGTTCAGTAAGATAAGAATTTACCTCTATAAAACCAGCCTAGGCCTGTGGCTGGTTGGGTAATGGGACATGTCAATCATCAGTGGTTCAGATCATATCATGCATATTTCACAGGTCATATAGGGGAAAAATCCATAATATTGAAAAAACCTACAACAAAAATCTGCTTCAAGTAAATGCTTCAGTTGCCAGGGTTTTATATTTCTAAGTGATTTGCAAAAATAAGACAATCTTTTAGCAGTTAATCAAAGAAGTTATTGAAGTCTTTTAAATTTGAAGCTCAGCTTATCAAAAATATTTTCTAGGTATAAGCTGTTCATTATTAAATGTGTCAAGCAAATGCTGGTTGTGATCACTCAGTTCTAGATATTCTTGGAACAGACTTAATGGATTTTTTTTATGCAGAACTCTGTGAATTTCTTATTCCTTCCAATTACAATAACAACACTGAAATAAAAAAAAACGTATAGCTCTTTCTTTCTATTTTTGTAGACAAAGTTACCAGGTTAATGTGTTAGGATTGGTGCTACAAGGGTATAGCTCATAAAACCATCAGATTTTTCCTCTCACCACATGCTCTTTGACTCCGAGTAGTGTGAAATTATCTTTGTACATCTTTGGGAAATACTGGTTTTGATGTTGGCAAAGCCTCTGGAAACTCTGGATATTTGTGATCAAAATGTTACCAGTTGGATGTTTTTCAGAAATTCTCTGCAGGTCATATTCAGAGAATTGATTTTACATCTGGGTTATTACCTCCCATTCACTGGCTTGATCCTGTTCCCCTCTAAGAGCTGTATGTGATCTCTTCAAAGGCCTGCAAAGTTGCTATCTCCCTTACTGACAATACCAAGAATTGGGTGAAGATTTAAAGCTCTGTGAATATTCACCACAATGAAAAAAGGTATTTTTTTATCCTAGTGGACTTTGAATTTAAAGTACATCTGATATATATTTTTCTCTGTATGTACTCAGCCTCCCTCCCTCTCCCCCCACACCTTTTCTATATATTGTGGACATTTTCACACATTAGATTTTTTTAAATAGACACATCTAAGAATATTTCAGTGAAAAGATTTTTTTGCAAAACTGTTTGGGAAGGGTCTTTAATAGCCACACAGCTGTACTGTGGAGAATAATTCTGGTAACTATGACGAACCCTAGAAAGTTTGTGTTTTAAAGACATCTAGCGTACTTTACACAACCCAATGAACATATATGTTAGACCATAAACCTGTCTTGGAGGTTGAATATGAATTTTCAAAGGTGATTATTGTATTGATCAGCAAAAAAATAATTATTGCTGATTCTTCGGCTTTTCCAAAAGATATGTACCGTATGATTTAATAACTGCTCTCCATTTCCATTTAACATTTGATGCAGGAGCAACAGTAATGAACAGGTAATATGTTGCAATCAATGCCATACGTTGCTTGCATTTGGAACTGTCTGCACTGTACAGTTCAGCATCAGGTAGAGATTTGTGTTGCCTCTGTCTACACAGCACTGCTAGGAATAGACAGAGAGACTAGCCTGAGCTACAAAAACAGCAGATGAAAACTAGCCCAGATGTAACCATTCATTCCTGCTTCAAATTCCAGGCTTGCTATTTCCAGAAATACCAGTTCAAGGTATCTATGCATGGTGTAGTATTGTATAAAGTGGATGCATCCTGGATAAAAATCCATTGGAGAATGTTAGCACATGCAACAGAAGACAGCCCTAAGCCATCACAGAATCAGCACAGCTTGGCTGCTTGCATTTCTTTTGGTTGTGAGTTGTGATAGAGGATATCATAGATTGGTGTTTGCTGATTGGGATCATTGTCTATTTCTTTTCTGAAAGGCAAAGTATGTTTTCTGATATTGAAGATGTTGGTGATAAATAATGACCATAATTGCATTTTAAGTGCTGGAAAGTGTGCTCCTTTGCTTGGAATGCAATAGAATCATAGAATCATGCAATTATAGAATCATAGAATGCTTTTGGGGCCTTTACAGATCATCTAGTCCCAACCCCCTGCAGAAGAGACATTTTTAACTCAATTGGCTTGCCCAGAGCTCCATCCAACCTGATCTTGAACGTTTCCAGAGATAGGGCCTCCACTGCCTCCCTGGGCAACCTGTTCCAGTGTATCACCACCCTCGTTGTAAAAAATTTCTTCCTTACACCCAGTCTAAATCTTCCCTCCCTTAGTTTTAAACCATTACTCCTTGTCCTTTCACAACAGGCCTCACTAAAAGCCTATCTCCATCTTTCCTATGGGCCCCCTTTAGGTACTGGAAAGCAACTATAAAGTCCCTCTGGAGCCTTCTCCAGGCTGAACAACCCCAACTTTCTCAGCCTGTCCTTGTATGGGAGATGCTCCAGCCCTCAGATAATTTTTTATGACCCTCCTCTAGACCCACTCTAACATATCCACATCCTGCTCGTGCTGAGAGCTCCAGAGCTGGATGCAGTACTCCAGGTGAGGTCTCACAAGATCAGAGTAGACGGGAAAAATCATTGCTCTCGACTTGCTGGTTATATATCTTTTGATGCAGCCTGGGATACAGTTGGCTTTCTGGGCTGTGAGTACACATTGCTGGCTCAATAGAATCATAGAATCACAGAATCATAGAATCACCAGGTTGGAAAAGACCCACCGGATCATCGAGTCCAACCATTCCTATCAATCACCCAACCATGCCCCTCAGCACCTCGCCCACCCGTCCCTTAAACACCTCCAGGGAAGGTGACTCAACCACCTCCCTGGGCAGCCTGTTCCAGTGAACAGGACGTACTGTTCCAGTAAATAGGACGTTCCAGTGAATAGCCTGTTCCAGTGAATAGGACATACTTTGGCTTAGGTAATGCATACAGCTACAAGACAGATGGCTCCTATCTTCCAGAATTAAAAATTGTACAGGCCCTGAACCTGTGTATCATTCTGAAATATGAGAACTGTATTTTGTTTGCCTTCACTGCAGGAAGCTTTGTTGAATGCAAGTA
Source organism: Phaenicophaeus curvirostris (assembly GCF_032191515.1). Classification (NCBI taxonomy): domain Eukaryota; kingdom Metazoa; phylum Chordata; class Aves; order Cuculiformes; family Cuculidae; genus Phaenicophaeus; species Phaenicophaeus curvirostris. The sequence continues at coordinate 165,330,587 of NC_091392.1, forward strand.
AATTGGTGAGCAATGGTTAGGATGAAAATACACTCCACTTAGAAAAGCCAAAGGAGCTTATGTATTAGAGTATGCTTCAAGCTATGAGAAAGACACCATCTGTGGGTATCTAGTTCCTCTTCTTCACAACACTGTCCAAAGAGGCTTAAGGTCCATGGGGTTACTAATTCTGTAGGAGGGTAGAATAAGTCAAATTAATTCATCACTTAAAAAGAAGGTATTTTGATCATTTTGACCAAAAATAAAAATCTCATTTTCCAAAAGAAAGAGGGGAGGGTGGAGGACTTCTTGGAAATTAAGAGATGGAAAGTAGTTGTGCTAGAATCAAAATTGTGTTCTGAGGATGGAGATAGCAGGAAGCAGGTTGATTGCTGGCATTTAAATAAAGCTACTTGACTTTTATCAAATAAGGGGAAATGATTACTTGGCACTTACATTAATTGCTGAAGAGACATAGGAGACTCTCATTTTCAGCCTGAGCATGATGGGTTGCTTCATCAAGGGTGCAGAATAAATTTCACTTGTTCTAGAAAACTTACATATGAGAAAGAACTTTTCTTTTCCTTTGTGCATCTTAGATCGGAGCAGAACTTCACTGGCAGCAGTTTGGTGTAGTCTGCTAAACCTGGCTTTTAAAGAGCAGAGTTGCTTCCCAAACTGGCCTTATCTGGCAAACCTTATCCCTGTAGTTGCTGTCCTTTGTCTCAAGAAGCGTGTCTGTGTTAGCAAGAAGCCCCCTCCATATAAACCTGCTCAAATCCAAGTGTTTTCCTTCTTTGGGAAGAATCTGAAGGTGGAGACAATCTGCAGTTTTGCAATTCCCTTCCACACCTGTAGTTCTCCAGCTGATCTGGAACATGATGATGTTTTCTAGGCAGTATATTCCTGATCTGGCAACTTCATTCAACCAAATTTTGACTTTTATTTTCTCTCTCTCTCTCTGTTTTGTTTTTTTTTTTTTTTTCCCTTTGTATGACAATGCATCAAAGACTTAGATCAACATGGAAAACTGTCTGCAGAGTTGAGAATATATTACACTCTCAGCAGAGGAACAATAGGCATGTGCTCAGTCAAAACTATGTTCCTGTATCCACCTTCATTTCAGCTGTCTGCGAAACAGCATATACTTCATGAATTGACATACTTCATGACTTGACATAGCATAGACACCAAGGTAGCAAAGCAGGTTAAGAAAGTGAAGATTTAGCCAAATTTCCTGGTCTGTAAGCCAGTGGCTCAAACTGAGAGATGAATCAGAAGCAGATCCTTGCAGCAGATGACAGAAATGATCAAAGCTGATCACTGCTGGCTAGAGTGGTGTGGTTTGGCTGGGTTACTCATTGTGATGAGAAAAGCAGATAGTTAAAATGTTAATAATAACTGAATTTAGCAAACATCTTTCCCTAGATTTTTTTTTCTCCAGAGAAATATAAAGTTCAATCTCCCACTGGACAATCATTAACAGAACTGGGAGGAAAATATTTTCACAGGAAGCTCCCATTCTGGATAGGGATTTAAATATTCAAAACGCCAAAAAATGTTCATGAATCATCAGTCTAAAAATGTTCCTTGAATATAAATCAACACTTCTTTTGTTTTGATATTCATTATTCTTTTTCATTACATTGTAAAATAAGTAATGCATGATTTGTTTGCTTGTTTGTTTTTTTTTTTTAATATGACCCAGTATAATCTTAAAATGCTTTTAAAATAAAAAAAAATACTTATTTGGAGGGATTTAGATATTAAAAATTTTTTCTAAAGCATCTTATCTAAAAGGTTGTCTTTATTTAAATAGATTCCACCTTGACAAATTGACATTTTATAACAAAATACATCTATAATGTAAAGTTTCCTCTCACGTTTAATCACAGGTCTAGCAAGCACTACTGTCTTGAATTATTAAAGTTAATTATTGAACCACTGCATTTAATCTGCCTTTATGCCAGTGAGAGCTCCTGTAAGCAGATGCAGATCACTGAATTCTCAGGGTCCGGTGTGAGAAATTAATGCAAGAAGGATATTAAAATATAGGGAAGCTATAGGCCTGCATGAAATTACTTCATTGCCCCTCTAAAATATTCTTAATTAGTTTTCTGTGACCCTAATCTTTGAACTGCAACAAGTCATTACAAAATTCTAATTATTCTTTAAGCCTCTGTGTAATGAAAAATCCTTTCTCCGCCCACAGCTTCTAATATAATACTTTGCTACTCCAAAAGCATTGACGTATTTTAGAAAAAAAATGCTCATTATTTTATTCCTAACAAACTGTGCATATTGTAAAGCACTGGTTTGTCATCAGTTCTACAGAATCTTATTGCAAACACATGCTTTCATGAGTTTATCTTTATAGTGTTACTTTTAAAGACACTACAATGATTTGGCATCATCTTTACAAAATCATTCAACCTTTTTTAAAGGATTCTTGTTAAAACACAGTACCTCAAGTGATTCACGAATTCCAAATGACATGACTTGGTTGTGGGCACAGTTACATGAGCCTTTCCTTCTTCAGAGAAACTAAACCCCTTTCTATAATCTCTCTTACATGCTCTGTCTACTGTTTATTTTTTCTTGTTGTTCTCACTGTTTTCCTTTGTTGTAGCACAGTAAATCTGATTTTTACCACTGCTCATGAAAGGCCACAGGCTTTGTGTTGACCTAGCAATGTGGGATCTCAGGGTTTTTTCTGCTTGCCTTGGCCCAAAATAGCCTTAACTTGCTTTAATAATTGTCTAATTGTCAAATGACTTTGGCCTGGCTGCTTGGAGTTTCATGTCTGGGAACACTGTGTGTGGCAAAGGTCTGCAAACCTAGGTAGTTGTGGTGGGACTAGTTAAAAACCTTTTGTGTTAGGTTGGGCTAAGGGATGCTACCGGAGACATTTCAGGCTTTATTTGGAAGGTGACCTTGTTAAGAAAACATAAAAGTAACTCCAGACACCAACACTGAGGAGGAAAAGATTCCACTATAACCTCTCCTAATGAGACTTCAGGGAGGTAATGACATGCTGTAAAGCACATTCTGATGAAGGAAGAAGATTGGCACTGTCAACCCAAGCCAAACAGACATTAGGAGGGTGAGCATAGTTCCAAGGGAAAGAAATAGATAATAGTAACTTTTATCATATAATAATCATAAGGATAGAATTTATAAGATTTTTCTGTATAATTTGATCTGAATGTATAGCATAAAAACTAGACTAATGATTTGGATCACCACACTGTTAAAATACTAATGGGGCAAAGAAAGAATTCTTAGTTCCATATGTTCCTTTTTGCTTAGAACAAGACTTTGGGTATGTATCACCAGTGGTTTGTCCCAGATACATTTGTTTCCTTTGCCGGACCATTGCTACTTCCATGAGTTAGTGTTTTCTCAAAGGTTTAGTTTTGCCTAAAAGATCAGAAATAAAGAATGAAAGCTTACTTTCTTACTTTTTCTATGTTCAGTGACCACAGTTTTCTTTATAAAATTCTAGCTAATAGATGGCTGAAATGAATGAATTCAGAGGGCAGTATTTTATAGTCACTCTGCTTCTGAATTTTCTAATGAAATAAAATTCTACAATAATTTTTTACATATCTAATCTTATATATCCTTTTTAAGATGAAAGGGGGGTGATTTAGATTAGATATTAGGAAGACATGTTTTCCTGTAAGAGTGGTGAGGCACTGGCACAGGTCGCTTAGAGAAGTTGTGGATGCCCTATCCTTGGCGGTGTTCAAGGCGAGGCTGGATGAAGCTTTGAGCAACCTGATCCAGTGGAAGGTGTCCCTGCCCAGGGGAGGGGGATTGGAACTGGATGATCTTTGAGGTCCCTTCCAACCCAAACTATTCTACGATTCTGGGATCAATTGAACATGTAGAACCACGTTATTTCTGTGAAATAAAGTTACACCCCCAGATGTATGTGAAAAATTTTGAATGCCCTAGACTGTTTTCTCAAGATGTTAGATTCATAGGAGAAAATATCTCTCCCCAAACCCAGTCTTTTCTCTGTTGTTACTTTAATAGAACAATACTAAAAGGAAGCCAAAGGAAATAACAACAGGAACAATCAAGTTAGCATGGCAAGAGAGTCTTGTTTGCAAACTGTTGCCAGCATCAATTCATTTCTGGCTTCAGTTCCTGACCTCCACTTCAAAAGCAATTATTCGTAAATGATAAATCTTATGAACTCCGAGGACCTGGCATGTTATGGATTTTGTAAGTATAATAACCATATATTTACTAGTTCTCAAAGCTTCATTTAGCGTCTCCAAAAGAGCAGGCAGACTTAGCAGCCAGATGTCTGTTTATTGAACTGCTACATGCAAATAATATTTGTAAGCAATAAGTTGGGATTCTAAAATGGTACCTACAGTAAAAAAGGCAAAAGCATAAACTGACTTGCACATACTTATATTGCTTCAAAACCATCAGAATCAAGACTATTGTCTCCAGATAAAAGTATTTTTTTCCTTTTTCTTCCACAAATAATAGTTTGATGATCCATAAATTGCCTTCTGTGCTGGAAATAGTAAAACATGACTCGCTTGATTATCCTGTTATTCTTTTCAAACACAGTGTTATTTTTTCCCAAAGCAATCAAACATTTTCATCTTTCTGAACATCTGCAATCATCTTTATTTTCTGTGGTTTATTTCTCAGAAGATTAGTTCCACTCCTAATTATAAAGTAACCCCTATTATGAACAATACCTTACTCTGTTGACTGTGTCAATAAAAACTGAAAAATGTGGAAAATGAGATTTATATTAATCTATATAAAGATAGCAGATGCCATCTCTTAGCAGTGCAAATAAACAATGCATTTTGTTCATTAAATATATGATAATATAAGTCTCCCTGATCCAAATTATTATTATTTTTGAAGTAACCAAAATTCAGGCATTGAAAATCATTCCCATTGCTTTAGAAAAGTTCCTTCTCTGGACACTATAGTTTATTTCTTTATTTAAATTCTAGTTAGTGTTTACCAGAAGCAAACCTCATAGATATTCTTTCTAACACTGAGGAAAACTGGTAGCAAAAGCCTGCAGTTTATTACACACATTTTGATTTATAAGTAATGTCTCATTTGGTCAAAAGCTTTATTTGTCTTACTGGTATCCCAAAGAAATCAATGGCTGACAGGAATCTGAAATTATAGTGCAACCAAATTAAAGTACCTTCAGAACAAATAAATTACTTATTACCATTGAAATACTTAATCTTTTTGCTGAACATCTTTGAAATATTTAAACACAGAATTAACAACAGCATTATATTACAGAGGCCCTCTGAGACATTCATCAATGTCTTGTCTAAGAACCTTCTGAAAGCAATTAAACTTTGGAAGCCATGGTTCACTGTTGGTTTTGATGGTATATTAATAAGGGCTTAAAGATATTTGAGTTCTGTTTGTGACTCTGTTTGTTGTATCCTGTTCCCATTGTGTTAGTTTCAGAGAATCATAGAATGATAGAACAGTTTGAGCTGGAAGAGACCTCAAATCTCATCCAATTCCAACTCCCCTACCATGGGCAGGGACACTACCCACTGTATCAGGTTGTTCGAAGTCCCATCCAGCCTGGCCTTGACCACCTCCAAGGATGAGGCATCCATGACTTCTCTGGGCAATCTGTTCTGGTGCCTCACAACCCTCACAGGAAAAAATATCTATCTATCCCTGCACTCCCTGGTAAAGGGCTCCTCTCCAGCTTTCCACTGGGCCCCCTTTAAGTACTGAAAGCCTGCTAGAAAGTCTCACCAGAGTCTACTCTTCTCTAGGCTGAACAACCCCAACTCTCTCAGCCTGTCCCTCTATGGGAGGTGCTCCAGCCCTCTAATTATCTTTATAGCCCTCCTCTGGACTTTCTCTAATAGATCCATGTCCTTCCTGTGCTGAGGATTCCAGCAGTGAACAATGTGCTCCTGATGAGGTCTCACAGGAGTGTAATTGAGGAGGAGAATCACCTCCCTCCACCTACTGATCACATTCTTGTTTTGATGCAGCCCAGGCCATGCTTGGCTTTCTATGCTGCAAGCACACTTTGGTGACTCATGTTGAGCTTCTCATCCATGACTACCTGCAAATCCTTCTTTTCAGGGCTACTCTCAATTTATTCTCTGCCCAGCTTGTAATCGTGCTTAGACATTTCATTCAATAGGCTTTTGGTTTTGTGTTGCAGAAGCCAGGGAGCTTTCATTCCTGTCTTCTTTGATGACTTTTTTTGGCTTCTGTAAGTGTTTTTGCTTACCTCTGAGACAATGGTGACAGGTTATTCCAGAACTTGGATGTTGATCATATATGCCTGCCCTCTATACGGTCCTAAAAGTCAACAAACATGGCTTGTTTCTTGTTCACATGTTTAGGATTAATATAATCATCAGATTTGGAGTTAAAAAGACTTTCATCCTCAGCCTACCTGGCATTAAACATTGCCTTCTTGGTTTTGGTTCTCTAGCGTTTTCACTGACAGAGGCCGTGGTTAATTTCTTAGGAAATTTGAGTGGTTTTTTTCAACCATCTTCTCCTTCAGGGACTTCAGGGACACTGGTGATGTCTTCAGTCTCTTTTGCTCCCATTATTGTTCTTTCTGGGGCTTTGAATTCTGTGCTGGGTTTGTATGGGCTAGGAAGCAAACACTGCCTCAGCCACTTGCACCTTCCTCAGCAGGATGGAAGGAAGAAATAAGAAGGACAGTAATGAAAAAATTCATGAGTCAAACCAAAGACAGGGAGATTGCTTGCCAATTACGATTGTGGGTAAAACAGTCTCAACTTGGGGAATGCAAACTTAGTTTATTGCCAATTAAAATATTTAATTACTAATTCAGGTAGTAGGAAACAAAAAGAAACATAAAAATTACACCTTTCCTCTCCATTTTTCCAGGCTCCACTAACTCCTTTCATGGGACTGGTGAGTTATGGTCAGTACACAGCAGTTTCTCTCTGCTGCATGGGCTGCAGCCCATGAATCCTACATGGGCTCCACGATGGAACATCTCCACTCCCTTCTCATCTGACTGTGGTTCATGGGGGGCTGGTTTTCCTACTGTTTTTCTCACTGCTCTCTTGTCCATTGTTTTTGCCATTTCTTAAATATGCTTTCTCAGAGGCACTGCGAGCTTGGCTGGTGGTTTGAGGTGTTCCCTGCAGTGGGTCTGTTGGAGCTGGCCTCTGTGTCCTGCTCTGTTTCACTGATCCATGACACGTAGTCATCATAAAAGCTCTTCTGGTGGAGAAGACATACTCCCACAGGCAGCAAATGTCAGTCAGGCCCACTAAGAGATTGTGTCATGAAAGAAAACACAGATTTCTCAAGCTGTGCCTGAGCTGTGTCCAAGCTGGTGCAAGCCTGTGAATGGACATGAGCGATGGAACAACACGTTCAAGGAAAACTGTGTTGGTAAGCAGATGGGATGATGAATATTAAACTAGCTGTAAATTTTACGGAGTTTATTCCTAGAAATAAGTAATCTTATTAGAATTGAGTATGATCCTTCTTATTTCCAGCAGTGAAAAATATATTTAGGAAGACATAAATAGCCAGAAGAGCCGTGCTTCATGAAGCCTCCACAGAAACAGGTTCAAATTGCAATTGACTTTTTCAGAACATTCTTAGGGACTGGATTTTCATTTTCCAAATATCTTTTCCTTAAAAAAAAAAAAATCTTTGGATAAACTTCAAAGATGCACAAACCCAGGAAAACCAGCTTCAAACTGGGAAACATAACAGCATAGGGCTTTTGGCAGATTATGACACTCTTCAGATCTTCTGCTTGCAGAAAGGCTACCTGTTCAGACAAAAGAAGAAATTATGGATATCATATTTGGAGCAAAGATAACATTATGGTGAAGATAATGTATTAAAACACAGGAGAGATGGACCTGACTCATAGCTCTGCTTTCTTTTAAGTTTTACGATAGTTTTTTAATCCTTCTTTATTTTTGTCTATATACATGGGTGAGACATTGCATTCTACCTATCTTGTTTGTCTTCTTTGTTTAGAATACGACTTCTGCCATGAATGACTTTAATGAACTTTGCATGCATAAGCCCACTGTGAAATCTCCAGACAAACTCTTTGGTGACTCCAGTTCATAGTTCTGCAATACAAGAACAGTCATGACGAGTCATAATGGGAACCAGAATCTGGGGATATTCAATGCAAAGAAAAGGAAAAATGGCATTGAAATAATGAGTGATAATCAAAATAATTTCAAATGACATTGCACATCAAACAGATAAGCAACATAAAGTTTTGACTTGTTTCAATATCAGCTGAACAGTTTGTGGTAAAACAGTGGTAAATTTATTGACTAATGCTATGAGACCTCCTGGAGCAGCAAAGTCTGTATATCATAGTATAGCAGAGATACTGATAAATGTGAGGGAGTCAATAGTCATATCTTTTTAATTCCCATGATTCATCATCATATGTCATAGTTAAGTAACTGTTAAGCATTCTGGACATGAACTGAATGAACTGACTTACTTTCTTTCTTTTTGAATCAGCATTCAGATATTATATTGCTCAAATTAACCTTCCCCTCAAACTTCCTTGTATTGATGGGCACTGTTATATGTATTGCTGTGAATCTTAAGTCTTCCTCTCAACTACTATTGAGTTCCTGCTAGCACTGACACAGAAATTTAAAGTTAATTTATTTTACTGTTTCACAGCCATTCTAATTCAGCCTAGCATTTTGGATTTTTTCTTCACTGATGTCAGCTGGGTAAAGACGTAGAGCTATACAAGTTAGTTATTGATAATAGAAGGCATCTATGCAGGGAATACACTGTTTTGCAGGAGTGGGTAGGCACCTACCCCAAAAGCCTAAAGCCCAAGGATGTTACAGAGAGACTTTTCTTTGTCTTCAGTAGTCAGTCCCTGAGTGATCCTTATCTGTAAAATTAATAAGCTTGTTGCTCAGTTGTACTGCCAAAAGGAAAAAAGAATGGATACATTTGAGCTCTTTTATTTTTAGCCTGATGCAAAGCTGTATTAGGTATAATCCTATTTTTCAGAGTGAATGAAATCCTGTGTATCTGAAAAGCTAGAGCTGCTGCCTCAGATTTATGGAGCTTAACTTGTTCAGTTTGACAGATGCTGTTCAGGATCAAAAGACGTCGATGGAAACAATGCTGTATCTTCAAGGTCAGACAAACTCTAAGGGAGAAGTTGTCTTGGAATAGTGTATGATAGAAAGAAGAAGCATGTTGGATGTGTGGATAACTATCTGAAACAGTATGATAGTCTTCATAAGCATTTGTCCCAGGACATGAGACAAGTCCAGTGACATTCTGTTGCTCACTCATAAGATTTCTATATGACGGTCTCTTATTTTTAGTAAATCCTTTGCTTAAGTCCTGTTCTTTCATCTCACTACTTATACAGGTTGCCACAAGACAGTTTCTTTATTTTCAAGCCCTCTGTATAAAAATGGCACAGTCTTGAAACAATTCTCCTCGATATTTTATTACAATCTGAAAAAATATATACTAATTTCTGGACAGAGGTCTTAGTATTGGATGAGTTGTGTAGAATTATGGATTATCTTTCAATTGCAATAGCACTGTTATTGTAACAAAACTTTTGAACTGCCCAGTCCTTCCACATGTAATTCCAGAAAAATCAGGAAGGACTTTGTGGAAAGTCTATGTCTATTTCTGCTTTTCATTGGTGTTTCTGGCACAGTACTTAATGGACACAAAGATACAATTCAGTACCTGACTGGAGGCTGGAGAGGCAGTCAAAGACTATGGCAGGTATGTGCATCTCTAACCAAGTCATGGTTTTATTGAATCCAGTCATTGCAGAAAAAGGATGGAACAACTGAAGGTCACATTTATAGGCTTCTTGCGGTCTTTACATTCAAATAGCTAGGCATCCAACTCTCTGAGCCATATAGAAAGAAAATGAGAAATTAAAGTAAATGTTAATATTCAACCAAATGGAAATATTGTTATTAGAACAAAATGTACTGAGCACAGTCAGTCCAACTGTGTTATATCCAAGAAATCTTTCCTGGTTATGAAATATTTCGATCCAAATCAGAGATTCCTTCTCTATTTCGAACAAGTTAATAACTGTGAAGACATTTTACAGATTATAAGACAAGTGTCTAGTTGCTTCCAGCAAAGGTTTTTTTCCACATGTGAGAAACAGGCCAGCTTTTCCCATCTCTGGCATTGTAATTCAGTCTGCTACAATATGTTGCAGAAACAAGAAATTTGACATTTCCAGAAAACTGATGGCTGCAATTTGTAATATGTCGCAGAACTATGAAGTCACAGAAATGGCATTTCTATGAATGTCACAGTCTTGTTTGTAGAAATAATGATGCTAGAACAGAGAAAAGAATTAATGGTATAATTATTGAATACTACTCAGATTCAGTGTTATAGATATTGCAGAGAGTGAAATGGTATTGCACAATTCCATAATCTAGTAAATCATCTGGGACTGATGCTCAGAATTTGTCTTTTGCTGGTGATCACGTAGTCTTGTATAGCTGGACACTTAAGCAGAAACTTGAAAAGTACCAAAACATCTAAAAGATTCAAATCTTTAGATCTTATGTAAATTTTATTACCTACATCATCAGCAACTACAGGTAAAAGATTTAATGGCTTTCAAAACATTCCCAGATCTGGTGGTACATTTTAATTTTTAGCTGTGAAACCTCTGCTGTTAATGTTTAATTATGAAGTCTTTTGAAAGTCAGCATTTTTCCATCATTATGAATAAAAGCTAAGACACTGGCTTTTATGATAAGCAACTAGTATACTCTTCAGCTAAAGGATCAGGCCAAATTTTCTGTTCTGATAAACTGACAGCTCAATGATTAACCACATAGAAGAAGATTCTAATGAACTAAATAAATGTCATGGTCAGTATCATTCTTTCTGTATTACTCAATTTTGTATTCGATTCAATTTCCTGTACTTGTCATAAAAATATAAGTTTTCAGAGAAGTGAAGATATTTTTATTTTTCCTCTGAATGCATAACTGCACTACAGAAGAAGTCAAAACAAAGTTAAACATTTTGTTCTTCACAGTGAGAACATCTGAATAGGAAAGAAGAATCTGTTTGAAATTTGCAAGGGATTTTTTTTTTCCCTGCTAACACAACCTGCAAGGAAATAAAGTTCCTGATTATTTTTTTGACCTTGCTGCTACTCATGGAAACATTTCAATTGGCTGTTAGTATTCCTATTTTCATATTTTTTAATGAACTCTAAATGATACTATTATTCCTACCTTTATTCTTAAAGAATCGGGTTTATACTGTCTAGTTGTCCTTAACTTCTGAACATTGAATTCAATGTCCATTTCATCTGCATTTGAGTCAAAAGCAGTGGAAGATAGTCATCTGTAAGACTTACAGATGTCAGAGAAAGGAGACTCTGTACCAGCCCTCACCAACAGAAAAGCTTCAAAACAAGTATATATATTATTAGACAGAAGTGAATCCATGCAGGGGAAAAAAATTGTGAATGCTTTAAATAGGAACAAAAACATTTCATCTGAACTTCCAAACAACCTTAAGATTCAAATTCATAGGAAAAAAAATGCTTGGTAAATTTTGGTGTTCTCATTTCTGCTTTTTGAGATTTTCCTCTTGATTTTTGTTACAATAATAATGTACAATAATCTGTGATAGCAGGTGGTGGGCTTCATAACAAAGTATATAGACCTTGAATCCCAGGTGCCATAGGAAACTAGTAATGATCTCATATAATTTCTCTCAAAGTACCAGATTTATTTAATCTCCTGCTGTGTCTCCCTTCAAGCTGTACCTCCCATGAGTTATGGAGGGGGGTGGATAAGATTTAGAGGTAGTGCCAGGCTTCTGTGTCCAAGAGTTTGGCTGGTCATGCAGTGATATCCAAGTGATAAGACAGAGAAGGCTTCTTGTGGATGTTTTCCCTTCTCCTGTTGCATGTGGAAAGGATTACATGAGGGTCCATGAAACATATTTCAACTAATGGAGTGCTCTACAGATCCCCTGCAGGTCAAGAAATTGGCTTTTTCGCCTTTCGTCTGTCAATCTACTAAAGTATTGAGTAGAGAATTTACATATAAGTGATTCTTCAAGGAGATATATCTTCACAATTTACCTCAGTTTGATTTCTAATGTCTAGCCAAAATAATGACAATTCCTTTACAATCACAACATGTCCTGGAAAACAAAATAACACTGGAGTTAACATAACATGTTTCAAGGTCTAATGGCCATTGAGAAACTCAAAAAAATTATAAAATGTAGTGATTTACCCATACCTTGTAAACACTGTTTAGAAACTTCAAAATGTCCATGTGAACATGAATCATCTTTTTTTCCTCAGGAACAGAAAATGTAACTGAAGTTCATACCAGAAATCTCATGTTGCTAAGGGTTTTATTACCTGAGATGCAGAACTCAAAACTATTCATTTCCTTAAAGATATTGCAGTAACTGTCATTGTTAACTGGAACCTAAAGTGTCAAGGATTAAGCCATTATTCCATTAAAAAAGAACAGCAGCAGTGCAAGGGATTAAAAAGCAATTGGGAATATACACAATGAGAAAATTGAAGGTCTAATAATTCTTAGTTATCAAGAAATAACAATGCGCTAATTCTTCAGAAGAAATAAGCAGCACTGTTCTTGATTCAAGCTGGTTATTGTATTCATGTGACACAGTAAACTACACCAATTCTCTGTGCTGGCCAAATACAAGCCAAAGACGTTGTTACAGTTTAGCTGAAATTGCATGAAAAGGCTTCACAGAAACACTGCAGTGTCATACTAATTTAGCACTTTGGAGCAACAAAGAACTCTGGAAAATTAGCTAAACAATAGTGGTAGTTTCTTGAATCTTTAAGACAAAGGATAAGATCTCCCTTCCTTGCAGATGCATTGCAAATAGAGTTGCAATTTTACTCATTACATACAAGGCACTGAAGAGAGTAAGTGCTTTTGCATTAGTCATTCAGATTACATAAGGAAACTCTGCATCCATCTTATCACGCCGCATGAAATATTATTTAGATAGGACAGAGAATATGATATGTGAGAGCAAGTTTAAAATAGGTAAATAAAAAAAGTTTAATGATCTAGTTTGCACAAGCAGACAATATATTCAGCATTTCAGTATTTACTATTTATGTATGTTGATTCTTTTTACGTGTCACCTGTTTCAGTTATGCTGTCTTCAGGTCCCTGGTTATATGAGAAGAAGCCCGTATGAAAGAAGAGAACTTGAGATTAGCACTTCCGAAAAAAGGTTTGAAAGTACACCTGCAACCCAATCTACCTACCTGGGTACTTGACACAAAGCAAACTGAAGCACTGTTTCACCTACACATCTGCTAAAGCAATACCTAGTCAACAGAATAAGCAGGATCTCTCTGATATGTGCAGAGGGAAAATACTGTTCACCTATTTCAGCTATTTGTTTTTCTCATGCATTGCATATGGAAAAGCATTTGTGTAGTGATCGTGTCTCTGGCATAATAGTCTAAGATCTGACCACTTAGTCAGCAGGTGAAAGACAGAGAACTGTCACTTCAGCTCCCAGACATGAAGCTGAGAGGGAGTTGCACTTGGAGCTTAGTTCCCACTCTGCTGAAATCTGTGGTCTAAACTCTGCATGAAATTTCCTTTTCATAGAATCATAGAATAACCAGGTTGGAAGAGACCCACCAGATCATCGAGTCCAACCATTCCTATCAAACACTAAACCATGCCCCTTAGTACCTCATCCACCTGTGCCTTAAATACCTCCAGGGAAGGTGAATCAACCACCTCCCTGGGCAGCCTCTTCCAGTGCCCAATGACCCTTTCTGTGAAGAACTTTTTCCTAATGTCCAGCCAAAACCTCCCCTGGCGGAGCCTGAGGCCATTCCCTCTTGTCCTGTTCCCTGTCACTTGGGAGAAGAGGCCAGCACCCTCCTCTCTACAACCTCCTTTCTTTCTCATAGCTTGGCTCTTTTCTTCGTTACTGCACAATACTACAGGTTCCCAGGGAGGATGGGAATTTCCTTTCCTGGATATCACAAAATTTCATTGCTCAGAGGCTTTTGTGGGATGTTTTAGCTCTGGCAGCAGCTGCTCACAGACTGGGAAAGGACACTAATCTGGGTCTTATGAGATTCACTGTGCATGCGTGGAGCATCGACAGAACATAGTATGGAGAAAATGTGTTTAACTGATACCCAGAAGTGCAAAGCGACTGCACAGAGTGTGAATCAGGACCGGTTTGTCATAGATATATTGAACCTACTACATATCTACATATCGTTTGTCTGGGTCTCCCAGACACCAGGCATCCTGGGAGGAGTTGCAGCTACAGGTCCTCCTCTGAGTGTATTGCTGCCTAGAAATCACAGGCAAATCACAGGTACCTCACTTTGCAATGTTAACAGGGGGAAGTTAAAGTCCTTAGGCAACTTGATGAATTGGGACCTGAGGATATTTTTGTACTTCAGCAGTCTGTTCTAGTTTTCACTTTTCTCCTCCAGATGGAACAATGCTCTTTTCTCCTCCATTTGCGGGAATCTCTTTGCTTTCATTGAGAAACAAAATGAGACCTATTTACATCTCTATTTGTTTTCTGTATGTCAATGATTTCATCTGCTAAAACCATATTTATTTATTTACTAAATTGCGCTGAAGGCATTGAGGCTACCTACACCTCACACAGATGTTCAAAATCTCTGCTGAGTGGTTGAAGTTAAGTAAAAACTTTTTGTCATGAGGATTTCCATTATGAAGCTCTCTTGCTCCTAGTCTTTTGAGCAGATTCAAAGATTCAGAGCCTCTCTCAAATGTAGCAATAGCCTAAGAAATCTAAAAGGAGATTAAGATACTAAGAAACTGTGTGTAATTTATGCATAGCGAGAGCAGCACTTTAATTCCTTTCTAGTTAGAAGGAGGATTCCCACATTTGATCTGTCTTCTGTGTTAACCTAAATTTCTGTCCTTTCACTATCACTTTCAGCCTTCATAGGAATAAAGGTCTGGAGTAATAGGAAGGCTAAAGGGTAACAAAAGAGGAAAACTTGGTCTTTCACTGCACCACAGAACCCCTTTGTAACTGTCTCTCCTTTCTAAGATGCATTTCCATTCTGTCATGGTTAGGTATAGAAGAAGAAATTAATCTTTGCCAGGTCTGATTTTGTTCTTAATATGATAACAAATAGGGTGCCATTTGTTTTTAGTTTTTTACAAATTACTTACATTGTCTGTAGATTCATGTGTCCTAAGCTTTTGTTTTCTTTCTAAGAGTGAAGATGATTCAGGAGTGTGGTTCAGAAGCACGTCCATGACATCGTCTGGTGCAATACAGGCCAGAACAAGGTACGTGTCGCCAGGTTTTTCTTTCAGAAATGAAGAGGACCAAAGATCCCTCATATATCCTGAGAAAAGGGAGAAACCTGCTGTGTGACACGAGAAGAGACTAAGGCAGGTCAAAAATCAGGCAAAAAATGTGAAGCCTTTAAAAATCAAGCACAGTCTTCTGCATGCACTACAAAACTTATAGCTACTACCTTTAACTTATTTCTATTGCTTCAAACCATGCAATAAAGCAGGTAAAGTGTTTGTTTAAGCAGCAGCTGTAATAGCAGGATGTGATTGTGCACTATGATATAAACTGCATTCAAACATTGTTTAAGGAGATATAACTGAAAATATGGCTATCAGCTTTCATCCATTTTACTTCTGATAGTTACAATTTCTTTCTGTCAATCCAGAAACAGAAATCCAGCAAGTAGAACTCTCACTGAATTCTTCATGAATAATCTTTTCTCATGGATTTGAAAACACTGAAATGTACTGATCACTGTACTCTTTTTCTTAATGATGTAATTCAAGTAGCAGAGAAAACATCTCATTGGAAAATGCTTCATTGAGTGCATTTTCTATTTAATAGTCTACCACTGTGTGCAGAACAGTTAAAACCATAGCATCATATATCATTGTTACAGCAATAGGCAAATCTGAAGTTTAAATGAATAGTCTCATTAGATCTTCTAAATTTAAATAATATTTGAGAATGATTTTAAGCTCTTAAGGTTGTCTCAGATCAGATTTTCAGCTTTAATTAATTACATGTGTTCATAGATTAAAGTACTTTGTGTAAAAGTTAGATTATTTTCCGTATGTTTTAGGCTTCCCCCTACAAAGAGATGTGAAAGAGCAGAAGTACTATTTCTACACAACATTGATAATTTACTTTATTTTAACAGCAACAGCTGTGAAAGAGCCATTCTTAGACACGCTGAATCATACGCTTGCTGGTCTGCAGTATGCTGGAGTTCAGAGAAGTCTGAACTTTTTAAAGATTGATTCTTTTTTAGATTAGAGCCTCACATCTGGAACTGGATTTGGTCTTTTGACTTCCATAGTGGAGACAGCAGTTCTAGTGTGGATTTCTAGACATTTCCCTGTTCTAGGGATTTCCCTGTTGTTCCTTTATGTTGATAGGGCAAAACTGTCAGCTATCAATAACAAGGTGTCAAGCAAACCTCATGTCTTTATTTAACACTTGACCCTGTGGACCTGACTTCTGAAGTGTCCTGAATGTAAATATTGACACTGCACCTGCAGCTGGTATCTTCATTCACAGCAGGCAGCATGAGGAAAGCGTTCTTTAGATACTTGAGGAGGGGGTGGGGTTCTGAGCCACTGGTGGCTAGATGACACTACTTCATGTCATGTTTCCCATTCCCTTTCATACTTTCAGAAACTTCCTACTTATAAGTTCATCTCATAAATACAGTATCTCATTAAGGATGAGAAACGCAGAATTTTTCTGAAGTCACACATGTTCCTTCATGTGACTGAGTACTTACAAGGGCTCAAAGATAACCTCCCTCACTTAGACCTTTAACATTTCTTTCATTTAGTTTTTATTGTTTCATTTCAGACTTATGCTGTTATTATTTATTATTTAACTCACTATATTGTTTGATTCTACAAGATGAGTTAGGGTGCTGTTTATTGAAAGGGTGTTGCACATAATAAAACACTCAAGCATCGTGCCATTGCTTGATAGAACTTTTAAATTAAATGCCTCTAGGAATATACAGTTAGGTAGTTAGTGAGCTAGTGAAGTGGTCTAGCTTGTTTACAAGGAAACACAGCATGCCTGGAAGGAAATTCTCATTTTAAAATTTAACAACCTGGCTTTCCTCAAGGGTGAATTATCTTCATGTGCACAATTCTACCATAAAATCCAATAACTCTATTCTGACACAATGTAGACAGCATTTTTAATGCAGATTTTTAATGATTTATGTGAGAAACTTTTTAGCCCCGGAAAATGCAACATGATTCTTCAGTGGTAGGAAGGAAACTGGGACTATCTTTAGCTTATTGTTTAAATAGAGATGACTTTTTTTGAGGCCATCACAGACCCTTTATTTGGCAGTGATGCTGATACTTTCTTTGAGCTCTGCTGTTCGTGGCAGAACTGTCCCATCCCATTACATGTTCCTCTGGTAGGTCGAGTATCTTGATGGAATGTAGGAGTAATCTATTCTCTTTCTGATCCTTACTGTACTCCAAAGACTTGTTCCTGCCTTTGTAATAAAAGGGCCCATTGCTTTGTGGAGTTAGGTGGTTTTACAGGAAATCGTATGGGATAATGGGTATGCAGTCTCATTTTACAGTGTCTTGGAAACGTATTACAGAATTC
Source organism: Phaenicophaeus curvirostris (assembly GCF_032191515.1). Lineage (NCBI taxonomy): Eukaryota > Metazoa > Chordata > Aves > Cuculiformes > Cuculidae > Phaenicophaeus > Phaenicophaeus curvirostris. The sequence continues at coordinate 165,348,269 of NC_091392.1, forward strand.
TGTGTGGATATGTTTCATGACAGCTTGATTTTATAAGTTTTCTTTATGGTACTTTTCTCTTCATCAAAGCAATTACAAAAGCCGCTCTGATTTGTCCTGTATTGTTATTTCCTACTTTGATCGACTTTATCTATTTACCAATCTCGTTGCTGTCACCTGAAAAATGTGGTATCTTCTCAAAACATTTGTTTAGTAGAACTGACTATATTACTGGCAGTTTTGAAGGCTTTTGGAAATATGAATTAAGTAACTGAAAAAAACTGAATTAATGATGTTAATTAATCAGGAAAAAAAATATTTGAATCCAAAATGAAGGTCTTGGGAATTAGCACTGTAGGAGCAGGACAGAACTCAGTGTTTCCATTAGTTTTCCTAGATTTCCAGCAGCCAAGAATCTCAGCAATAAAATGTGGCAGTAGATGAAGGGAATATCATGATATTGCCAGGCTACTGAGACTGCTACACAGGGCACTGTGCATTTATTGTGACTGTTGTAAGCTCCGGGCAATAGGGATTTGTTCTCACCTATTCCAGGAGATAATTTAGCTTCTTCACTAGTGACTCTGTGTGTATGCCAAAATGAAAGGAGGTAGTATGTGTGAAAGGCATACACTGACAATTTTAACCCACTGCCTTCCCTCCACTCAGAGCTGTAGTCATAGCATAGCCAAAACAGAGCCCATCTTCATCTCTTTGATAACCTGTTAATAGTTTCTTGTTTAAAATTTCCTGTAATTTCAAGCTACAAGGATTTCACTTGGGACAGGGCTGTACTGATCTGCATATGGTTTAATACAATAGTGAGATGAAGCAATTCTCTGAAATGTTAGCTTCTGCATGTAAGATTACCTCCTATCTTACAGAGGTGGAATGAATTCTTTCATGCCCACTCTAGCTATATTCTTCTTTTACACTCGATATGACCTATTTTTTCTCATTCTTGAAGTTCTCAAAACAGTGAAGTGCTTTGCATCTTCAGCTCACAAATAAGTAAAGACTGGAGGAAGTAGTGGCTGCTCCTCTAGATGAGATTACAATGGATCCAAAGCCAAGTAAAAATGTTGCTGTGAAATTGTTCCCCTACCCCCTCCCACTTTTTTTGCCTTCCCTGCTACGTGGAAAGATGAGTAGGAAGGTGACATAGTAGCTAGTTAATTTTTCTGCAGGGGCATCTTTCCTCACAGGAAATGCTCAGCAGGAAAAAATAAAATACCAATGGAAAAGACACATGAGCCAGAACCTCTGTTGTAGCGTTAATGAGAGACTCAGTAAAGTTGTTTTTGAAGTACTTGAACTACCATAGTTGTGGAGGAAGAAGTGGGCCTTGGGTTGGTTTGTGTGACCTTTGTGGTATCACAGAATTTCCTTCAGCTGCATTGGTAGTAAGCCTACAAACCAGGAATAAAAGAAAGACCTACATGATACAAATGTGCACATTGTTAAGATAATGTCATATACTGCACTGATAAACCTATCTAATGTGCAATGAATGTGAAAACAAATAGAAATAGCATTTAACTTATTGTTCTTATTATTTGGTCCTGTTCACCACACTCTCAAGTCCAGTGAAGAGCTTTGCTTTTAGAGATCAAGTGTTAAGCTTCCTCCATTTGGTCATTTTATTGCAGAGAAAGTTTTTACAAATCAGAATTGTTATCCTGTTTTAGATGACTGAAATGCAGGCACTAACAGAGGTGTAAGATGAGTGGAAACAATCTTTACTTACCACTGAAGTGTTTTCAGGAAGTATTTGAAAAGGGAGGAGATAAGCAAATTTGTCAATATTATTGTTAAATTAAAGGAAGCAGAAGATAATCCACCAACAGCCTGATCTATAGCACAAAAATCCCAGGAGTTTTCTAGTCACTTTATCTCTGGCAGCAGATCCAGTAAATCTCTCTTAAAACTGGCCACCTGAAAGAAGCTGCTCTAAATGGAGACAGGCTTTTTAGCAAGGCCTGTTGTGACCGGACAAGGAGTGATGGTTTAAAACTAAGGGAGGGTAGATTTAGAGTGGATGTAAGGAAGAAACTTTTTTACAATGAGGGTGATGAAATACTGGCACATGTTTCCCAGGGAGGCAATGGAGTCCCCATCCCTGGAAACATTCAGGGTGAGGTTGGATGGGACTCTGAGCAATCTGATTGAGTTAAAGATGTCCCTGCTTCTGCAGAAGGTTGGACTAGATCACCTGTAAAGACCCCTTCCAATCAAAAGTATTCTATGATTCTATAATTCTAAATCTCAGGTTCTGAAGCCTGCAATTACCAAGTAGCTAATCCTGTTCTTAGTTTTAGGTAGTCATTTTGGACCATGTTCAGGGTGAGAAGAAAAGTGTGAGAGCCAGCAGTTACAGAGAGAAAGGTGTGTGTCATAGGATAGTGCTATATATTTCCATTTCAGTTTTCGGTGCCTGGTGAAGCTGTCTTCCTCAAGTGACCACTCAACGGACAGAGAGGTGCACTTGAAGGCCTCCTGCAGTGATTCAATCCACCTCAGCCATTAAGCTCATTAGTTACACAGTGGGTCCCCAGCTGCGTGATTTGGTATATAAGAAGGGTTTTATGAGGAGGAGAGCACTGGAATTCATTTCAGTGGTTTCACTGGCAGATCAACGGCTGCCGCCTGCTCCGCTGGGCATGGCTGGCATGTCCTGACTCTACGCAATGCTCTTCCACAGCAGCACCTGGGCAGCACCATGCTTGCAACTCTCTTTCCAGTGTACCTGGTGTTGGTAAAGTGCACTCATGGGTAATCCCAGCACTTAAAAAAAAAAAAAGCCATTTTTTATGTATGAAGCTGGGAAGCTGGGGTTGTTCAGGCTAGAGAAGACTCTGGAAAGACCTTGTGGCAGCCTTCCAGTACTTACAGTGGGTCTGCAATAAAACTAGGGCAGGGCCCTTTATCAAGGAGTGCAAGGATAGGATGAAGGGGAATGGTTTTAAGCTGAAAGAGTGGAGATTTAGATTAGATATTAGGAATAAATTTTTTACTGTGGCGGTAATGAGGCACTGTCATAGGTTGCCTGGGGAATTCATGGATGCCCCATTCCCAGAGGTGCTCATCCAGGTAGGATGAGGCTTTGAGCAACCTGATCCAGTGGACAGTGTTCTTACCCATGTCAAGAGGGTTGGAACTGGATAATCTTTAAGGTCAATTTGAACTCAAACCATTCTATAATGCTATCATTCTGTGATTTTGTGATCTATCTCTGCGAAGAAGTGAACTATAATGTTTGCCAGGGGAGCAAAAAGGGCTCTATTACTGATTCACATCCCAAGGAAAAAGGTCTCTGTCACCTGAGAAGCTTAGGGATGGGAACAAAAACATTTCAGTTGATGGTGGGTTCAAGGATCCTGTTGCTCTCAGGGTTAGGAAAAACCTTCCCTTTGGTAAGTTTCCATTATATTAGAGTGTAACCAACATATGCTGTTACGCACAACTTTATTTCCTTTTTTGACAACCTACAGGCTACATGCATGAAAATATGACATTTTTTCTGTTGTAATTTCACAACTAAGCCCCATATTGTAATTTCTTTCAGAAACAGAGGATACTTGAGAAATTGTTTTCTTATGTATGATTTACTGCTGTTACTTTTGCTGGACAGAACTCAAAACTAAAGTAATGTTAAATACTGTATGCCTGTGATCAGGAATCACATATGTGGGATGTGTCCTCTTGATTCTATTGAATAATTTCTTTTTGATACTTAGGCTTAGGATGCTTAAGTCTCTTCCTATGGGACTGGAAGAGAGAAGAGAAAAAGTTCCTTCTCAACCTTACTTTCTGTGACCAGTTTATTCTAAATATCTGCAATGTGTGACTAACAGTGGTCACTAGTATGGCATACAAGTACAGGGAAGACTCATATAAAGGAGGGTGAAAAGTTGTGAATGATGTTGGTCTTACCTCATGGATAAGTGGAAGGTCACCCTTGCTATTCTCATACCACAAAAATATTCCAGATGAGAAAGCTGAGACCAGGAAGGCTGTGCTGAAGAACAAATGCAGTGTTGCTCAGTGTCTAGAGATAATTTACAAACATACTGATATTAGGGTAACAACCAAACATGTAATTGGCTCTGAAAGCCTTCTCATCCCTTATCTTTTCATACACATTTTTCCAACTCTGGAGGCTAATGATTCTGGAATTCTCAATTATGAGAGAGGAAATTAACACTAAGCCTTGCCTTCCAAAGCAAGCTCATGCTGCAAATTGTCTTTGAAGTTGCTCCATTCCTTAACAGATTAAATTCATTACATTCGCTTCAGGCTGTTGTGACAGCCATATGTAGAGGTGCCTATGCTAGGAACTGCCCTTTACTTTCAGAAAAACAGATGCGAAATTTAGATGATCATGCCCGCACAGGAAGGTCAAACACATCTTCATCATATGGCACCTAAATTTGAATGGAAAATGTTATGCTACTTCCTGTGCCAGCAATAGAGTAAACATTATTTTAGTTAATTCCCTTGAGCTGCAAAACTTGATTTCAGTACATCTTACCAGCAGCAGAAATAAGTTTAAAACCCAGATTTGTACAAGCACACCTGTGGGTTTTTACAGTAGGAATTTTTGCAGTAATTTATCTGCTTTGCTTCCTCAGTGTGGAAAGGGCAGAAGGAAGGGGCAGCATATCAGTTTAACTTAGCCAGCACTAAAATTGTCAGTGTTAACTGCGCCAGCTGTATAGATGATACATTTACTCAGACAGAGCCATCACCATTAATTTAGGGCTACAGGTGCATGTATTCCTTAAAATTTGGTTCAACATCCTGCTATAGGTACCTTATTTGGGGAGAAAGAAGTTGTTCAGATATTGCCAGGCAATGCAGAAGAAGAATTTTTGTCATACAAGGCAAACAGCTCAGGTGGGATTCCTTTGTTATATATATGCATTTTAGAATACTCTGCAGTAGGATGTCATGTCTGGCCTCTGGGTGCTTCTTCTGAAGACTGCAGGTCTCCTGGAAGCCTTGTATACTATCTACCAGCTCCGTATAGATATTGTGGGTACGCTTCACAAACTGTGCACAAATGTTCACTGGAGGCCAAGTGGGATAGCCCTGGCACCTTGAACCCGCTTAGATACCTACTTATATGTGACTCAGCCAAACCCTAAATTTCTATTGGTTATAATGGAAGCTCAGGGATCTAATTCACACAGGTAGGTATCTACATACAGATACCTAAATTCAGGCATCTTTATCTGTGGATTTTTTTTGCTCTGATTTCTGTTAGGTAATGACAGGGAAGATGCTTTTCATTTAAGAAGTAGGGTAAGGACTAGCTCTTCTGCTTATCTGGAAATAAAAGCAGATATCCTGTGCCAGGCTCTTATTTACTGATGAAGAGCTTCTCCCTGTAGGAAAAGTTAAGGGAAATCCTTTTTCAGTATTGAATTCATCCTTGACTCAGCTGTTGTTTAGTGTCAGACTCATAGAAAGGTACAAAAATATGTAGTCACTCAGCTTTATTACTAACATTTCAATAATTAATATTGATTCATAACAAATATTTGAGCGTGAAATAAATTTATTTGCTTTACTGATTTTACTGTCTTCTAGACACTTAGCTCTTTCTATTTGATTTCTGTCTGGTTTTGACATCCAAGTATTTACTTTTTTGCAGTGATTCAAAATAACTGACATTGTCATATTTCCCCATGATTAATCAAATTAGAATCTCCAAATATTCTTTTAAATTTTTAGTCCTGTAAGTATTTAATTATCTTTTTGTGGTGGGTTAGCCCTGGCTGGACACCAGGTTCCCACCAGAGCTGCTCTATAACTTCCCTCCTAAGCTGGACAGGGGACAGAAAATATAATGTGATTCTCATGGATTGAGATAAGGACAGGGAAATATTATTCACCAATTGCCATCATAGACAAAATAGATTTGACTTAGGGAAATTTTTTTTACTTTATTACCAATCAAATCACAGCAGGATAATGAGAAAAATAAAACTCAAATCTTAAAAACACGTTTCCCCGGCCCTTCATTCTTCCTTGTCTTTACTTCACTCCTAAATTCTCTACTTCCTCCCCACCAGTGGCACAGGGGGACAAGGAATGGGGGTTACAGTCAGTTGTAACACATTATTTCTGCTGCTCTTTCCTCCTCAGAGGGAAGACTTCTCACACTCTGTGCTCTAGCACAAGGTCCCTTCCACGGGACACAGCTCTCCATAAACTTATCAAAAATGAGTCCCTCGCATAGGCTGCAGTTCTTGATTTGCTCCAGTGTGGTTCTCTTCCTACAGGGTGCAATCCTTCAGAAACAGACCACTCAACTGTGGGCTCCCTACAGGGTCACAAGAACTGCCAGCAAACCTGCTCCAGCATGTGATCACAGCCTCTTTTAGTCATCCACCTGCTCTGGCATAGGGTGGTCTGTGGGCTGCAGGGGACAGCCCACCCTCACCGTGGTCTTCACCAAGGGCTGCAGGGAAATCTCTGCACCAATGTCTGGAGCACCTCCTCCCCCACCTTCTTTACTGACCTTGGTGTCCACAGAGTTTTTGATCTCACTGATTCTCATCCCTCTTTCCAGAAGGAATTGTGATGCACAGGTTCTTTTCTCTCCCTTCTTAAATATGTTATCACAGACATGCTACTCCCATAACTGATGGGCTCAGCTTCAGCTAGTGGCAGGTTCATATTGGAGCTGCTTGGCATTGGTTCTATCAGTCATAAGAGGAAACCCTTAGGAACTTCTTACAGAAGCTGCCCATGTAGTTCTCCCCAGTACCAAAACCTTACCACACAAAACCAATGCAATATAAACTGTCAAGCCTACTCCAGCAAGAATGGAACGGCAAGTAAGTTTACTTCAGTAGTAAATGTTTTGTATTTATTCCTGTTGCACACCACAGCAACTGGAAGCGCTCCAGTGCAGGCTACTTTTTTTCCATTAGGAAGCTGATAGTATGAATTTAAGTTGAAGTACTGGTCTTAAAAAGGGATCTAGTCACAGAGCTACCACATGAATTACTTCCCTTCCCCTTGAAATGAAATGTTCAAGTTTCATATTTCATAGTTTCTGTCAATGTGCTTATGCCTTTGATGTCCCAGAGATGCTTGGAGAACTGAGCTCATGCATAAGACTCAGTAGGCTTCACAAATATCATTTTCAAACAGGAGTCTATCAGACTCGAAGTCCTATAAAAAGCAGCCTAAAGGAGGACTTTTCAAGTTTCTGTCATGTCAGCTAACAGAAAATTGAAAGCTTCTGTTGACTCTCTAAGGAAACTTTGGTATGGTTTGTGGCCTTCTGAGTCCCAAACTGGGGAAACAACTCTGCCTGTGTCATACATAAGGAATGTGAGTGACCCCTGCAGTTAAAAAGTCTACTTAGCTTTGTATCTGCTTTGATTTTTAAAGAAAACCTCTAAGACCATTAGGCAGGAAAAGACTGAATATATTTCCAAATGCAGAAACAAACAGTAGTCTGCATTTTTGTAATGGAATGAGAATAGATGGTATAAAATACATTCGAGATATATGTTAAAGATGCTAGATGAAAAAATGGATTCTTTTATAAGATCTGTGAATTTAACAAAACCAGTGTTGGCTGGTTTCCGCTTACAGAAATATCACAGATTTTTTATCTTAATTAGTGATCTATCCCTAATTTTAAGAATACCGCCCACAATGTATATGGCCAAATAGCTGCCAATTGCATCAACAGCTATGCAGGGGAGTAGCTAATTAAGTAAGCATCCCCTCTGTGTTGTCAGACAGCAGAGTAGCCATGCCTTGATGGCCTTTCTTTGTTGGAATTATGAGTATAAATAAAACCAATGTGAATTTTAATGAAATTCAAGTAATGGAGTTGTGGTGAAAAAGACAGTCATTTCTAGTGTCATAAGATATGCAGGTCTATTAGTCAAAATGTTACTGCCGAGAAGAAGTGGCTTCCACAGAAGGCAGCCAAATTCCCATGGGTCAGTCAGAGAGAGGTCTGGTTTTGGTCAGAATCGCAGGCTGTGGATCCAAACTGCCTAACATGGAGAGAGATAAATACATGAAGCGTATCTTTCTCTCTATTGTGACAAGTTCTAATATTTAGATGCTTTGGAGATGACATAGACAACTCAGAACAAGAAGCTTAGTACAAAGTCCTGCAATATCAAAGTTCAAGGTCAAATGCTGCCTGCATATTTATTATGTAGGGTGCGGAGGGAATGAAATTGAAAAAAAGGAGCCAAATCTTGTACTCAGTCATGAAACTTCAATTTAGAAAACTTATGTTCAGTTTTGATTCAGGCACAGAAAGATCGTAAAGTAAAGTACATTTTAGTATGTGCTTTCTCTTGTTGGGTACTAGGAGTATTATGAGACAAGTCCTTAAATATCTCTATGGGTCTGTACATTCGTTGTTCTGGGATTTAATTCTCCATTACTCAATCAAAGATGAGTTTTTGTCAGGTACAAGGGGCATTATGAATATAAATCTTTGCACTTTTAAGAATCATCCAGATACAACAAACTATACCGACACCTGTATAGAAACATAGAACCAGATATGTTCAGTACTGTGATATTAAATTGTGCACTTATTCTGGTTTTTCTCCCTAGTCTTCTTTCAGATTTTTCTGTAATAAAAATAATCTGTAGTAGCATCATCATTGTAATTACAAATTTTTAGGGCTTCATTAACCTTTCTGTGCTATTAGTAATTCTATTCTAAGCTTTGGTGGTTTTTTGAGCCCTCCATATCTATTTTTTTTTATTATTATGGATTTTTACCTTCTAGATTTGGAATTTTATAGACTAATCTACTGCTAAGTTGAAACTATGGAGAGTCACAGCAAAGAGTGTTAGGGTCAAGAGACAGTTTAATTTCCCACAAGCAGAAAGATGTACAAGGCCCTAATGATGATTTTGCCCCTAATGGAAAGGAAGAAGGAAAAAAAAATAAAACTAAAAAGAAAAGGAAAAGGAAAAAGATAAAGAAGGAAAAGGGGAAAAGTGAAAGGAAAAAAGAAAAAATAAATAAGGAAAAGGAAACTTAAGAAGGAAAGGTAAAAAGGGAGAGGGAGAGGGAGAGGGAGAGGGAAAAGGGAAAAGGGAGGAAAAGAAGGGAGGGGAAGAAATCTAAGTTCTTCAGTATCCATTCATTTCTTAAGATGATTAGACACCTAAGAATTTGTTATTATTTCACAAGGATATCTAAGTGTGAATTCAATGTTAATTATGTTTTGAGCACTTAGGGGAACTAGTGACATCTATAACTTTATACTACTCATTTAATTAGGGAAGAAAATTGGCTGAATTTCTAAAATTTTGCAAGCAGTAGGCAATATCGTATAGCAAGGGAATCTTCTATGGCTGTCCTTGACTTGATTTTCTTTTAACATCTACTAACTGCCTTGTTTCCAGCTGTCCCTACTAATGTTCTTATATGGGAGGTCATTCACTGAAAACCAAGATCTTGAAATGTAAGACTCCTACCTTCTAGGTTAGACCTACTTTAGGAATGGAAGCACGAGACAATACTGTGAGAAACTGTAACATCTGCAAATGCAGAGCTGAATGTTCACATCATCATTTTGGGTGTCTTCGCTTTTAGGTATTGATCTTTCTTTAATCAATAGGAACAGTAAAATGTCATCCCTGCTCCCATGGATGTAGCCTGCACTACACTGAAACAACTTGATACACTTTCTGAAAAAAGACAAAGAAGAGGACTCCAACATTTTCAAATAAATCAGAATGCTCCAAATTACCCTGCACCTGCAGGGATGAATTTGATGTTGTACTTTGTTATCTAATATATCTATATTTACAGACTTAAACAATGAAATGAGATGATTCTGTAATGAAATGTCACTAGTCTCCTTGACACCACAGAAGAGTTGAAACTATTTAGTGAACTGCAAGGGAGAGAAAAAATATCTCTGGACGGACATTAGTATATTAGGTGGTGATTTTTCTACAGATGCACTAATTGCAATTTTAATTCATGCATGAAAAAAGGAGAGAGCACAGATTTCTTCTGTCAAAATAGTTCTGAATGCTGTGAAGCTGTTAATGAGTAATGATGCCTTGGAGGAAATGTTAACATGTCTTTTTCTGTAGCGTTATTTTGCACTTCTCCCTTGTTATCTTGTAGAAAACATTGATTGTCATTCAAGCCTCAAAACAAGAATATGACAAGTATGTAGGATTTCAGAAAGAAAACACAAAATGCAAGACAAGCAAAGCCCTTAAGCTGAAAGCATTTTTTCACTCCTAAAATATACTTAATCTGTCTAGCAAAAGTATCTGTAAAATTGTGCTTATCTTGCTACATACCTTAATGTATGTAGCACCAAATCACAAAATAACAAAATAATGAACTGTGCTGAGTGGTGACATGCCTCAGTAGCCCTATTATAACATTATAATATAATACTATTAACACATTTTGCTGCAGTGCAGAACATTGCTCCTAACGGCCATAATGTATTGTAGCAGAGATCTGTTGTGTCATCTCTCCTAGGGAGACCTTATTGCTCTCTACTACTACCTGAAAGAAGGTTGTAGTGAATTGAGTGTTGGTCTCTTCTCCCAAGTAACAAGCAATAGGACAAGAAGAAATGGCCTCAAGTTGCACCAGAGGAGATTTACATTGAGTATTAGGGAAATTCTTTACCGAAATAGTGGCTAGAAGAGGCTGCCCAGGAAAATAGTGGAGTCTCCTTTGCCAGAGGTGTGGTCTTTTCCAATCTGAATCGTTCTATGATTCTATGTTTTGCTGGAGTACTTGAGCACTTAATAGACTGAAGGAATACTTGGGCATGCAATTAAATCAAGATTTCACAGCCGACCAACTGAAAGATAAGAGAAATAGGGGAAATGTCCACCATTTTGTGACATTTTACTCCAAATAAAATGACATCAAATACCTGAGCAAGTTTCCTAGAAACTTCTGAGAAAGACATTAGAACTTTCATAATCCTGTTACTATTCAAATAGGAATCAAAGAGAAAGAGCATGAAATTACTGTCTTGTCTGATAAGACATTCATCTGTTTTCCTGCTTTCTTATATCAAATGTGTTCTACTGAATTATACAATAACATCTTTCGAGAGTAAAAAAAGGCTTTCAGGTTGGAATTCTGCTACAGTGACCAAGATGTCATTAATAACTTCTATAATAGGAACTGTCCATGAGCAGACACATAATGCATGAAAGCATTGTCCTATTCCTTTCCAGTAACATCATTATGTTCCTGAGCCACCATCAACATCTGTATAAGAGATATGCAGTGCAAAATTAAGTCATCATAGGCAACATGTTGGTTTGTGTTAAAGAATGATGAGAATTCCGTGGTGATTGGAGCTTCCTGGTAATTACAAACTGTGTGAGATTCTCTGTAGTGGTTATGAATAAACAGTACAAATCCAGATAAAATGCATGAACCCCCCTGTTACTTTGCGATATCAGATATTCCTAGGTCTGTGTTAGTAGAATACTATTTTCCATTTTACATTATTGGATGATTGAGTTTAATGAGATTCATCTCTACTTAAAATATTTACCATTAGAAATAGAACACAGGTGGGCTGTCCTGTTATGTATTAGTTTCTACATTAATGCATTAAAATAGGAAAAGTTGATTATTTTTACTCCTGTATTTTGTCTGTTATCCTAAGAATGAGGTTTGTTTGCTTGTTTTTTGTTTGTTTTCATTGACTCAACATCATTACAAATACAGTAAAGTACTTGGTGCTTGTTTCCTAGCAGTGCTCTGAGCTGCCACAGTATTACAGGCTCTAAATTGTAATTGAGGTTTATTTTAAATTTTCTATGAGAATGAGCTCTAGATTTCTTCAGCTTATTTTTGTCAGACTTAAAATAATATTTTTTACTGGAATTTTTAAGATCTACATCTTAGACACCCCCCACAAGGAAAATAATACTTCAAATAAAAGTAAATGTAACATTTTACTCTGGTCCAGTTTTACTTACTAAGAAAATTATTGATGCTCCTTGAATCAACAAGCAACTAATGAAAATAAACTGATTATCAGAAAATCAGTCTTTAAAGGCATCAGAATATAATGGCTAAAAATTTGAAGTAACAGTGAGTGTAAATTGGAATTTCCTGGACTGCTGCTATAGAAATGATGGGGTTTTTTTATGTAAGAGCAGAATATGAATTGACCTAGAAAAGACTGAGTATATTTTACATTTCATTTTTGGTCCTTTATGCAAGGATTAGGGGTTTATTCTTCTTTTCAAAATTGCCATGGTTTTGGCCACAGCTGTTAATGTAGCAATACCCAGTTATTCAGACAAAGAGGAAGAATCATTAAGAAATCCAACCAAAATTTCTTGTTTGATTGTTGCTAAATGAAGAATGAGAAATGTACATTAAGGAATGCTGTAATTATACATTCTGCATAGTTTTTCTGAAACCATTTGCACCATTTTTAAGGCAATGTGTAACATAAAGCTGATCCCTTAGCTCCTCCAGATTCCAATTTACTTGCGTGTTACTGAAATAGCTTTCTTTCACACAGATTTAGTATTTATGAACAGACTTGGGACACTGCAGATGGAATTACTCTGCCTAACTACAAAGCTGGCACAATATACACTTTAGCATTGCTTAGCTGGAAGACTTCTCATTCAAAGGCATTCAGCCTGAAGAAATCTCCTCTGCCTGAACATGCCACAGTTCCTGAAAACTCCTCATAAACAAGCATTAAAGGTTCCTTATCATAATTAAAAAAAATCATTGGTATTAATTATTGTAGTAGTATTCTTCAGAGTTGTCTAGTGCTGTCAATATACATGCATAACCCAGAAGTATATCATCACTGAAAGATAAAAGAAGACCAGAACCACATCCATAAGTAAAAATAGGTCTAGAAACAAGTAGTTTTAAAGCAATAGAAATAGAAAGAAATAAACCCCTATTTACTCATCATAGAAAATGCCAGGGTAGCTCTTTGAAGTACCAGTATATCATTCAATAAAGACAGAGCTGTTGAAGCCTGTGGAGATGTTGGGTTCAATTAAGTTCCCTAAATGCAGGCATCTAGTGCCACTGGAGTTGGTCCTAATGCACTGTCTAGCATCTGTCCTCTGCTACAGGTGGGCGAAGGACTAAAATATCTGCTGCAGCATCCCTGGGGATGTCTAAGCACATTGAAGATCTGCATTCAGGCAGCTCAGTTGCATTTCCCACATCTGATGTCCCAAGCTGACATAAAATAGTCACAGGGAATTAAAAAAAAGAACAGTAGGAAGAAAACAGTAATATCCAAAATTGATTAAACAAGCTGCACTGTACAGGGGTAGACATACCTTGCAATTTCCTTATGATGATTATCTGCACCTGTTTTGTTGGTGAGATATCAGCATTTAATTTATGTGCTTACAATCTCACTTATCTGCTTCTGAAAGCCTTTATTTATTCAGTTACACTCTAAGTATTAAAAGTAATTATACAATATGGAAAATCAGAAACAATTCTTACAGTTCTCGGAGAATATCATCTGTCCTAGTAGCATTGATATCACTGCCTGTGCCATTTTTTCCTTAATTTCTGTTGAGTTTCATACTCTCCTGCTATGTATATGCGACCTGTATGTACCAGAATATAGGACATGAGTTTTCATAACATTAAGGTGTTCAAATGTTTTTCTAATGCCAGACAGCACAAATGACACAGTAAAAATAGCTTGCTTCTCCAAAAAAAACCTCCAAACCAAACGTGTCCAAAAAGACAAATTGCTGTGAGGCCAATGAATTAGGAGTTAACAAAATTATAATTTTTAATACATCTAAGTGTAACAAACTTTTGGAAAGATTCTTGCTGTAAAGCACAGTAAGATGAACATTGTCACATCATTGAAAGCTAAATTAGAAACAGATGTCTGCCCACACAAAGAAAATGATCTTACTAGTAAATGATGCTTCTAATGATGAAAAAAGTAAGACTTCAGCCAAAAGAAAAGAGAAGCTGTGCATAGCAGAAGGTGGACTTGAGAATTCATTGGCAAAAGTGAGGGAAGCAGTCATTTAATTGTCAATTATATTTAATTTAATCAATTCTTTAATTAAGAATAGTAATGTTATGGATATTTTGAATAATTTGATGGAAGTATGGCAAGTGCACTCCCTGTTAAAAATACAAAATAAATCTATATTTTCTTACTAATTTACGACATGATTAGTTTTCTTTTCAGAAAATTGCTGGGAGCTATTATGAGATTTTTTTGACTAAAAATTCTGAAAATGTTGTAAAAAGTTTATTTTCTTTATACACAAATAAAAGCAATGTTCTTGATAAAAAATAACATGTTCTTCCACAGTTAATGGCCTCAGCTGTTGATATCTTGCTAAGATGTGGTTAGAAATGCTTTAGAGGATAATACAAATTCACTTTCATTTAGCCACAGCTTTGCTTAAAAAACTGCTCCTTCTGTACAGATTGAATTCGGTCTCAAGAACAGTAATTGTCACAATGGGAACTTCTGTAGCTTTTTTCACCAGTAGATCCCAAATTGCTTGGTAAGGAAGAGCAGAGGATGATTTACTGAATTTTACACTCTGGCTGGGACATGTTTTTATGGCTTTGAAATAGAGAAGTCTGTTCTCAGCTGGAGCATATGAAATATTTCTTTTTTTAAGCAACAATGATAAGCTTTAACAGTTTCAAGTGTTCAGTCCATAATGGAAAATCTTAAAAGCCTTTGAGAAAGCATGAATCCTCAGATGAACTGTGATGACTTGTGTCACTGGGAACATGCAACCCATTTTATTGTGGGGTCTTGCAAGCTGGTTTAGCAAATCCAAGTCCTGCACCTTGGGGAGGAATAACTCCATGTATCAGAACAGGTTAGGGGTTGACCTGTTGGAAAGCAGCTCCATGGAGAATGACGTGGGAGTCCTGGTGGACAAAAAGTTAACCGTGACCCAGCAATGTCTCTTTGTGGCCAGGAAGGCCAAAAGTATCCTGGGGTGCATTAAGAAGAGTGTGGTTTGCAGGCAGAGAGGTTGTCCTCCCCTTTTACTCTGCCCTAGTGAGGCTGTGTCTGGAGTCCTGCATCCATTTCTGGGCTCCCCAGTTCGAGAAAGACAAGGGCACGAAGATTATAAGTGTCTGGAGCATCTCTCTCATGAGTAGATGTCGAGTAAGCTGAGTCTGTTAAGCCTGGAGAAGAGAAAACTGGGAGGGGATCTTATTAACGCTTATAAATATCTAAAGGGCAGGTGTCAAGAGGATGGGGCTACCCTCTTTTCAGTGATGCCTGGCAACAGGCACAAACTGGAACACAGGCACTTTCACCTGAACATGAGGAAAAACTTCCTTACAGTGAGCATGACAGAGCACTGGAAAAGACTGCCCAGGGAGGTTGTGGAGTCTCCTCCTTTGGAGATATTCAAAACCCACATGGACTTGTTCCTGTGTAACCTGCTCAGGGTGATCCTGCTTTAGCAGGGGGGTTAGACTGGGTGAGCTCCAGAGATCCCTTCTAACCCCCACCATTCTGTGACTCTGTGATTCCATGATTACGTGATTCTGTAACTTGAGAGGAACTAGCTGCTTAAGTGCCTGGAGCTCTAGCCCCAGTGAGATAAATTTTTGGTCCTGCTGTTTGTATCCTGTCTGCTCAAGAGCAGACAATAACATTCCTTGCACAGAGCTGTTGCAGTGTCTGCTCTTGCTGCCTTTTACTCCAGACTCCTGGGGACTGGCTGCACAGCTGTGAATTCCCACTGTGGCATTAAAAGTCGTACTTACTAAAACAATATCTAAACAGCAGCATTATTGGAATAAAAAAATATCAGCATCAGAAAATGCTGTTTTTTAACTTCTCCTGAATATCTTGACTTCCAAGTGACAGTTTGTATTTAAATGTATATCTAGGCATATTAGAACAGATTAAATATATTGAATTTCACCACACCCAGGGTAAATGTTAGAGTGTTTTGAGGAAAAGGGTGGGCAGAAAAAGGAAGAAACGGGGAATTAATTATACAACAAAATTAAAGAAGCAAAGTGTCTTTTTAATCTGTCAGCTTTCAATTTTATGTCATATCTCTCATTTTTGCAGTTTATAGCTAATGTATTTCTGGATAAAAAGGCAAAAGGATTGAAGACAGTGTTAATTTCCAGGTACTGAGTCTACTACTGTAGGTTAGAAATTTAACATTGAATCGTAACATTGAATTTAGTTACAAAGACACGAAAAAGCATTGTTGGTAGGCAGGCTACAACCTTGTTGTAAAGATTACAAAATGAACTATGACACCACTACGTATTTGTTATTCATCTGTCAAGAAAAAAAAAGGAAAGAGGTAATAACAACTGAAACATTATTCAAAGTCTATCTACCTGTGCCTCAGGAGAACATGCTTAAACAGCAGGAATACTATCAGTCTCACTGAGTATCTTCACAGCAAGTTTCTTCTTAGAACTAAACATCAATTTTGCACAATGTATCAGGTAGGGAGGGTTCTCAAATAGGCAGCCAAGGACTGAAAAGCAAGTGCATGCATGGACACCTTGGAATATGGAGCCAAATTTTATTGATTGGCTTGCTAGTACATGGAAAAGCCTTTTTAGTTCAGCAAATGTTTAGACATTATTCTGTGTCTTACCTTTTTTGTCTAATGTTTGAGTATCATCTCAAATATCAATACAGCTTAACTTTTCATGACAGATGTTTTGTTTTCATTTGTTTTGTTTTGTTTTGTTTTGAAATTAGTTGTTTAAGGTGAGGTAAAGTGATACCCACATGAACTGCCTGGCTAGCTGCAAATACTGTATGCACTCAGAAGGATAAACAGGAACGAGACTGACTTTTTTTTAGGTCAAAAGGGGAGAAAAGGTGAGGACAAATGACTTGCAACAACCTGCAGAGGGAGAGAGCGAGCAAGACTGGTGAGGAGCCTGACTGCTGTGGGGTCTTCCCTTTTGCTTCAGGACTGCAAGTCCCTGGTCCCACAAAAGAGCATAATTTTCCTAGAATACAGCTAATTTCACTTGACCTGCCCCAAACCAATATCCAGAGGAGGGCAAAGGAATTAAATCTGTGTGTAAGAGTTGATACTCTATTAGTAAAGCAAGAATTTTCACCCAGATAATCCAGCAACAGTTTGCTTACTAAATCATCTTCCTTCCCTCTTATCCTTGGCAGGCTCTTCCTACTTAGCAGAGCATCTAGAGTAGTTTTAGAGGGGCTCTGCAGGCTTTTTATTAGTTTGAACTCGTCATAGCTCCAAAACTCCTTTCTATTCTCCCTGTTTTAGTCATCTTGTCTACACTTTCTCACATGAAATTGAAATTATATAGGGAGGGAGTTTCCAGCCCAGATAAAATTACTTTTTATTGAGCAGTAACCTTCACTCATCCATTATATCATATGCACCACTAGCACAAATGATCTTCCCCATTCCACTTTCCACCCCTTGAAGAAATGAATTTCTCTGGAATGAACGAAACTTTGACAGGCCATCAATTTATATACATGGCATTTTTAAAGTGAAAGCATAGAAGCTGCAAGCAATCATCTAACTCATGTATATATTCGTGCAGCATGAAGAGGAGGTTATGAAAGCATCCAACATTTTGTTAGGTAAAAGATGGAAAAGTCAGCTAATACCACATTTTATTGCACCAGCAAACATCTTTGCCTCCTCAATTTGTAATAGTAACAATAATAATTTTAAATTCTGGAGTTCCTTTCTGCTTTCAGCACAGTTTGACACAGAATGTCAGAATTCACATATAAAACCCAGAATGAAAAAAAGAAAACAACAAACCCCAAACTTTCTTCTGATAAGATTAATTACTTACAGGCATTACAATTTTTTTTCCATAAATAAATAATGAGCATCCTGGCATTTATCATTATAGGCTGAGTGCATAGCTTCTGGCATCATGTCTACCCTTTACTGTTAGACAGCTCTGAATCTGTACCTGACCTTGATTTTGCAGTGTGAGAATTTACATGTCAACAGTGAGCTCAGTTTGTCTGCCTGAATATAAACCTCTGAGATCATCTCTACACATTAAGATGTCACAAGACGTCTTTGCCATGTGGCTGGTGATGTGGCATGGAGGCTATGGGAGACTGTATCCTTCTGGATCAGTAGCTGGATTCCAGGCAGGATATTCAACAGCATCTCAAACAGCACTAGACATCCAATGTTGCGGCAACTGCAGTGAACCCAGTGGAGCCTTTAGAGCTGTTTATTTGACTAAATCTGCCTACTTTAGGATAATCTGAATAACTCTCTAGGCTCCACTGACTGGATTAGCTTGATTTCCATAGACTATGAGAAGTTTAGACACCTTCATGACTTTTGAAGGTATATGTTACAGACAAATAAATCTAGGTGCCTGGATGTGGAATTAAATCTAGCGTTGAATTCTATCTTTTGCTGAACTGAATTAGTTCTGAGAATTATTCAGACCACCAGGAAGAAACAGAAAGAAAAGGGGAGGGAGAAAAAAAAAAAAGGTGGATTAGGAGACAAGGCTTGCGATGAAAAACTGGAAGAAATTGTTCAGTCTGGAAAAGACTAAAAGGCACAATAATAGTCTCCAAGTAGTTTTCATACAGAGGGCAGTTGTATATTATTCCCTATGTACAATGAGAATAAAAGAAGCAATTGTAGTAATGGGAAACGTAATTCTCGTCCTAAAAGAGGAGTTTCTAATCATATGGTTGGTGAAGTGCTGATGTACACAGCCTGGAGGGGTTGTAAAATTGCAGTCTCCAGTGCTTTTAAAGAATAGGTTAGACAAACATTTCCAGGAATCGTTTCCGTCTAATTGAATGTGCCAGGGGTCATGAGCAGGGCCAGGTGAGCTTTCAGTCTCTTCAAGCCCTGTTTTCACCAGTTAGTCTCTTCAATCTTGAACTACTTGGTGCTGAATAGGCTACATCGATAAAATATCTGCTTTAATTTTAAATTATATTTCTGCTATGGTGAAGAAGAAATACATATTCAAGCCCAGACAAAAGTGATGAGGTACTGAAAGAATCAGCTTGGATAATGCCTCTACCAGAAGACTTATCTTAGTAGAAGAGGAAATGTTACCGTAATCAGTAAGGAGTGATAAGCAGCATGTGCCTTATTTATTCATTTACAACTTAATTTTTCTTTCCTAACAAGAAGAAACAGTGTTAGCAGGGTGTAATGTAATATAAAACAGATGTGCACACACCTGATCTTCTTTTACATTCACTACTATCACTGTCACTGCTCTCCTTCCTAAGTATCCACAACAGCCACTTTTGCTCTCCTGTTGTGGGGCGTTATTGCTGAGAGCTCCAATGGCTGCCCATGAGGCCCTGGAGCAGGGACCTAGTAATCTCTCATACTAACCCAGGAGCTAAACTAAAGCTAAAGTTTAGTCCTTGGCAGGCTCCAAGTCACATCATAGAATCATAGAATCATAGAATCACCAGGTTGGAAAAGACCCACCAGATCATCGAGTCCAACCATTCCTATCAAACACTAAACCATGCCTCTCAGCACCTCGTCCACCTGCGCCTTAAACACCTCCAGGGAAGGTGACTCAACCACCTCCCTGGGCAGCCTGTTCCAGTTCCCAATGACCCTTTCTGTGAAGAATTTTTTCCTAATGTTCAGCCTAAACCTCCCCTGCCGGAGCTTGAGGCCATTCCCTCTTGTCCTGTCTCCTGTCACTTGGGAGAAGAGGCCAGCACCCTCCTCTCCACAACCTCCTTTTAGGTAATTGTAGAGAGCAATGAGGTCTCCCCTCAACCTCCTCTTCTCCAGGCTAAACAACCCCAGCTGCTTGCAGCTGTCCAAGGCAGAAGGGAGGGATATTGTTGTCACAGATCTGTGTGCTCTACTTCTTAAACAAACACTGACATAAAATTTTAAATACCAAGCTTCCTGCTTCCATAACTGTAAAGACATTTTGAGCTTAGGTTTGGCTCTGGATTGCATTTTACCCTTGGAGGAAATTAGCACAAAGAACAAACAGTCATAACACTGAGTGCAGTACCTTTGCCGAATGAATGCTGTGGTCTCCCTACAGCTCGACCAAGCCTAGTGGTGAGAAAACTCGACTAAAGTAACCACAGTAGTTATATTACTTCTGGAAAACATGTTGAATAACAAGGTAGACAAGACAACACAGGCTCTTGACTGACCTCCCTCTTCTGATCGCCAATTCCTTTTCAAGCCCTCAAGGTTTTAGTTACTTAAAATTGGAAAAAAAATGAAGTATCCTTCTGACTGTGTAGTACTGCTAAGTCAAAGTGTTTTTGTTCTTATTATAGGTCACGGTGACAGAATTATTTCCTTCATTTAACACAAAGGCTTCTTTTAAAAGCTAGGAAGATAAAGTGGAAAATTTGCAGCTTGTCGTAAGCTGTCACTATGCTATGGGAAGGAGGTGTGGGTAAAGCTGAAAGAAGAGACACTGCCATTATCTGAGGGAAAATGGGAGAGGACAGCAGAAGAGAAAGTTATTAAGATCACAGATGGTAGGTGACTGGGATGTATGAGAACAGTGCTGGGAGGAAGCAGGCAATTAGCTATCGATCTCCAAATGAGGGCTCACACTCACATTTTCTTTGGATGATCTTATGTGCAGCCGGTAAAAGGTTATTGAACTCTATGAACCCATGGGGAACCAGCATCAGAAGGAGCCAGGATGCTTTTCAGCTCATGAGCAGAAAGCAGAAACTGGGGCAGGTGGCTGCTTTGTTGACATAAACAAGAATGCTCATGCTGCCTCAGGCAGGTATAGCTGGGAGGATAAAACCAAAATCAATTTAACAGTTAGCACAGAGTTACTATACAAGACCATAAAAAATGTCATTGGTTAGCATCTGGCCTCCTTGTGTTTTATGCTCCTGGAGAGTGTCACTGCAAGGAAAAAATCTAAACCTTTTCAGAAGTAAGCGTGGTTAGGCACCCTGGTACTGCAGCCACCCGCCTCAGGTCTGGGGAGCAGCATCATGTGGAACATGTGTCAGCAGTAAGGATACAGCACTGGATCTCCAAAACATCTCAGCAGCTGGGCCTCAGTTGTAAGCTAGGTGAAAGCTCTAGTTTCCAAGCCAAGCTATACTACTTGGCAGCTGGATTCTTGAGTCAAAGTGAACTGTTAGCACTGCTGGCAGCAGAAAGAACAGGCAGCCAACAGAACTGAATGGTTTTCGCTACTGAATGCAAAGGTAGGAACCTGCAGTGGTTTCAGTTCATTTTAAACAAAGTTAGCACATAATTTCTTTGCTAATGCTAGTATGCTCTTATCTGCTTATTCATAAAATTCGATAATTTAAAAAGTAACTGTTCGTGATTCTAAATTCCATACTCAGAAAAAAAAGACAGTACAGTTGTTAAGCAGAAGTAGTATGATAACATAGATTAATATGAACAGGTCTCTAGGAAAAAGGAAGAAGAGTTGTTTTTTTTCAAGTGTTAAAGTCTTGTGAGTTGCCATTGCTTCATGAGAAAATGCTTATTTTCCACAAAGGAAAATTAAATGACAGCATCTGTAATACAACCTTCTCAGCTGTCACTTCATTCATATACTCTGCAGGAAGGGTGATACCTTCTGAGAATATGAGATGGGAGAGAGATCATTCTTGGACATCTTTGTTGGGAAACTTCCCAGTAGTCAGAAATCACAGCAAGTTCACAAATGAGCCATAAGACATGACACAGCTAGTGAATTAACTGGCTTCACTAGTACCTTCACTTCTTCACTGAGAGAGTGGCTGGTCACTGGAACAGGAAACCCAGGGAAGTGGTCATGGCACCAAGTTCAGAGAGCATTTGAACAACTCTTGTAGTGATATTGTTTAGTTCTGCAAGAAGCATGGAGTTGGTCTTGAGGATTCTTAGGGTTCACTTCCAATGTGAGATATTCTATAATTCTGTGATTTACTAGGGACATTCACAGAGGTCCACACATCCACATAACAGTGGAGGCCATTTCAGAAGTTTGAGTATTATTAAGTAATGGGTTGTCTATAAGCAGTCAAATTCTTTAGTTCATTGATAGTCCTTCTCCAGGAAACATCTGTAATTTCAAATATCAAGAAACATATGGGGAATTGTTCCTTTATGAGAACACCACTAGAACTGGCTGTGCTTGGCAGAGAGGCTTATATAGCACCATGCTTATTATTTAGTGATGACTATTATATTACACAAAAGCCAACGTTATGTAAGGCAGCTTGGGCACAGTGCAGGCACTGGCAGGGGCAGCCTCTGGCAGGCTCCCCGTCTGTGCAACCACTGCACGACGGGGAGCCATTCTGCATCTGCTATTTAGATCTGCTAGCACCATGCAGCACTTCTCCCTTGGTATGTGACTTGCTCTGAATGACTCTTCAACTCTTTCCATCCCAAGCTGGTCCATTTCCAGCTTCGGCAGTAGATGCAAATATTTATCTGTAGCACTCGTTTGGAGTGGAGGTTACTGCAGTGGTCAGTACCTGTCTCCGTGGCCATAGTACCATTGTACTCTTTGTGACCCTATACTGGCCTGCTGCAGTGTTGCTCAATCTGGAGCCATTCACTGTGGATTTGAACTATGTTACTGACTGCTCTCAACAGCAATATCAGCACCTCTACAATATGCCTGTTTTGTCCTCAGTATCTCCATAACGATCTCTCCAGCCCAACCATAGTGGTCGCTGATGGCCTACAGCCAGTCTGCTGTCCTTGCTTGGACAGGATTTGAAACTGATGCGGAGTGATATTATTCCTTTCTGCAAAGTAAAGAACATGGATGACCTTCTTTTGCTCAGCAAAAGGAGATGACGTGGGTTTTCCATGTAGCTACCTACCTAGCTGGGTCCTCAAGCTGCCACACAAGAACTACCCTTTCATGAGAGAAGCTAACTGGGAGGAGTGGCCCCTTCATGGATAACTGCTGTGCCCAGACTGTCAAACTCCTAGAGAAAATCATAACGCAAACCTTCCTCCTTATTGCTGGCATAGACCTGTCTGTTTCTGCAGTCACCAGTAATGATTCATCTCACTTAACCCAAGCCATCTAGGATTTAGTCATCTAGCTGTAAAGTAGATACCTAGGTTCCTTCTGTAGTCAGTGGACAGGTATGTGCACCTTACAATGATGACTCATCCCTCTCAAGGTGGATGTTTAAAATAGATATACTGAATAGTCTTCTGGGAATACCTATTACTCTTCACTAACCATAAAGAGAGCCTAGATAATTAGCTGCAAAATCCCCGTATAGTTGGGGAACAAATCCCCACCAGTAACAAAGTTTTGTGACTTACAAATTTGCAAAAGGTTATATCAGGGTTAGAGACAACTATGACCACTTTGTATCATCCAAGAGCTGTGAAATAGGCTGGTGCCCAGGGGAGGAAAGATGAATACTGGTGCCCAGTCAGTCACCCTACCCTAGTACAGATGTACATGACACACAGGCTGATACAAATAACACATGTGTGTTTGATTCCGCAAAACCCTCTACGAAGCAAAAATTATCTTAATAAATACAGATGGTTGTGTTTCGAAATTCCTAGTGCTGCCTAAACTTCAAGGGAGCCTATCTGCTCTCTCAATATCGGTAATGGTGCTGGAAGCCTGCATTCGCTTTTGGGTACCAAATTTAAAGAAAGATAAAGCTCAGTCTGCGATAATCAGATTTCAGAATACTTCCAGTTGCGTCAGGGTTTCATCAATAGAAAATTGAGAAGTGTCACTATTAAACTTAATTTTGTTTTTTTTCTGGTCAGGTAGTTTAGAGAGGTAATTTAATAATTTCCTCTAGGTCTCATAGAGCTCTTCCTGAGTGTCTATTCATACATTTATTTGAGACAAAACATAATAAACAAGGCAAATAACTCCCTTCTTTCAGCTTAAAATCATTCCCCCTCATCCTATCCCTGCACTCCCTGATAAAAAGCCCTTCCCCAGCTTTCCTTTGAGGCCCTTTTTACGTACTGGAAGGCTGCTATAAGGTTTCCCCAGACCCTTCTGTTCTCTAGGCTGAACAATGCCAACTCTCTCATCCTGTCCTCATATAGGTGCTCCAGCCCTCTGACCATCTTTGTGGCCCTCCTCTGGACTCATTCGAATAGATCCGTGTGCTTCCTGGGCTAAGGACTCCAAAACTGAATACGTACTCCAAGTGAAGAGTGTATGTTGCACTCTGTTGTGTTCTGTTATTTATTTAATTGAATTTATTAATTTCATAGGGAGAGTTGATTGACTGCTACATAAGTAAAAGATCTAAGATTTACCTAAGGAGAGGATCACCGTGTACACTTCGATTTACTCACAGAGTGAACCTGTGAATGAGTTTGTTGGGCAGTACTTCATTTACTTACAGATTTTTTTTCTGCAAAATATAAAATAAAAATTATTACATCTACCTTACTGTAATTAATGTAATATATGTGATTTTCTTGGAATTTGCTTAAAAATGTCACCAACTTAAGAAGTTAGAAGCAGAAACTAGTATGATAGAAGAAATTAATAAATAATGGGTTTTAGGAAATAACTTTGATCTCAATTAGCAGAAGTGGCAAGCTCCATGTAGTTGTGTAGTTGCAGATATTATCACTTTTTCTGGTATTGTCATAACTGCAATGGGCTAAGGGTATCACCAAGACAAGGTTTCTAGTTAGAGAAAATTGGGGTTTTATTTCTGTTTTGTCCCTTTGAAGTTCTGCGGTTTATTGAGACCAGTGTTATAAGCTCCTTCCATGCTCACAGAAGATATCCAGTGAGACAAAAGCAGTCAATTATTAAAGACTCAAAACACGACCTATGAATACTCTAGGATTTACAAACGTGAATCACTGAGCTGATGAAAAAAAAAATAAGGTGGGAAAATAAATTGTCAGTTGTATATGCTGATGTTTACAGAAGTCAGGATGGATGTGTGAACCGGTCTTGTTGATGTCCTGGGTCTGATGAATATTTAATACTTCAATTATTAATATCAAAGGGAAGAACTTGAGTGGAGGAAGATCAGCTGTCCTGAAAATCACTTCCTGCTTCTTTCCTATGAGGCAGATCTCAGCTCCCACTTCATTTTTGCACCCTGTCTATTCACACAACATAAACATCATTTCACCAAACTCAGGTACAGTTCTTGGGAAAGCTCATAAAAGAGTCTGGTTCTGAAAAGCACAAATCAAACTGCACTCTATTTGGTTCCCTCTTGCTATCATAACCTGCCATCACTCTATCAGTTGGCTACGCAACATCCAAGACAGCAAGTGTTTTCCTCAGTATCGTGCTATAAAACTGTCTGGTGCATTGTGGCAGAGCTCTGGCATTTTTTCAGATGGTTTGAACTGAAAAACTGCACAAAATAATAAAGGTGGGAGGTTTGGTACTATGCAATGTGGTTGTGCCCAGTCTGGTCTAGAGGGGAATAGCTTGAGGTTGTGATCACTCAGTACTGCCGGGCCTGAAAGCCCTGGAGCAGAAGCCATCACAAGTACAGGTGCAGCTTAATATTATAGGGGAAAGCCAAAAGGAAAAAACATGGTACTACAGCCCCTGGCTGACTTCGCACAGAATCATCTAATTTCAGAAATCTGCTTAGTCTTAGGAATGTCCTAATGTTTGGTGTTGTCCAGAGACACCAAAAGTTACGTGAATTTAAACTACCAAGCCTGCAGGTCCTGTGAGAAATGTGGCAGAAAATGTACTGCTGCTTGAACTTTTCTTTTCATTATAGAAGAGCCCTTCACAGCTCAGACACCCTCCCTGCGTTAAATTTTTGGGACTTCTGTTTTCAAGAATGTAGATCAACTCTTTCTCAAGAAGAGATTGACACATCATATGCAATGTGCTACTCTCAGTTATAAGTTAATTTTGTTCAGCTTTGGGTCATAAAGCTAGGTGGAAGATTGTAGGCATCAATCCAGCTACCCCTATGAAAACCTACAGAATATGCTTCCCTTTGGCCTAAATCTACCTTAATCGAAATATCCCCTGCTTACCTAAGGGGAGATAAAATCCACTGTAGCCCTTCACAGACAGGTTAGTTAATCAGATGATGACTTAGTGAATCATATTCACCTGATTTTTAATTTGTCTGACTTCAAATTACAGATGTTGGATTTTATGCACCCTTAGCAAGTTTGCGGACGACACTAAGCTGGGTGGAAGTGTCGATCTGCTGGAGGGTAGGGAGGCTCTGCAAAGGGATCTGAACAGGCTGGACCGCTGGGCTGAGTCCAATGGCATGAGGTTTAACAAGGCCAAATGCCGGGTCCTGCACTTGGGGCACAACAACCCTATGCAGTGTTACAGACTAGAAGTCTGTCTAGAAAGCTTCCTGGAGGAGAGGGACCTGGGTGTGTTGGTTGACAACCGACTGAATATGAGCCAGCAGTGTGCCCAGGTGGCCAAGAAGGCCAATGGCATCTTGGCTTGTATCAGAAACGGCGTGACCAGCAGGTCCAGGGAGGTTATTCTCCCTCTGTACTCGGCACTGGTGAGACCGCTCCTTGAATCCTGTGTTCAGTTCTGGGCCCCTCACCACAAGAAGGATGTTGAGGCTCTGGAGAGAGTCCAGAGAAGAGCAACAAAGCTGGTGAAGGGGCTGGAGAACAGGCCTTATGAAGAGCGGCTGAGAGAGCTGGGGTTGTTTAGCCTGGAGAAGAGGAGGCTGAGGGGTGACCTCATTGCTCTCTACAACTGCCTGAAAGGAGGTTGTAGAGAGGAGGGTGCTGGCCTCTTCTCCCCAGTGACAGGGGACAGGACAAGAGGGAATGGCCTCAAGCTCCGCCAGGGGAGGTTTAGGCTGGATGTTAGGAAAAAATTCTTTACAGAAAGGGTCATTGGGAACTGGAACAGGCTGCCCAGGGAGGTGGTTGAGTCACCTTCCCTGGAGGTGTTTAAGGCACGGGTGGACGAGGTGCTAAGGGGCATGGTTTAGTGTTTGATAGGAACGGTTGGACTCGATGATCCGGTGGGTCTCTTCCAGCCTGGTTATTCTGTGATTCTGTGATTATATATTTACCTGGATTGACAAAAAATCCTTTTATGAAAATACTATTCATCATATTGATTCTTGCGTAGACAAGGCTGCCATTTATCTTCAAAAAGTTAGAGTATTCGATTTTTTAACTAAAAAGAATAGAAAGCACATGTTGATTGTTTTTTCCTAAATTTTCTTAGAACTATGTTTTCCAGAACCAAATCCATTATCCTTGGTGTGGTTTCACCAATATCAGTCACAGAGGGGAGGTAACAGATGCAATGTGCTCATGACTTCAGCACTTTTTCTTTTAAGGTCCCAGAGACACTGCTAATCCGTTCTCTAAAAAATATGACTCCATAATTCCCAGCTTGTAGGAAAACACTCTAAATATTTTTGATCTTATAAAGTCTCTTCCAAGAACAGTAGTATGGAAAGTAGGGAGTACAGGGTATAATTACCTTTGATTTCTATCACTTTGCCTGCACAGTTTAACTAGTAACAGGGCTCTGGCCCAGTGGTCTAAGCCTATAACGCATTTTATATTAATTGAGAAACCTGAGCTGGTTGAAGATGTCTCTGCTCACTTCAGGGTAGGCTGGACCAGATGATCTTTAAAGGTCCCTTCCAACCCAAACTATTCTATGATTCTGTGAATTGTTAAGTGAATTAGGGGTTGGAGTTCAAATCTTTTCTCTTCCAGATATTGTGCCTTGAGTGCTATATTTGCAAATTCATGATCATTTTTGTCTTTGGAGACAAATCTCAGTTACCAGGAGGTGGATGCACTTGTCTTTATGCTCCTTATATACAATAAGTTTGGTTTCACTATTCAAGAGGAAGATTGCTCCTATTGGATTTTCTCTGTGTGTGCAAGTACTGAAGTGAGTGAAATGGGAAAAAAAAAAAGAGGATATATGACTGGGAAACTGCACCAAGAGTAAGAAATAGAAATAACCTATTTGCTTTGGTAGCTGCAGGCACTTGAAAATATCTGCAACACACACAGCAACAGAATTTTCCTTACTGAAGCTAAATGCTACTACTTAGTGGGTCAAGCAAAGTGATATTGATTGGATCTTGAGGAAATCTTAAAAGCAATGAAACTTCACCATTTCTATATGATTACGGATTAGAGAAAAACCATATTCTTTTGCAGGATATTCTAAATATGAGGTAATGTCGCTTCTTTAAAGCCATGAACAAATCCTCATGCATCTCTGGATCAACACATACTGGAATTCTTCCAGAAACAGCAATCTCTGCCACAGGGTGACAATTTCTTGGCTGCTTAATCTAGTTCTTGCATGCTGTTTTCAGCATATACTTCAGGTGAAGTAGCAGGGATTTCAGTGGGGTTTGATCTTGGCCTCTGCTTTCTTTTCACTTTCTGTGATCTGCCTGAAAGGCAAGTCTTCTAGCACAGTGTGTACACAATACAAGGCAGGCAAAACACTGCAGAAATGACACAGTTCATCATTTTCTCCATTGAGAGCACAGACATTACTTTTTTTTCCCCCATTTCCCAGATGCTATGTGGTTTTATATTTATTTAGAAATGGACTTTAGATCACTTTGAAAGTGTTCTAAAGCAAAGATTTTGTTTCATCTTGTCTCTGTCAAAGCTATAGCTCCAGATGGACAAATAAGCATTCAGAGTGATAGCTCTGAAGCACAAACCTCTAAGAAATATATTTTAATAATAACCATACTGACACCATAGGCTGTAAGAAAGTCTACATAGCAAACCTCCAAAGAGTCTATAAAACCAGTGCATTTTACTATATCATCTGTCAAGTATAGAAAAGTTTTGATCATGTGTGATTATGAAGGTCAGTTTATTTCTGATTTTGCTATAGTAAAAACACAGCTATCTGAAATTCCTGATAGAAAAGGTTTTGCTCCATTCCATACTAGTAGATCTGTTCCAGAGTCATTAAAAGCAAATGAAGAAATTAAAATAATATTATTAGAGATAGTTAACTTTTACACAATATGTTAGCAGTAAGACTAAATCAAAAAATGACATAAAACTGCTTTATTGAACGAAATGTTCCACTTTCAAGAGCTTGTGTCAATCATAAGTAAGAGCAGTGTCCCCTATCCTAAAATCCCAGTCCTAGGGGTAAAAAACCGTCCTTTTTCTCATTCAGCCTGGTTATTCTATGATTCTATGATTCTATGAAAGTATCAAACCTTCATTGAATGTTGGCTTACTCCAAGACAGTGATTTTACAAAAGAAAACAAAATTGTTATAGATGGCGGACTAACAGAAAATTCATCTATGAGGTAAAAAAATGATCATAAATCAAGAGGAATATTTTAAACTAGCTCTTTGAATGTCCAAAATAAGTTTTGTTTATGATGGATTGCAGGAGAGCTTTTAGTGCACAGATGGGTTTCTCACATGTCTGTGCAATTAATCACATCATTATCTCCTTTACATGATATCCATGTGCTTAAAATACTGTTGTACCTCTGCTAAGCATCACATGATTTCTAGGCAGTGTAAATCAGCTTCCCTTTAGAGGGGAAATAAGTAGCACTCTCCTTGTGTATATCCTCAAATTTCATGCATAATAGCGTCATATATTTCTCCAGATTATTTGCCACCCTCTCAGAACAGAGGTGGGCACAACTAAGTCGTAGTCAAATTGGTGTTCCAGGAGCTCAGCTGACAGAAGTGCCTGGCTTCAGGAGCTGACTCTGGCTCCATAAATAATCCTGCTGTATTAGCAAGTGTAAGAAAATCTGTTCCCTTGCCATTTGAGTCCTCACTTGCCCACCCACTCACTACCACCACCAAAACAGAGCCCAAAACGCCAAGGCATGCAGCTATCGCCTGCTTCTCGCCCACAACACTCTGTGGAAGCCCTTGTAATGGTGCCATCTAGTGACAACCTTCCCAGAAATTGTAGAATCGTGGAATGGTTTGGTTTGGGAGGCATCTTTAAGGGTCTTCTAGTCCAACCAACCTGTAATAAGCAGGGACGTCTTCAGCTAGATTAGGTTGCTCAATGCTTCTTCCAATGTGATCTTGAATGTTTCCAGCTATGGGGCATCTCCAGACTCTCTGAGCAACCTGTCCCAATGTTTCACCACCCTCATTGTAAAAAATTTCATTGCTATATCTAGCCTGAATTTACCCTCTTTGAGATTAAAACCATTATCCCTTGTCTTAGCGCAACAGGCCCTATTAAAAGCCTGTCACCATCTTTCTCCTGAGCACCCCAAAAATCCCAGAACACGTTCATTCCTAAAGCAGACAAGCCTTGATGATGATTTATACCTATTGAATGTAGGGATAAATGGATACATGAACATGTTGACCAAGTGGCCCCAAAGAACACCTCCTCCTACTGCTAGACCTCCTTCCATCAGTTCCTATTCCCCTCTGAAACAATTACTCCCATGTGTCACTACTTTGTTATCATCCATTAAGAACAAAAGAGACCTTTTTTTTATTTATCCAATTTGTGAAGCTTAATACATTCAAACTACGTGCCATTTTCAGATGTGAGTGCTATATAGTCTTTAATATGTACGCACATATATAGTATACCCATTAGACTAGCTGCAAATGTCATACTGCATAAAGTAGTGAGCATTGTGCCAAACCTATTTCACAATGCCACAAAGAAAAAGTCTTGATTACTTCAAGGACTGCATAAATAAACTAAAGCTGGATTTTAGAAAAAATTCTTCACTGAAAGAGAGGTGAAGCACTAGAAGAGGCTGCCCAGGTTAGTGGTGTAGTCACCATTCCTGGAGGTGTTAAAAAAAGGTGCAGCCATGGCATTTCAGGACATGGTTTAGCAGGCACAGTGGTGTTGGGCTGATGACTGGACTTGATCTTATAGGTCTTTTCTAACCTTACTGAATTTATAATCATGGTCATACAGCGAGCGCAGTTGCTGAGCAACCTCTGCCAGTCATTAGAGGAAGAGATGCAGCATAAACTGTAGTGCAGACAGAAGAGATGCTCCAGACACTGAAGATGAAGTAGGTATATTAGATTTCAAATATTTTCAGTTTCCATTAGTCTACAAAAATACATGGTACATCTAGAGAGCTTATGTTACCCTTCATGTTTGATCTGAATCTTTCTTATGTGTCACCAGAAGTCTACCATCTGCAAACACACCACTGGTAGAAATATGTATGGTCAAAGTTTCCCAACAATTTTTAACCTCAAGAATATTTTCTGCTTGCTTGCATCTACATTATTTCCATGATATATTTGCCCGGTTGTATATTTTTGGAATTTTGGCAAAACAGATCAAAATCTAAAAAAATAAACATTTTGTGGTATACATTCTTGTAAGCCCCTGGAAAACAGAATTTTCTCCCTTCTGTTATAGTATTACTATGTGGTCCTATGCAAGTAATAGGGTTAATTATACCTTTTAGTTTAATAGATCTTTAACTCTTTCTCCCCATATTAGTCCCCTAACTGTAAATCAGAGGTAAATCCATATCTTCCTCCTTCAAGTTCAATGTGAAAATAAAATAGTTTTGGTTATTTTAACATGGTGGGGTTAGATTGATCACCACAGAAATGCCTGGATTTGGTGGACTACACAGTGGATATAGCTATCCACATGCACATAGAACAGAAATAACGAGCCCTGAGGCAAAATTGTCTATCCAATGCATAGCATCCTATGGAAAAAAGACCTTAGAATCATGCATATAAAAATTACATAATCTGTATGCATATGAAAGAAATTGAAACTGCCTTAGTTTTGCCATAAACAAAACATAACAAACCTTACCCTCCCCTCCTCTTTTCAATACTATTTGAATGTGTCTCAGTTACATTGATACCTTACATAGAACACAACATCTTAACACATCCGGTACAGGAAATTGGTTCTCTCTGCCCCATTACAGCTGAACTGCTCACAGGGACTGTATCTGCAGGATCTGTCTGGTTTGCAGATCACTGTTTCTGGGCTGAGAGCATTTCAGACCAATTAAATATTTTCCTGGTGAGTGGCAGGACCCATTTAAATGAGTAAAAGAGAAAATGTTTAATAAATGTTCAAGGAGCAAATGTTGTCTGGTGTCTTTGAAAATAGATGTCACTAGAAAATCAAGGATAGAAGATGTTTATATTTAAACAAAACTGATTTGATGCCTTGGGATCACATATTGGAAGTTTTTCAAAGATATTAAAAGAAGATCATAATGTGTCTGTATGACTGTACATGTTCTTCCGGCATAGTTTCAGGGAAACTTTCAGGGCCACTAAGGAAAGGCAAATCAGCAGGAGTTTTCACAACTTAAAAAGACCAAAATACTCCTCAGTTAATTATGAATCACTTAAATAAAACTGCATACTTGAAAATGTAACTTCAACAGTTGATTTTCTGAAATGCAGAATGGATGTAGTTCTTAGGTTAACCCTTTCTTACTCAATGCCTATCTCACATTGTGTTACAATGAAATCACAGCAGAAAATAATTGAAATGTGGTTACATTTGTCTGGGATAAAGTTTGTTATGTACTTTGGTTATGTACTTTATTGGATATGGGTCCCATTTGAGAAGTGTAGCCTAAATATTTGGGTCAAATATTTTTTATTTCTATCTCAGAATTCTCAAAGAGAATTCAGTGAAAAAAAGCTCTCAGAAATGGCAACCCAAGAATTGTAAATGGTTGAGATTAGAGGGGTCCTCGGAAGATTATCTCGTTGAACCTTCCTCCTCAAGTATGGTCACCTAAAGGCAGCTGTGCAGCACCATGTCCAGACAGCTCTTGAATATCTCTGAAGATGCAGACTCTGACACCTCTCTGGGCAACTTATGCTAGTGATTGATCACTTTCACAATACAAAAAGGATTTCCTGGTATTACCAGATGAAAAATTGTGTATTTTGATTGTTGTCCACTGCCTCTTTTACCATCACTGGGCATTACTAAGAGAAGTCCCCTTCATTCCCTCTCTTCAGATATTTTTACATACTGATAAGATTCCCATGAGCCTTCTCTGAGCTAAGCAATCCCAGCTCTCATCCTTTCTCATAGGAGAGGTGTTCCATTCCCTCAACTGGTCGCCCTTCATTGGACTCTTTCCAGTAAGTTCATGTCTTTCTTGTGCTGGGGAGCGCAGCACTGGATGAAGTACTCCAGGTGAAGCCTCACCAGCGCTGAGTAGAAGGGAAGAATCAACTCCCTCAATCTGCTAGCAACACTTCTCCTAGCGCATTCCAGGATACTGTTGGCTGTGTTTTGCCTCAAAAGTGCGTTGCTAGCTCATGCTGAGCTTGTTGTCTACCAGGATCCTGTGGTCCTTCTTGGCAAAGCTGCTTTTTAGCCAGCCAGATTCTTAAGCCTGTTGACATCCTTCTGAATGACAGTGTAACCCTCCACAGTATCAGCCACTCTCTGAAGTGAAGATATTTGAATATCAGAAAAAATTTAATATTTTCCGGTGTAAATAAACATGAACCTGACAGCCTTAAAGTGTCCATGTATGAGCAGAGCTTGACTTGAAACAGCCATTAATGGCTTCTCTGCCAAAGGCATAATCCATTCTTCAACTTCTTTATCTTTGCTTTTACCTCTGGCTAGTCTCTGCTACATTTTCAGTTCTTAGCCTCTCCTGATTTTAGATGTCTAGAAAACAAGAATTGTGTCTCAGGACAAAATATATTCTTTTTTTAAAAAATTTTTCATTCTTTACTGGAATAAAGCCAAGATATTTCCAAATTCTTCACTGAGGAAAGCAAGACATAAAAGAAAACAAAATCACAGAGAGGTAACCCATCTTGACATTGTGGATAAAATATTCACCTGATCCATAGGAGACCACGTGTCAGTTACCATTTCTAAATGAATCAGGACTGGCACTTCACTCCCCCATTAGGTGCCCTAGTGCACAGGTTACAGCTTTCTTTTCTTTATTGGTAGCAATAAATAATGAAAAACTTCTTCAGAAGGAGGAACTATGAAGGATTAACTGCTCTTCATCGATCCAAAAAAGTAGGGGATTTGCATATAATTCTCCAACATCTTTAGGGCATTTACATAACATTTTTCTGTTAGCATGTTTGTGAAACTGTTTTTTCTTCCTCTCCTCATATTTTGCCCTGCAGCTACACAGACTTTGCAACTAAAGTTTGTTCAAAATGACACATTTATATGAAAAGTTTAGGATTTGGCAAAGTGCCATATTCCAATGTAAACCATTTGCATTGAAGAAAACTGTTATCAGCGCTCCTTTTGACCTTGCCTGCTATAGAGAGCAAAAGAGGGTATAGTCACAAAGAGATTAATTTCAAAGCGCAGGTTTAAAATGAAAGTAATTGAAGAGATTAGTTTTAAATTCTGAAATAATAATAAAAAAATAACAAAGACAGTTACTTGGAGGCTGTTATTTTGTTTAATTTATCCTTAAGAGCTCTCTTCTGATCAGGATCAGTGCGAGCACAATTAGACCTGTCTTGGGCAAAGCCACAACGGTTATGTATCTTATTTTGGATCTGTAATTAGAATCACAGCATTGTACAATGGTTTGGGTTGGATGGGACCTTTACAGGTCATCTTGTCCAACCTCACAAACTAAGCCATTTCCAGGGACATTTCCAGCTAGAAGAGATTGCTCAGAGCCCTGTTCAACCTTACCTTGAATGTTTCCAGGGATGGGGCCCCCTCTACTAGCTATACATATATGGAAGAACCAAGGTCATAAGTAGTATATAATGCCCTTTTGAGGAAATCAGAATCATTGAAGCACATTGCATGAAGTGGGGAGTCCTCGCATTAGTCCCTTGGCCCCATGGTTACCTGTTTCATGTACTGTAATGTGCTAGCAATAGAGAATGGAAGAGAAAAATAAACAGTGACTTTAGCAAATATGATAAACATATTTCCATTAATTATCTAAAAGGTAATTCTTGCCAAAACTATGGATCAATTGAACTTTTACACCATTTTGTGTGGACACTGTACTGTGTCTATCAGCTCTCTTAGCTCTGCTTCCACTCTATTTTTCTTCCATATGATTATTTACAAAAGCTAGGGTTTAGAAATGACTGCCAAGTTTACTTTTATAGATCTGCAAAATTTACCTTCTAGGACTGTACTGCAATTGCAGTAAAATGCAAAAGAGACAGACAATGAGAGACCTAAGCCTGTGTCATATAAACAACTTATTTTCTTCACTTTAGACCATTTTTGGAAGAAAAGTCTCTCCTAGAGAATTAGATAAATCCCCCCAAAAGAGAATATTTTGCATTATCATTTCAGGATAAATAAATAACTAAGAATGAAAGAAAAGGAGACTGGCAATTTTCAGAAAAAAAATTACCAAGACAGAAGGAAACTCATTAGAATATTAAAGATCTGTGAGCATAACATCTGACTTTCCATAACAGGTTGAAATATAGCTCAGTATAGTGGAATCATAGTAAACTAATAATAAAAATGCATTATTCCATTAAGACTAACAGTCTCTTTTGGCCAGAGAAAAGGGTGTATAGTGCTTAACCATTTTGTTTAATCTTTTTATAAGTGAAAAGCATACTTTTTTTCTGCTTTCTAAAATTTAATGCCATGCAGAGATATTGTTAATCAATGATAATATTACACAGGACTCAATCAGTGCTAAGAGTCTGTGTCCAGCATCGAATACTTACAGTGAGTTGAACTCTGTCTAGTTTGTCAGAAAAAATACACACAGTGACTATGTAAACACACAAAATAGTGATGAAAGTGGCATAAGATGGTAGCCAGTGCTGGGTCCCTTGGTGCAAATTAATGTGGACACTGAAATGGATCCTGTATGTGAGAGTAAGACAGTTAAATATAGTTTTGTTAAAGTGCATGTCAATTTACTGTTTGTGTTATTATCCCAAATGCAAGGA
The DNA here is from genome assembly GCF_032191515.1 of Phaenicophaeus curvirostris. Lineage (NCBI taxonomy): Eukaryota > Metazoa > Chordata > Aves > Cuculiformes > Cuculidae > Phaenicophaeus > Phaenicophaeus curvirostris. The sequence goes on from NC_091392.1 coordinate 165,384,063, forward strand.
AGTAAATCAGAGACTACAGGAGGAAACATACAGAAGATAAATCAATGAGGACAATGCTGTTTGGTCCCAACTAAAGTGATAAGATTTATGCTTCAGTAGGTTTTGCAGCAGCAGCTGAAATAAGCCTTCCAAAGAAAGACACGCACAAATTACAGGTGGCCCCTATCTCTCCCAAGCTATAGACTGGAATTGAAAGGCCAGAAGGAGTATTATAAAGTACAATGTAGATAAGACCCATATTGACTGTGGCTTTTTTTTGAGTATTAACCTTTTTCTCTACCTTCTCTATGGTTCTGAATAACTTTCCTTAATCAACAGTTGTTGCAAACGACAACAATCCATGCAATTTCATTCTGTATACCTGTTAGCAAATCATAATGACATACAGAGCAAGTGGCTGTGGATTTTTACAAAAATTATCACCCTGAAGACAGAGGCCATTTCTTTCTGACAGTTTATTTCTGAGAGTGTGATGCATCGATATACTTCAGGATGAACTTCAGCGTGTAAAAAAGAAAGTGTTAACCAAATAGACATTCATAGTTTGCACTTAATTATGTTCCACTCAAAATCAAATAGAAATTTTCCCATGGCACTTCGTGAGAACTTCTTAACAAGATGCATTTGACTTACATGTTACTAAAGCCCTTGAGGATCACTGTCATACTATTAATATTACATGATATTTATGTTGTATATGAAATTATGGAATAAGGAGAGACATAAGGTGGCAAAATATGTCAGAATTCAGAGTTAGTTGTTTATCTGTTCTTGGATAAGCTCAATTGTTATTTTAAGTCTATTTCATCTTGAAGAAATGAAGTTGAGGAAAAAATCAATAGCCAGAAATAGCTTCAGCTGCGCAATGGAAACACTTTGTTTAGTCTTTGTGATAGATGTGAGTCAAGTTAAAGCAAGTATTAAAGTTTTTCTATTGACTCTCAGTCACAGACAAGTCAAATATTGGTATCTGCATTTTTAGTTCACTGTATTATGTAAAATGAAGAAGTTTTTCTCCTACCTCATGAAAGAAAAGCATTCATTTTAGAAAGTTCATTCACTTTTAAATGAGTTAAAGGATGGCAATATGTTTTCATGGTACAAAATATTCTGTTTTAATGAGGAAGTACTCAAATACATGTTATTAATTGCAAAATTGGCAGTATTTTTGATATACCAGAATAAGCTGAGTAAAATCATGAAAAGCACACTATCATGAATTTGCAGTTATCTTATGTATAGATATTTTGTTTACAGTGGTGACATGGAAGTGCTAAACCAGCCCTCGCAGAGCCACTTTCAAACTTGAGTCGGTACATGTCACTTTGCTCTTAAACTGAGGTGTAGATATTGTATTGAGCCTGACTTTCCAGAAGCTGCCTCTGGTGGAAACAGCAACTCAGAGAATTTATCTAGAGGGGAAAAGGGCTCTAAGCTTATTGTGCAAAACCTGATCTGTAATCAAACATGTAATTGGTGTAATGCAAAGAGCAGGAGAGGTTGTTTTGTTTATTTTCTGAATTTCTTAATCTTCTGAGGCAGAAAGGAATAAAAATCTCATTTAAGTCTTTTCTTCATAAAAAACTTCCATTTAGCATTATGATCATCTCATAATCAGAAGTGAATTAAACACATCCCAAATTAAAAGTTGTCACATCTGTAACATGCAGTACACTGATCCAGGACTTATGAAAAGAGCTGTTGTATTTGCCCATAAGATAAAGATTCCTAACCTTTATGCCAGACAGATTGAATTCTCTAGTGCCCTTTGTCATGTCCTGCTTCACATGTACGTCCATGTTTTTGCCTTCAGTGTAACTCCTGCAGGAGCACAGCCTGGCCTGAGTGCTGGAGTGGGCACCACGGCCGGTACTGCAGCTGTGGCAGTAGATGTACGGAGTCCCCTGGCAACAAAGCATGGGAAGATGTGTTAAGGTAGACTACTATCAGCTAACTCCTATCACCTATGGAGAAATCTGGGGAGGCACAAGCATGGAGATCACTCACAAGGGTCTGGGAGGATGACAGTTGGATCTTCCTGATATTTGGGGCACTCCCCGCATGGATAAGCTTCTGGTCCTGGCAGGTCTTCACCACCTCACTTAGTTGCCGTGAGTCTAAGGACTGCTCTTTGACTGTGCTCCAGACAACTGCGGTTTCAGCTCCACCAGAACTGGATTTCTCTGATGTATTTGAACAGCTGCTTGACAAAATAAAATTCCTCTGCCAGCTTGTATTGGAGTTGGCAGGACTTCTGTGTTTCCAAGCACTTAGTATCTGAAAAAGCACCTGGAATCTGAATAAGCACCATCAGAGGACAGACAGTCATACCTCTGAGTTTCACTGTCCTGTCCGCAATAATAAAATAAACCACAGCCTCCAGTAGTCTCTTGCCTTAGGAATCAGCATAGCACTTTCTGATAGATAAAGTTGTTATTATACAATATGAGTATCTACCACTGGGATAAACCTATAATTAGGATATCCACTTATGGACATTTTCCAAATATATCTAAACAGTTATGCCAATTACTGGCATAATTGTAAATGAATCAGAATAAGCATCAGCAAATGAATAAACCTGGAAGTTGTACAGTTTGCTTTGATAATTATATTGCTCATAAAATAGCTGACATGAGATGTCTGCTACCTACTGACTGGCGAATGCAGGGTTTTTTTGTGCTAATATTGAACACTATTAATAAACAAGATATTTAAATATAAAAATATCAATAGCTTCAGAGAGTGTTCAAGAATGGCTATTTTAACACCTAGAACATTTTCATTCTACAAGATTTGGAAACCAAGCATTGGTGGCAACATCTTTGCACTGTGTTAGCAGAAAATACAGACACTCTCTTCCTTAGTTCATACTCTGTATCCAGTTCCAAACAGCATTTTCTTTCAGGCTTTCAACAACCAAGGCAAGCAAGTCCTAGTGTGACAGGCTGAAGAAACTTAAGTTCAGACCATTGTTGGCAATTTCTTCATGCTCAATTAAAATAAGATTCCTGAGATCTCTATTATTTTGTGCCACTCCCCTTCTGAAGGTATTTGCCCCTTTTTATCAATTCTGGAATCATACGAACAAGTCTTTTAAGTAGTTATTTGCCATGAAGTTTTGCTGTTGTTATTTATAAAGAAACTCATAGGAAACACGCAATATTGACAGCTAATAATATTGGATTGATGTCATAGTCCTCAGAATAACCTTCATTTTGCAGTTGACCCTTTCCCACGGTGCTAATACTTGACTAATATAATGAGCTGTGCTTGCTCCTCCACTGCCAGCTGGTTCAGTCCCACACAAGATGACAGCAAATACTGGTGAGGGGGAAGCAGCAGAGAGGAAGTGGAGGCTAAAGCTCCTGCAGCCTCTTCTTTGGCGTTGCTTGCTTAGCTGTGCTGCTCAGCACCAGCAGAAGTGCTTCACAGATGCCTCTTCAATCAACTATGCAAGTGCTTATGCATCCTCTTCACTCCCAGGAGCCAGGGAAACCAGCACATCTGTACCCCCTAGCAGCAAACTTATAGATCAGATAAGAAGCATGTTAGCAACAACCAGGAGCCCCAGGCTCATCATTACCTCTTTTGCCTTCTGCACATTGCTTCTTCCCGAAAGACCTGGGATTATGGCATGCACAGAGTCAGAGCAGAGGTAGAAGTAGACCTATGTCTATGGATGGCTGCAAAACTTTGCTGGTTCAGAGCCTGCAGAAGCCAAGCCTGCAAAAGTATGTGGTAGGACACCTTTCATAGTCCAGTTTGATCACTGGAATTATCCAGAAATAAATCTGGCCAATATCTTTTTCCATCTTAATGAAGTTGTGGATGCCTCATCTCTGGAGATGTTCAAGGCTAGGTTGGACGAGGCTTTGAGCAATCTGATCTAGTCAGAGGTATCCCTTGCCTATGACAGCAGGGTTGGAACTGGATGATCTTTAAGGTCCCTTCCAACACAAACCATCCTACGAGTCTGTGGTTCTATGGCAGCTTTGAAAATAGAGAGGGGATAGAATAAAAAAAAGGGGTCTCAGAAAGTTAAAAAAAGAAAATGTTTCAAATGAACATATTTCACTTATGCAATCAGATAATTTAGAGCAAAAGACCAGCACCTGAGCATCCTTGTGTTAGATCTCTCAGGTATACTTACTTGCAAGAACTGTCCAATAAGCCAAATAAATCTCCCTTGTTTTTACATTTTTACGTATCTGTTTTTTTCCTGTTCAAATTGAAAACCATCTTTAGCCTACTAACAAAATTCCAGAAACACCCACGCTCTGCAATATCATGCTTCAGAGAGTAAAATATCTCTAATCAAAGGTTCCTGTTCTGTTCTGTTTTATTTTCTTTTACTGCTCTGCTTCTTGTATCACTCAGGAAAACCTGCATGTAAAGCATTTTGAGCAAAACATGACATACCTTAAAAACCCCTGTAGTTTTTAGCGTATCTCTTCTGCTCATTTTTTAAACAGTTGCACACAACTCCATTAACTCGATATGGCCATAATATCTATGCTTTTACAGAGTTCTTCCCTGCTACCTGCTGTCTATGGTGACTACACCCTGAAGAGCTGTCCTTTGAAACTAAGTAGCAAAGCAAGGGAAAAAAGAATCTACTTAGAAATTAGGAGCCAGTGTCCTAACAAAAAAAACCAACCAAATAAATAAATTAAAAGAAATCAGAAGACAAAGTCAGACAGAGGAGACTGTGAAATGCTTAATTTTCAACAGTGTATTGCACCACAGAACCAGTGGCAAAATTCTTGCCCTCATCACAGCAGATGCTGGGTTTCACTGCTTTTGTATTCCTGAGCACAGTGAAGATGTTGTTCAGGAATAAAATCATGACTACGTGAATATTCTGCTGCACTCTGTCATATAAACTGTGGTCTGCCACTGCTTAAAAGCTTTCACTCATCATTCTGAATAAAATTAAAGCAGTTAAATGCTACAGGCAAACTTCTCTGCTACTGTTGATTTGAAAAACAAGGAAGATGTGAGGAAGATGTGTAGCCAAGTTGACATTTACGTAGTACTGTTTGCATTTTGTTAATGATGATTGTGGGTAAGAGCAGCTATCCATTCCTATATTATGTCTGTTTAATGCTACTAGGACAACAGTGTTTGAAATCACTAAAAAAAGTTTGCAAGTTATGGTTTTGTCTTTCAAAAGTCAAGGAATTTTTATCTTCCTCTACTGAAAAAGATCAGAAGAAAATAAAATAAATAGAAAAAAACCAAAAATTATAGGTCTAAAGAAGAATTGCTTGAGTAAAGCATGAGAAAGGCAATGAAGGCGTTTACAGGGGCTAAACTAAAGATAGTAAAGCAGCTTAAGAAGAAAAGGGAAAACAGTTAAGAGGAAAAGTTTTGGAGTGGTAAAGGCAGGGAGGAGCTGGAGCAGGGGTAGGGGAGAGCAGAATGGCTAAAATAAAAACACACAGAGATAAAGAAGTATAGGAAAGAGAGCTGAACTGAAAAGGAATGCAAAATGAGAGTGCCTCTGAATGGAAAAGAGACTGTGAATGTCTCAGTGAAGGAAAGGGTGCAGAACTGAGGACAAAGGAATGAAATTTACTGGAATTTCTGGAAAAAGAATATATGAGGAAATTAAAAGAGGCAGATGGAATAGGAAAGAAACAGAGGTAATCAAGTGTGAATGCTGGCCTGGAAGAATTCTGACAGGATGAGTGGTTGGGGAGGTGGAGCATTTCTAAAGGGATTATTTTTAGGAATAGTAATTCTGAGGTAAAGTTAAGGAAGGAAAATAGGAATATTGAAGAAATACCTCATCTTCAGCTGCTCCTTTCACTTCTCATCCCTTCTTCCTGCCACTTAGTATTATTTTCAGTTAAATATCTTTTCACCAAAACCCCTCATACTTTTCCCTTCTTTGTAAACCACCAATGGTTTTCTCTGTTCCCACCAGCCCTCTCCCTCAGCTCCTTTCAGTCCCGAGGAGGCAAGAGAGCCATGCAATGATCGGATTATTAAAACCATTATTCACTTTAGCATGCATGTAGTTGAAGTGCAGGAAGCTTAAGTAAGAGCTTTGACTGTAGAAGAGCAATTTCTCTGTCACTGACACAGGTTCCTGCTGGAGAAAAATCCCTGTAGCTTCACCTCACATTTCCTACAGTTTTTCCCTTTGATTCTAGAGCATTCACAACATATAGATGTGAACTGCAATGCAAAGGATAACTTATTTCACCCCATTTGCCATTTCAATTTACTGACATCTTCTGCTTAAGGATGGCAACACCAAACTTTTTGCTTTACTTTTACATAACTGTAAAAGATAAAAAATAAAGATATCAAGCATATGGTGCTAGTAAAGGAGCAAAGATTGCAGGTTTTTACTGTATCTGCACAAAGAGAGGATAATTTACTCACTGTTTAATTTTAAAGACAGTAGTTACAGGCTGGTAGTAACAGCCTGAGAGAAGTTCCTCGCACTCATAGTAGTCATGGATACTCCACCCCAAGAGGTGTTCAAGGCCAGGCTAGGTGAGGCTTTGAGCAACCTGATCTAGTTTGTTGTGGTTTGAGCTAAAGTAGAATAAGGTTTCTGACTTTAGCTGAGTCTTGTTTAAGTAACTTCAGTTTCTGAAAGTTAACTGCATGTTTTTCTGTGTTTGTCTCTAGAAGTGATAACACAGGGCATTGGTATGCAGAAAGGCCAATGCTTATACATATCCCCGTAGTAACCAAGGCCATCCTTGAGCTGGTGGATTGCTGTAAGTCAAAGAGGTGAGAAGGATTGCACCTGCAGGGAGGGTTGGACAGGACAGGTCCTAACTGGCCAGCAGAGTATTCCATCCAATATGGTATAAAGCGGAGAGACCACAAGGGTCTCGCTCGCTTCTTCGATGGTTAACATCTATTGAGGATCTTGTCTATCTATTTGCCCTTGATCCCAGGTCTGTACTTTCCTGAATCCAGTTCCTGAGCCCAGCTCCCTCCTGGCCTCAGACTTTTTCCCTCGTGTTGGTTCTGCAGCATCCATAGTGATGTATAGTCATAGAGGAGTGGGGGTGCAATTTCATATATTTGTATATATTTTATTATTCTATTTATCATTATTTTTATTTCATTAAAGATGTAGTTTTAGTTTCCAACCTGCAAGTCTTTTTCCTTTCATTTCCCTTTCCCAGGAGTCGTGGGGGAGGGAGGGAATTGGGAGCCCAGCCACTCAGTTTTAGCTGCCGAAATTTGCCAGATGAGGGCTAAACCTTGACCTTGTCCCTGTCCTTGTCTTTAAGGTCCTCTCCAATCTAAATCATTCTATGATTCTATTCTGTGCTTCTATGTCACTCACAACAGAAATCTACAGACTTTTAACTATTTGATTGAATTCAGTGAAAGTAAATTACTAGTGGCTTTAGCACAACTGGACACTTCATGCAATGTTTCTGAAAGATGTGGAAAAAGAAGCCTGATACAAGCTAACCAGCAGACTGCAGTGGAAACAGAGCCTGCAGAAAATTGAGAGTATTTTTAAACTTCTTACCACAGCCTAAATTCCATTAGCATGAGACTTGGAAGGACACATCTGTTATTCTTTAAGGATCTAAAGCATTTGGCTGGCCTCCTAGCTCTTGAACAAAGTGTTCAGGGCTCACATGGAAACACTGTGCTGCATATAACTAATCTGTTTAATTTAAATTATTTTTCCAAAGGAAAGAAGAAAGGAAGGAGTAATTATCAAGAAGGATCTGTGAAAGGTCTGCTGTACCTTGGGTTTTTTTCCAAATCCATCTCCGTAGGTTGGTTCATCCATCACCTAGAATTACTGGAAACAGCACAAACGTGGAGGCACTGCGGATAAAAAGTGCAATGTCTGAAGATTAGTCTAGCTTCCTATTCCACTGTTTTGTACAATAAAAACTTTACAGAACAGGTGTGAAGAAAGCTCTGTTCAAGTTCAGACAATTCACAATAAACTAATTCTAAACATTGGCCAGGCTTTTCTTTTCTGAACTCCCTTTCTGTTGGTTTGCATACGTGTATTGTAAAGGAGAACACAGGATTCCTTGCATGACATTTTGGTGTAAAAATCTGAGCTAAAAATTTCATAAAACCCAGGTTTGGAAGAGTAGGGGAGAAAAAGCAAATACTGGAAGGTAGACCATGGAGGTAATATTATCCATACAGACAAAACAAACATGAAGTGAAAGCAGATGCTCTTGAATCTATCCACAAAATACTGTACCAAGAAAACCACAGTAAATAATTACAGACAGAGAAAAGTTCCCATTCACTGCTCATATGAAGGAGTTAATATTTTCAAGTCTGAATAGCTACATATCTCAGACTGAGATAGGGGCCATAAACATATGTTTGTGTCTGTATGCTGTAGAGGGAGTAGAAGTGGGTTAGTGAACTACAAAAGACTACAAGGAAAATTTACAACAAATAGACAGAAGAAAGATTTTGTGATTACGTGAGCAGACTTTACCAACTGCACTCAAAGCTCTTCAGTACTTAGGTTTTACAGTGTCCTTATAGCAAATACAATTTATAAATGTATAATATAAAAGGTAAATGGAGAAAACAGTCATATAAACTGCCCTGAGTTTTTCTTGCAAATCCTTACTTGAATCCCCTAATCCTTAAAATAGCTTTCATGAATTCTTTATAAAGCATGGTATTTCCATGTCTTTGCACTGCTTGTTAATATACTTGGTTGAAAGAAACAAATCTACAGAGGCAAACTGAAAGGTTGAATTTTTTGTCTATGGATTTCTTTTTCTTTTGCTTTTATTGAAGGCATCATGTTCCTGTTTCTAAATACTTCTTGTCACATCTGTCTTGGATTTCTTTCTTAAAGGGGCGAAAAGAAAAAGATTAGAAGTGTGCAAGTGCTTAAGACGATGAGCTGTTCCGAGCACAGGAAGAGAAGAATTTTTGTGAGACTTAGAAAGCCTAAAGTAACCTGGCTGAGACACTTTTGATGGGAGGTTGCCTCTGTGTCTGGTCACCCTTTGTGAAGGGTGGATAGCTTTATTGATATTTTATGGGTTTATTCCCCTCATTCAAAAGACTTAAACACAAGAGTGGTGTTTTCTGGCCAGCTGAGTTCCAGATGACTAGTAATGCATGCTTGTCACGGAAGTATTTCACATACTACTTCAAGTAAAAACCTCCAATTATAAAAAGGCACTATAATCATATATTTAGGAACACATGTTTAAACTGACTTAATCTATTTTAAGCAAAATAAAGAACAGCTGAAAAGTTTCAAGGGAGATTACACCATTTTGAATGGAGACACACTGGTTTTGGGGTAAGAAACCTTTGATATAAAACTTAAAATAATTACATTATGGAGAAAATGAGATTTCAGCATGTATGGACTTACGGATGATTGCCATGAGATCCATTCCACTTAAGCCAACTCTGTCAGTGATTCACTGTGTAACCTGAACTTAAGAGGGGTAGAGTTTCTAGGAAAAATAATTTACTTCAGGCTAAATAAGGCTGGAAAAAATTGGACAGGCTTGCAGGTCTGTTGAGCCTGTCAGCATTTCTATCCCGTTTTTGTCTGTCTGTAACTTATTAATCAAGCCAATTGTCCTGTTTTAGCAACACCCCCAGAAATGTCAGTAGCTAAAACTGAGCAGCTTTTAGTCCCAATCCCCACCACTCATAGGAAAAAGAAAAGGGAAATGAGAAAGACTTCAGTGTTGGAAACTAATAGTAAACAGCTTTATGAAACAACAATAATAAAAGGAAGATAACAATGTTAATAAGAAAAATAATAAATTATGTACAAGTATACAAAAATCAATTCCAACTCCCCTGATAACCACTGCTGAAGCTGCAGGGCGGGCACAGGGAAGGTCCTGCACTGGACTCTGCGACAGGTGGGAGCTGGACTCAGGAACTGGATCCAGGAACTTGATTCAGGAACACATGGACTGCTTCAGGGGCAGACAGATGGGCAAGGTCCTCCCTGAACATCTACCATTGAAGAAGAGATATTTACCCTCATGATCCATAAGCTTTTATATTGAGTATGATGGGTACGGCATGGAATGCTTCCTTGGCCAGGCTGGGTCACCCGTCCTGTTCAACCCTCCAAGCAGGTGCAACCCGCTCCCCACTAACTCTGGGATGGTCTTAATTTATATAGGAATAGATGTAAGCAGTGGTCACTCTAGACACCAATTATCTTGATGACAAATACCAGTCTGAAATGTTAGAGAAAAAATGTTCCACTTTAGCCCAAACCAGCACATTGATTCAACTTAATGTACCGGCTGAGCTCTGCCCTCAAGAAACACAATGATGCTTGTGTGCTCTTCAGAAATGCTTTAGCAACAGTTCAGCAGGGGTACTGAAAAATCCCAGGCTTCATGCTCATAACTGGTTCTGGCCCTGTACTCAGAGTACTCTGGCATATCAAAGCACGCAAACTGTAATTAGGAAGTGCAGCTCAAACATGGCACATATGCAAGCCTGCCTTTAAGCCCACAGCTCTGGCTAGGCAGCTCCTGCAGCACCATTCACCTTCCAGACCATTTCTCTGCACCAATACTCAAGACAACTGACTATATTTTAGGGGAAAAGTGAATAATATCACTGATTTAGTTTCATCTCCTGTTCTAGAAATGGAAGAGTGGGAAGCAGTATGTTGGGAAAGCTTGAGAAACTTTGAATCATTTCATTACATTGTATCACACAAGGGATTTTATTGTTTAGGAGGGGATGAATAAGCACTTGCTCAAAATATAGAAATATTGACCTTTGAGTTCAGCAGATCTGGTGGTGGCAGAATTACTTGCCAAATAGTAGAAAATGAATTAATCAAAAGCCATTCATGTATTTTTCATCTACAGACTCATATTCTGGACCTCATGAAGAAATGTAGCCACTGAGGACAAAATAGCACCAATCTAGTAATATTTTCCCTCTTCCATTTGTGTCTTCCATCTGTTCACATTTCCTGGGTGACAGGCTCATCTCAGAGATGTTTAGTTGAAGATCCATCCAGACTGCACACCTCTTACAACACTCATTTTTAGCAGTGGATAGAATTTCTGAGTAATTTGTTGTTATTTTCATGTAAATGTTGACCTCTGCAGCGGCAAAAAATGAGCTCTATTATCTTTACATGAACTGTGCCTTTTCCTTTTCGCTCAAGAGCAGAGAGAAAGGAGGCTGTGATCAAAAAGCCACTAATCTAGAGGAGAGCTCTTCTCTTATCCTCAGGCTGCTAGATTCTTGTGCAGCCCGAGTGTACTCTCTTTGTATCACGTTAGTGTGCTATCATGAAAAAGCAGGCTGGCTTCATTGTCTTCTGCTTGAAAATAATGTTCTCCCATTTTTCAAACGAAATTTTGACATCAACATTTTAAAGACTTTCCATTTCACAATTAAACTAAGAAATGGCATTTCCAGAAGTTCATGCTTTATCCCAACGTAGTTCTCACAGGTTTTGATCAGAGAATTTGCCTTGAATCTCAGAATTGCTTGGTGGAGTAGAAAGAAATGGAGCTATGGCACACAGAAAGGGTCTGCAACAATTAGGTAATCACATAAGGATTTCAGAGGCCCATGGAAAGCACAGGAGTAAGTCTGTATATTTGCATATTTAAACACAATGTGAAAACTTAACAGGAAATGTGGACCCTGTTACTCAGGCCCTCATTTAGCTGTGAAGAGAGCAGGCAGGAATTTGAAACTTTCTTCAATGTGTCATTTGTATCCTTTGATCACTAAATTACTTGTTTTGTCATAATCTTGACTACTTTAGCAAAAAACTCCTCACTAGAAAATCTGTCATTCTTTTTCATTGACATTGTTTTCTTCATGCTGGATTTGAGAAATGGGCATTTTCCCGTTGCAGAGAAGCTTCCTGGCAAGTAGAGTTACCACGCCTCCTCCATGACACTTTTGTTATCCTTTGGGTGCATTTGCATGCTGGTAGATGAAATGTGGCTCTAGAGTTGAGGATCATTCTTCTGCTCCTTCCACTCCATCATTCCCTTTGCCCAAGAGAAATACAGACTTACCCACTTTGCAAAGTGGCTTGAGATGTCAATCTCTTCATGAAAGTCAGCTACAGAGCTATTCGCTTCACTCCCAGTTGGATAGATTCATACCACTGTTCACACATGCAAAAATTTTCATGCTTCATTCAAAGCCACTTAATTCCTATATTATGTTATCAAGGAACTTTGTCTCACACCATCATAAAAATGTGATTACAGCTTTAGAATGTTTTTTTTTTAGAAACTAATCTCTGTGTTCATAGCAAATCAAAACAGAATGTAATCAAATCAATTTGCTTTTGACAGATGTTTAAAGCAATTTTGTGCTACATGGGTTTCTTCTATCTGGTTTCTACAGTGCCAGGTTACATTATTTACAATTTGGGTTGACCGAATATGGAGTGGATTGTTTGTGGTTTGATATTCCTCTCTTACACACTACTGTTCCTTTACTTCTACCATTTGTATTGTGAGTTTAATGCTTGCAAAATGTGGTGCTCAGACAGAAAAGAAAAGTTAAGTCATTTGTTTATAAACTAGGAAAAGCACACTAACTTCCTCTATTACCTTACTAAAGTGCCTTAACACTAATATGGCTCCAGTAGCAAAAATAAAATATCCTTGAGGGTACTTTTAACTTTAAACAAGTGAGCTGCCCTACTGTAAGTCTTGAAATCAATTATACTAATTCTGCTCAAAATCAAAAGTGTTGAAGTGCTCTTTCAGACTGATGCTCTACTGCCCACTCCTGGAAGTAGGAAAGTAATTCATCCTCAGAATCCGTTCCACTCATGACTTCCCTGGTGAGCATTTGCAGTTGACTCTGAGGCAGACAGTTGTTGCACCAAGAGCCAGAGTCCACTGGATAATCATGATCTGCATTCAAAACCACTCTGGACAGAATTTGAGCCAGTTTTCTGAAAGACTCCATATTTCCCATCTGACTGGTAAATATCATTTTTCATCCTTATTGTTGGCCATAAAATGAATTTTCACATTCCTAATCTGCATCAGACTGCAAGTAACATGAAGAGAAAGTATATAACATGTATTACAAGGAGTAATCGCACTAGCAAAAATCTCAAGCTTCTTCTCAAGCTTATATGTCAAACAATCATAAGCCGAAGCATCCCATGAAACATCTAAGGAATGTAACTTTGGCTAATATATGAAAAAAAAAACCTTATTAAAATAAAATAGAATATCTTGAACAGCCTTAAATAGAATCATAGAACCATAGAATAACCAGGTTGGAAGAGACCCACCGGATCATCGAGTCCAACCATTCCTATCAAACACTAAACCATGCCCCTTAGCACCTCATCCACCCGTGCCTTAAACACCTCCAGGGAAGGTGAATCAACCACCTCCCTGGGTAGCCTGTTCCAGTGCCCAATGACCCTTTTTTTTCCCTCTTGTCCTGTCCCCTGTCACTGGGGAGAAGAGGCCAGCACCCTCCTCTCCACAACCTCCTTTCAGGCAGTTGTAGAGAGCAATGAGGTCTCCCCTCAGCCTCCTCTTCTCCAGGCTAAACAACCCCAGCTCTCTCAGCTGCTCCTCATAAGGCCTGTTCTCCAGCCCCTTCACCAGCTTTGTTGCTCCCCTCTGGACTCGCCCCAGAGCCTCAACATCCTTCTTGTGGTGAGGGGCCCAGAACTGAACACAGTACTCGAGGAGCGGTCTCACCAGTGCCGAGTACAGAGGGAGAATAACCTCCCTGGACCTGCTGGTCACGCCGTTTCTGATACAAGACAAGATGCCATTGGCCTTCTTGGCCACCTGGGCACACTGCTGGCTCACGTTCGGTCGGTTGTCATCCAACACCCCCAGGTCCCTCTCCTCCAGGCAGCTTTCTAGACAGACTTCTCCTAGTCTGTAGCACTGCATAGGGTTGTTGTGCCCCAAGGGCAGGACCCGGCATTTGACCTTGTTAAACCTCATGCCATTGGACTCAGCCCAGCGGTCCAGCCTGTTCAGATCCCTTTGCAGAGCCTCCCTACCCTCCAGCAGATCAACACTTCCACCCAGCTTAGTGTCGTCCGCAAACTTGCTAAGGGTGCACTCAATGCCTTCCTCCAGGTCATTGATAAAGACATTGAACAGGGCTGGACCCAGCACTGAGCCCTGGGGAACCCCACTTGTCACTGGCCTCCAGCTGGATTTCACACTATTTCCCACCACTCTCTGGGCCCGGCCATCCAAAGAGTTTTCCACCCAAGAGAGTGTGCGCCTGTCCAGGCCAGAGGCTGACAGTTTCTCAAGCAGAACGCTGTGAGAAACTGTGTCAAAGGCTTTACTGAAGTCCAGGAAGACCACATCCACAGTCTTTCCCTCATCCAGCAGCCGAGTCTCTTTGTCCTAGAAGGCGATCAGGTTAGTTTGGCAAGACCTGCCTTTTGTGAACCCGTGTTTACTGGGCCTGATCACCCAGTTCTCTTGCATGTGCTTCATGATAGCACTCAAGATCACCTGCTCCATGACTTGCCCTGGCACTGAGGTCAGACTGACAGGCCTGTAGTTTCCTGGGTCCTCCCTGCGACCCTTCTTGTAGATGGGCACAACATCAGCCAGCCTCCTGTTCAGTGGAACTTCCCCAGTCTTCCAGGACTGTTGGAAGATGATCGATAGCACTATTCTTGCTCTTAACAGCTAGTTATATTCCTTGCAAATGCTGAGTGTTAGATGTTCCCTAAAGTCTCCCTGCCTTGGGGGACAGTGTGTCTATCCCAGGGATATACTTATTAATTTTCAGTTTGCTCTCTGTCTCTGTTTAGGACCTTCTTAACAAAGTTTTCCAAGATAAATCCATGGTGGGGACAGCTTCCCTAAAGAGGTGTAAATGCAAAGTAGTTGTTGATACGATTTTATTTCTCAGTGTAGACATGTCCTTGGAGTTCCTTGGTGTCAACTCCTTTCTTTTCCTGGTCCCTTTCCCTCACTTCAAAGGCATCCACAGAATTTTTTATTTTAGTGCCCAAGGATTTAACATAGATACTGTCAGTAACTGGGAATTTAATTATTTCTGATAGTATCAGCAGCAAGCATTCACATTTGGGAGAAGAGCTCATCTGATCTGTATGGAACCTGTTTCTCTAAAAAAGCTCTACAGTCATAGTGCTACACTGTACTGGTGTATACTACAAGCAATGAATATGCAACAGCAGTATTATTCAAGAATCACAGTTGATGGTAATAACCTTTTTTCCCCCAAAATTAATCAGAAAATATGTAAGTCAGCATATTTAAATAATGCAGTGAAATCAGAGCGCAGCATGAATAATATTTAAATTAAATCTGACAACACAAGAAATATAAAAAAGAGTATTCACAGTAATGGAAATAAGGAATTTTGAAAATTATGTTTTTCTGAAAGAAGAAATAATTTAAAGACCTGCTTCAGTAAGATAATTTATGGAATCACCTTGTCAGCAAATAAAAAGCTTCATTAGACTAAATGAGACCTCTATAAAATGAGAAGGAGAATAACTGAAAGCAAGAAGTATATATATATACATCGCTTTGCAGAAAGGTGCAGAAACCAAAGCAGGCAGACTGTTTGCATGAAAGACATCTCACTTTTTATAGCTGAAATCTGCACATCACTAAAAATACTTCAAGGCTAAAAAGACTTTTTTAAATGTGTTTATGAACTTAAGCACATCTCAGCCTAAGCAACTGGATAACAAGGAACTCAAGTTAACATTTCTTTATAATGGAGCTCTCAGTGGAGAGGTAAATAAATGCAAATGCTGTGACAGAACTTTATTTGGGTGAGTAGTAAGAAATGTATTTAGGAAAAGGTAGTTGTTTTATATTTCACTGCTGCTGTTGAAATACACTCAGGATACTTGAATTTTGCACATTGCTAGCCAAATTCTAGACAGAAGGGGCAGTGGATCAGAGCTTCAGTCAGCTCAACTCTAACTTTACTATTGTTTAATGTCTTTAAAAGTCCAAAGGCCAGTGCCCTCCCTCTCTCTCACACAGAATTATAGATTGGGTAGGGGTTGGGAAGGACCTTAAAGATTCAGTTCCAACACCCCGCTGCCATGGACACGGACACCTTCCACTGGATCAGATTGCTCAAAGTCTCATCCAGCCTTGACTTGAACGCCTCCAGGGATGGTGAATTCATGACTTCTCTGGACAACCGGTTCCATTGCTTCACCACCTTCACGGGAATAATATTTTTCCTAGTATCTCATTTAAATATTCTCTCTTTCAGTTTAATATTCATTACCTCTAGTCCTTTTCCTGATAAAAATCCTCTCCCCATCTTTCCTGTTGGTTCCCTTTAAGTACTGGAGGGGCTGCTAGAAGGTCTCCTTGGAGTCTTCTCTTCTCTAGGCTGAACTAGCCCATCTCTCTCAGCCTGTCCTCATATGGAAGGTGCTCCAGCCTTCTGATCACCTTCATGGCCTTTCTCTGGACTCACTCAAACAGATCCATATCCTTACCATGCTGAGGACTCCAGAACTGAATGTAGTACTCCAGATGAGATCTCAAAGGAGTGGAAGGGTGGAATCACCTCCCTTGACCAGCTGGTCACAATTCTTTGGATGCAGCCCAGGCTATGGTTGGCTCTCTGGGCTGCAATCACACATTGCTGGCTCATGTTGAGCCTCTCACTCAGCAGCGTGCCCAAGTCCTCTTCAGGGCTACTCTCAATCCATTCTCCACTGAGCCTGTATTTGGGCTTGGGATTGCCCTGACCCAGGTTCAGGACCTTGCACTTGGTCTTCTTAAACTTCATGATTTTGCGCAGGCCCAACTCTCAAGCCTGTCAAGGTCCCTCTGGATGGCACCCCTTCTCTTCAGCACGTTGACTGCACCACACAGCTTGGTATTGTCAACAAACTCCCTGAGGATATACTCAGTCCCACTGTCCACAACTCTGACAAAGAGTTAAACAACACTGGTCCCAACCAGTCTGAGGAACACCGCTTGTTACCAGTCTCTGTCTGGACATTGAGCTGTTGCCTGCAACCCTTTAAGTGCCACCATCCAGCCAATTCTTCGTACACCAAGAGATTCATCCATCAAATCTATGTCTGTCCAATTTAGAGACAAGAATGTAATATGGGACAGTGTTGAATGCTCCACACAAATACAGGTAGATGATGTCAGTTACACTTCCCTTATCCTCCAATACTGTAACTCCATTGTAAAAGGTCAAATTAATCACGTATGATTTGCCGTTAGTGAAGCCTTATTGGCTGTCACCAATTTCCTCATTTTCCATGTGCCTTCCCTGATGTGCTATCATCAGTTATATTTTGTATTTAAGTGAATAGCATGGTCTTTGGGCAACAGGGTTTTACCCTGATAAATAAAAAGAATACCTCGCTTCCAGCTGATTTAGAGTATCTGCCTTCAATTCAGTTGTTAATAGGTGTATTCCTGAGCACCGTCAGAAATTCTTCTCAATGATTTAGTGTGTTCCCTGACCAAGCATGCCTTCTGGATCTTCACACAGGGAGCTTTCAAAAAGCCCTATCTTATGTACAACTTCATCCTGAAATTCTCCATTGTGTGCTGCAATACAAATATGGGGTTTTTTGGCACTTAGTTATTGTGAATAGTGACAGATTTCTTACATTCTTCTGTTCAGTCTTACATAAATATCAAGATGTGGCAGTAGGGATGAGGAAGGTGTCACCACAGCTTCATTCTGGCATGAGAGCGTATGGGGAAGTAACAGCTCTTTCATTCCAGTATAAGCTGCTCAATTAAACCAATTGCTGATCATAGACAAAGACACTTTGGACTCACAGATGGGAACAACGCCATCCTTGCAGATGGGCATGAGCATCCAGCATCAGGGAACATTGTACTGTCACTGAATATCTGTGTTGACGCCTGGCCAGAAATGTCAAAAAAACAGGTGCTGATCCTAATCTTCTATGCCCACAATTCAAGGGAATGCTCTACCAGTCATTAGTCCAACACCTACCTGGGTTAATTTTCAGAAGTCCCTGGAGAAAAATAAAGAATTTTTTAATAAGTAGGTTTAAAACAAGCCATGTGTTTTGAAATGTATTTTTACTTTTAGAAATTTTAGAAGAGGAAGAAAGTCAGGTTGTGTGAGGCTTTGAGCAACCTGATCCATTGGATGGTGTCCTTGCCCGTGGGTGGGGTTGGATGATCTTTAATGTCCTTTCCAATCCAAACCATTCTATGTATCTATGATTTCATGAGAACATGAGAATAAACTTCTGGGAAAAGAAATAGTTCTCCTGAAGCCAGTGATCTTATTGCCCGCTGTAAAATTCCAATCATTTTAAAGGGACCAAAGACTGCATATTGCCAAAGACAACCCTATCAGATTTACAAATTTAATCATGCTGTAGGAGACACAGAATAATGAAGGAATATATTGGAAAGAAAGGCATTAAAAAGATGGTGGGAATTAATTATATGCTCTTTAAGGGAATGGTCAAGATATCTGCAAAATCACAGATCTACTTGACAGGTTTCACTGTAATCATGGAAGAGCACAGCTCAGAGCTGTGTTCTGAAGACTGCACATTCTCATATTAATGTTTCCAAATGCTTTAAAAGGTATAGGCTCACGGGGTCTCATTTGCTCACTTTGATCCCACTTCACTCTTACCTATTGCATGAACATCTGCCTAATGAAAGGGGAAGGTGCTCTGAGTAATATGAGCACTTTCGGAGAAGGGTCCAAATTGTTGGCTTCCTTCAAGTGAGAAAGAGAGGACAAGAGAAAAGGTAGAAACTAAAATGCATGAAAGGTATGAGGGAATAAACAAAAGTTTAAAAATGTAATAGTATTAGCAGTAGTGCATAAGAAAAGTTTCAGAACTTTTGAATAATTTGATTACATGGTACTACACAGGGTATTTCATTGTTTAGGAGAGGATGAATAAGCTCTTGCTCAAGGTATACACTGATTGACCTTTGAGGTCAGCAGATCTGGTGGTGGCGCAAGAACTTGTCATATGGTAGAAAATGAATTAATCAAATGCTGTCAATGTATTTTTCATCTTCAGACTCATATTCTGAACCTCATGGAGGAATAGAAATTGTGCCACTGAGGACGAAATAGCACCAACCTAATAGTATCTTCTCTCTTGTATTTGCGTCCTCCATCTGTTCATATTTCCTGGGTGACAGTTCATCTCAGCAATGTTTAGTAGACGAACCATCCAGACTGCATTAATCTGTGAATGTTGACTTCTGCAACAGCAAAAGTTTCTGCACTGCTATCATTACATGAACCGTGCTTTGTCCTTTTTTCTTAAAAGCAGAGAAAGAGAAGACTGTGTTCAAAAAGCCACTAATTTAGAGGAGAGCTCTTTCTCTGTCCTCAAGTCTGTCAATTCTCACATAGGCTGAGCATGCCCTCATCATATTAGAGTGTTACCATGAAAAAAATAGGCTTGCTTGCTTGGCTTCCCCCTTAGAAAGAGATTATTCTCCCATTCATGAAAAGGAACTTGCTTTGTCAAAGAAGGAGATGATATTCAGCAAATGCGAGAGTTGATGGACAAGAAATGAAAAAGGAGGAATAAAAGAAAATGTTATTTTGTGGAGGAAAAAAAACCCAGCAGTTTCACTCCACCTCATCCAGTCTTTCATGTCTCATATCATGCCACTCAGTATCAAGTTTACTTTCTTCTGACTCAACAAGAAAGTTTAAAATATCTAATTTTGCAGAAAAGAAAAAAAAGTAACCAGTTCTGTTAGCTCTGTGTTTGTGGACAATAAGTATATCTATTTTATTTTACAAATCAGATGTACAAAATCTTTAATGCCTATGTCAGCCTCCATGGGGATTTTATGGGCACTGACATACTTCGATATACTCTGAACTGATATTTCTATAGTGTACATATCCAAAGATTCATAAAGCCATAGAATGTTTGAGTTGCAGGGGACCTTAAAGATCATCCATTTTGAAGCCCCCTGTCATGGGGGCAGGGACATCTTCCACTGGATTACATTCCTCAAAGCCTCATCCAGTCTGACCTTGAACACCTCCAGGGATGGCCTATTCACCACTTCTCTGGGCAACATATTTCGGTGTCTCATCAGCCTCACAGTAAAAATTTTCTTCATACTGTCTAATCTATATCTCCCTTCTTTCAATTTAAACTCTTCCCCCTCATCTTATCCCTGCACTTCCTGGTAAGGAGCCCCTCCCCAGATTTTCTATGGGAAAAAACCACATTGCCTCTTTTACAGGCCTTTTTCTTTCTTCCACTATGTTTATAATCATGGACCCAATCCCTGTTTTTTTGTTTTGTTCCTTCTTTTAAGAAAGTAGTTTTTTTCTGTGGATGCATAAACATTATGAGATGTTAAAAAATCTCTATTGCATGTCAAATCAGTTACTTTGATTTGAATGGACGCCTTAAAAGTTTTTGTTCTGACCTGTATCTGAATGGGTTTGACTTTTGGAAAATTTTAGCTGTGTGAACTCTAAATTCATTACAGAATTCACAGATAGCAAAAGGAATTAAAGTCCATTTCCTCCTAGGTGTAAACAAGGTATCAGATATAAAGTGCCAGTTCTTGTAAGGAGACAAACAGTCTCCAGCCAGTCTTTTTGAATAGAAGTTCAACATTTGCTTTCTGTTTGTAAATACTCACCACTTGCCCAGTTCTCATATCAATGGAAATCCCTCTAAGGCAAACAAACTTCTTGACGAAGTGCCTAAGGATTTAGATCCAGTACTTAATATACCAAATGTCTTTGCTTTGGACACTAGATATGACATTGGCTGCTTTAGCAGAAAGCTGTTATGCAGTGAGATTCACTAACAATTCTCTGAGAAGATTTTATTTCCATCTGCTGTTCAATTCACTGAAAAATATTACTTGGATATGGTATGGAAAGATAAAATTTGTTTCAAAGTGTAAATTCACTATGATGCTGTGTAGAAACAGAAAAAAAAGTCAATGTGTTTTTATCTAAACACTTTCAATTTTGAAAACAAACGCTATTTTTTTCTGCAAAAATCCAAACCAAGGATTATTTGATAAAAAAAAATCTGTAAAAAAAATATAATTTGGAAAAAAATCGTAATCCCTGCACAGGCTGATTATAAAAAGACAAAGTTTTGTTAAAGGAATTGAATCAACAGTGATATAGACATTGTGGAAAGCCATTGTAATTTGAAGGACAGCAGGATGTACAATTACTCTACTTATTAAGGCTGCTTTCTTTGTGCAGCAATTAGACTATTCCTCCTGTGTTTCGCAAAAAATGTTAAGTTAGCTAATCAATCTTTATAGCATGCTCAGTTGTTTATATCACCTTATTTCATGAAAGCATACTTTATTATCAAAAAGCAGCAGTTGCAATTGAAAAACACCAGTTTTCTGTGAACTGTTTTTCATAAGAATAGTTCTTTGTTTCACCATTTTGTCCCTACAGACCAGATTTTCAACTCTATCATTACAATTGTCAAGCGATAAAAGCTAGGAACCATGTCGTCTTCCTGTGTTGAGAGGTGATTACATCTCTGTAGGTGTGATTCTTGTCAGTTGATTCTAACTAAATCAGTTTAATTTCTGGCACAAATCACCTATCTTGGTGTTCCTTATATTCAATAAAGAGACATGGACATTCCTCAGGGAGATTTATTAAGTCTCTCTTGAATGGTTTATTTTAAGTGAGATTTTTTCCAGCCATAATTCATTAAAGGAGGTTATATCAACTAACTTCTGCGTGATTTTGGTTTTGGATAGTTCAAGTTAGAGACAAACAGTTCAACTGTAAACATGCCACAGATTGAACATTAAAAGATTTTGAATACATACTTGCAAATGTTGTCCCCAAAATAGGAACTGCACATACAACAGGAATGATGGCTCCAGTTGGACATAGTTTTGCTCCATACATTGCAAAAAATAATAGAATAAATGTTACTGATTTCAAAATTTGATAGAATAACCAGCTTGTACCAGAGAAAGAATAGAGACTTGTACATCTGGAGACTCTTTCATTTGTGAATTGTAGAGAGGTTTTGAAGAACATCTCGAGTTCACTAGTATATGTGATAGAAACATTTTTCTCTTACTTAAGTGTATTTATTTTTAGCAAGAAGGCCCTTACTGTATTTGCTTTCATCCCTCGTACTGCTACAATTGTCTCACAGGTGCAATGGATAGTCACAAATCAAGAAGGGAAGGTTATTCAGACAGAATGCAGTCTGATAATATATATATTCAAATATGAGATTAACTTCTTTTAAAACTTAATTTTGAATGTCTAGCATGAATGCCCCATCCATGGAGGTGTTGAACACGAGGTTGGATGAGGCTTTGAGCAACCTGATCCACTGGAAAGTATCCCTGCCCATGGTAGGGGATTTGGAACTGGATGATTTTTAAGGTCCCTTTCAATCCAAAACATTCTATGATTCTATGACTTTGTGATCCTATGAACTGTGCTATATATGAGGACAGTAAAAAGAGCTAGGGAGACTATATCAGCTGTAACTCTATTCTCTGATTTTTTCATTTGAAGCAGTTCTACTAGAGGATAACTAAAAACATAGCAAATAAATTTTTGGACGTCCCGCCCCAAATAATTTTCAAGACTTTTGAGTTGGTATCACCCACTTCAGTTTGGTCAGGAAAGATCTGCCTGATCTAATTTGCCATATTTCTAACATGCAAAACCTCAGAGTATTTTATTGCCGTACTGAAAGTACTTTCCATGGAGTGAGAAGGAAAACCCTTACTAAAATTGTAGAAGGCTGAAAGTTTAGTGAGTAAAGTATGCTACAGTGATTCACAGGTAGCTTTCTACACTTTACTTAATCAGATGCATTGGGAATCTACTTAATTGCACATTATGCCAGGGAACTAATTTGGCCTAAGGCAGTGAATGGCATTGACTGCTGAGTAATGAGGATACTTCTGACAAATATTTCTGTTTCATAGATATCATTTAGCAAGGTCCAACTACTTAGGTTGTGCTTAAGCTCATGACAAATGAACACAATATTCTACACTCTCCATTTTCTATTACAGAAGTAGCTAAATAAAAAAGTAAAAATAATCAATTCAGATGGAATAAAAATATTTTATATGTCTGTGTTTATACATTACTGTATATTAGTTTGAGTAATTCCCAGCTTTAAATTGCACCTAAGTCTGTTAGAGACTGTTAAACCATTATTTGTGGCTGGATGCCAGCTATATCTATCCGCAGTCCAAAAATGTACAGTTGACAATGAGTCATAAATAAGAGATTAATTATTGCAGTAGTTGGAAGTTATGTCGCTGATTCAGATATTTTGTATCCACTTCACTAAGATAATTTGCATATGTTCTGCCCTCTTATCATTTGTTAAAAGATTTGATTAGAAAAAGGAGTCTATGAACATCGGTGGCTGAAGGGAAGAGAGGGACACATGGGAAGAACGCATGGTGGTGCTTGGCTGAAGCCTCAGAACAGAGGATAACAGCCTTTAGTGCCAGAATGAAAGAGTCAGGGAGGGTGACAGGATCAGTGCCTTTGGAAATAGAACAATAGACATTATATTTAGAAGCTCAAAGGCCAACCATGAAAATGCCTAATTGGCTTACACTCTTGATTTAAGCTCTGCTCCCTCATTCTGCATTTTATTGTTTCTTATTCAAGTCACTGGGAATTTTACCAGTGCTCCCTGTGGGAGAATTAGGCTTACCAGAAAAGCATTTTCAGGTATTAATAGAATTTATAACAGTTTAAAAAATTACATGCATATTACAGATGAAACAGGCATCACATATTCAAGGTGACATATATATGCCAAATTGCAGAACTATACGAAAAAATAATTAATGATAAGTCTTGGCTTCTTCACCTAGCTCTGTCCCATTAACTTTAATATCCTAAAGAAATATTCAGAACTACAGTACCATCTGATGCCCTGGTGAATATCAGCAGCTTCAGAAGTTTAGCCATCTTTTTTCAAGGTAAATCTGAAATTCCTGAAGAAACAGTTGTCTATTTCTTTTTAAGCAGGTATGAGAAATCAGCAAGATTCTGCCCTAACCTATTTATTCTGAACATATGATGCTACGGGTTCCTTTAATGGACTGCAAGGCTAGTGAACTCTGAGTTGGTTAGTTAGCTCCAGGATCCCTATATAGCCAAAGCAAAAAAATAGTCACTTTTAGGTCTATTTTCCTCTTAAAAGTCTCTTAAACAAGTGTAGATATCTCCTTTTTTGTGACTTAGGTCATACTTCAGAACTGCCCATTTCCCTTCGCAAATGAATTTGGATGACCCAATCAGATTTACATATCTGCACTGGGTCAGATGAATCTTACTGTGCGACTCCAGATTTCTAGTGGAACTACTGATAATCATCCTAACGACGCTGTAAATCAATTGAAATAGTGAAGCAATCCTTTCACAACTTTCACAGCTGCTGCAAGAGAGGTCTGCAGAGTTACGAAAGACATGGGTCAGTTTTGACATGTTGTGACAGAGAGTCTTGTGAATAACTGGAAGTCTAGAAAATGAGATCTTCAGGGAAAGCCTAGAGAAATGGAGTTTTTGCTTAATTTAGGAAACAGAATAATAAGGAAAATACAAAATAACATTCTCTTTATTTCTTGAATCTGTAAAGAGGCAAGCAAACAAACTTGTCTTCAAGCCTACTGGGAATGAGGCAAGAAATAAAATGTTAAAACTTCAAATTGAGGTTATATTAGAAATTTAGATTACATATTAGATAAATTTCTAAGAGAAAATATACTTAAGCAGAGAAACAGAGTGCTCATTCTGCGTATGTTGTATTGGACAGGAGAGAATCCCAGCCCTTCAACAGTAGTTACAGCTTTATTTTTATGTCTGAATCTTAAGTGAGTAACTTCTTTAATTCTCAATTTAGTTGGAGTTTTATGGCTTTGTGGCTGACCTCAGAGAAATAAGTTATTAGTAAAGGAATAACTGCTATTTATTCTACTCTTTGAAAAGAAAATGCAACGGGCAGGGACTAGCTGGAGAAAAGAAACATCCAACAAGTACAGAACAACCACTTTGGCCAAAAACTCTGCTGAACACAGGAGACAGCCCCAGAGGGGCATGGGGAGCAAAGGAATTCCTGCAGAAAAACCACATTGTCTTTCCCACTAGCTGCCTACTTAGCCTTCAAAAACACCACATCTGACAGCCTGCAAAAAAACAAGTTGAGAGTTTATCTCTGCCTATAATTTTTTACTGCGTATCCTTTCTGAAGAAGATTTTTTTCACTCAGTCTGGGATTTTTCATTAGATTTACAGAATTTTTAAAAAGATGTTGACTATGGTTTTATATGCAACAAGGCTACTATATAGTGTTTAAATATCATACAGTTAAAATCAGCAATATTAAATTTACAAAGAAGATTATAAATAATAGAGAAAAAAATCTTTAAATCTGTATTTTACTAGATCACATCAAAATAAGAAAGGAACTAACTGGAAATCTGACTGAACACAAGGAAAAATTATTTAGCACTTAAATTATCCCATTACTTTTCAGATGATCACAGAATTCATGTTATGTCATTAATTTTTACCTTCTGTTGTTACTAATAAACAAAAAATGCCGTAGGAAAAAGCCATTGTTTTTCTACTGATATTCAGCAGATCTTTCTTTCTCACTCTCTTTTTCACTGAAGTGCTGGCAGTTAAAGGCATATTTGGTTGGCTGTTAGACAATCTGTAAATTTGGCCTCTTTACTGGTAGTAGACAGTAATTTCCTATACATTATACCCTGGACAGTGGGAAAAAGCCCATTGTAATGTTCCCATGCTTTTTTCTGAAGATCACAACTTTTTTTTTTCCCTCTGGAGAAAGTATACATTTAAAAACAAATCCAGGGTTGATAAACTGTAGCCCAGAGGTTAAAAAACCATATTTCCTGGAGACTCCTCTCAAAGGAAATCCCTCTGTATTTTAACAGCACTTCAAATTGTTCTTTGATAGCTATATGTGTACATATTTAATTACAGGAACATGTATCAAGAATGTCTTTGGGCTGTTTATGACCCTGGAGTTGAATTCGCTGTGCAGCTGAGGCTTGCTTGGCACATGAGGAAAGCAATGTCATGTCTAGAAGGTGACATGCATGTGACAATATAAATATTCAGCCCAAA
This sequence comes from Phaenicophaeus curvirostris, assembly GCF_032191515.1. NCBI lineage: Eukaryota > Metazoa > Chordata > Aves > Cuculiformes > Cuculidae > Phaenicophaeus > Phaenicophaeus curvirostris. The sequence continues at coordinate 165,410,172 of NC_091392.1, forward strand.
GTATCCCTTTGATTACACAAAAGTCTAAAGTTGGCAAAGCAAACTTAAGCACTAAATACAAACTGAGCTAAAAAATACTACCAGTAAAACCAGGAGCTACCTGCAAGAGCAAGTATATCAGTTTACGTGCCTAAACTCGTCAGTGAGTCTAATCCTCAGACCTGAAATCTGTTCCTGTTGCCTTTCCTTCACCCAGCAATGCCAGTGATGATACTTGCTTTTTTCCAGAAAATTCTCCAGACTCTTTCTACCATGTCCCTATTTGTGTTAAAATATGTCCTAAAAAATTGTTTGTACTACTAACAACAACTAGAGACATTAATGGTCTGCATGTCAAATGAGACCCCATCACAAATGAAGAACAGCTATAAAAGCTCAACTCAGTTCAAATATGAAAGGGTGGCACTGGGCAATCATGAAAGTTAAGAGGAGTTTGCAGCCATGCTGCCATCTGGAATGGCCTCAAGCTCTGTCTCAAGCTCTACCAGGGGAGGTTTAGGCTGGACATTAGGAAAAAATTTTTCACGGAAATGGTCATTGGGCACTGGCACAGGCTGCCCAGGGAGGTGGTTGAGTCACCTTCCCTGGAGGTGTTTAAGGGATGGGTGGACGAGGTGCTGAGGGGCATGGTTTAGTGATTGATAGGAATGGTTGGACTCAATGATCCGGTGGGTCTTTTCCAATCTGGTGATTCTATGAAAGCATGGAGCCACTTCTCCCCTCCCCGGCTGACAAAGGGCTTGCGAGGGACCTGTACTCAGTGCTGGTGAGGCTGCACCATGAATCCTGTGTTCAGTTTGGGGCTCCTCACTACAAGAAGGACATTGAGATACTGGAGCGTGTCCAGAGAAGGACAACAAAGCTGGTTTTAGAGCACAAGGGTTTACAGCACAAGCCTTATGACGAGCAGCTGAGGGACATGGGGTTGTTTAGTCTGGAGAAGAGGAGGCTGAGGTGAGACCTTATCACTCACTACAACTACTTAAAAGAAGAATGTAGTCAGGTGGCATTGGTCTCTTCTCCAAAGTAACAAGTGACAGGACAAGGGAAAATGGCCTCAAGATGCACCAGAGGAGATTTACTTTGGAAATTAGAAAGAATTTCTTTACTGCAAGAGTTATCAAGCATTGGATTAGGCTGTACAGGAAAGCATTGAATCACCACGGCTGGAAGTGTTTAGAAGATGAGTAGATGTCGTACTCAGGGACATAGTCTAATGGTAGACTTAGCAGCGCTGGACTGATGGTTGGACTTGATGATCTTAAAGATCTTTTCTAACCAGAACCATTCTATGATTCTGTGCATAGGCAAAAGGTAGAACCATTTTGTTGTCGGGATACCCAGAATTAGGCAGAATTTGAGAAGAGTTTGAGGACAATTCTGAGGATTTAAATTTTTTTATGTAGCTGATATATGCAAAACTTTGGGGCACAAAAGATCTTCTTTGGTTCTGAGATGGAAGACCACAGAGCCAAAGAGAAAAGGTTTTGAGCTGCAAACAGCCTATGAGTGTAGCATCAACATTATTTACAAAGACAGCTAGCTTGTCTTTGTTCACGGCTTTAGAAAGAGCTGGATATCCAAATGCCTTTAAGATTCTTGGCCTTTCTTCCCACTATAAAACAGCAGAAACAAGGAAAGTCCCAAGAGTCCCAATTTATTTTGACAGAAACTTAAGTGAATGTTCCCTTTGCTGCATTGATGGCTTTAAAACATCATTCTCTTTGTTGCTGGCTTCTCCTATAACAGTAGTGTGTGACTCTCCTAAGTACATTTTAATTGTGTCTTTAAAATGCTTTCTGGAAAATGACAGATGCTTGAAGTATGGGAAATACCAACATTTAAGACAAAGTTATGCTGCAAGGGCTTTTGATAAATAACAGAAACCTTTCCCAGTTGTTAGAAATATATTGAATTAAGAACCCTCAGTACAATAAACACACTCTGTTTTCTGCAATATTTTTGTTTACTTTTTGCCAAAATCAAAGTGATATGAAGTTACTAGCAAAAATAGAATTAGCACAACTTTGTTATGTTAGTGTGAAGAAATCAAATCCAGATAAGAACTGGAAAACTGCATGCCACATCGCACTTGTGTTCAGTGGCCACTAAAGTACAGAAGAAAAATCCATTCCACTGTTTGGAAAATAGAAAGGATGAATGTGAACAACATGCACAGAGACAAGAAACACTTTTGGCTGTTCTACTGACAACATTTTATTGTAAGCTAATGGAACCCCAAACCCCAGCCATGAACTCCCGGAATGGGAATGAAACATGACTTGATGAAAACCCATGAAAAAATTTCAGGGTTTTTTTTTCAGATTTTTCCAAAAAGTACAGCATCCTGAGCACCGATTCCTCTAGTCTGTGAGAACCCTTTCTTCAAGGGTTCAGAAGAGAAAATAAAGTTTTCTGCCGCCATCTACAGTTTCTTTCAGGAATGCCATCAGCAGCAGACTGATGTGCTGTTTCATGCTCCTGTTTGACATGGGAGTAATGGACACAATATTCAAAAAACAGAGGCCTCATAGCCCTGGTTATAGACAAGACATTAAATAAGCTGAGGTGAGGAGAGAAATTAATTAGAATCATAGAATCATAGACTTGTTTGGTTGTAAAAGACCTTTGAGATCACTGAGTCCAACTGTACCTATTCACTACAAAACCAAATATTATCAGGATATCAAGACTAGATTCAAAAGGCTGTAATTTAAAAGAAAGAAATTTGAAACATTCAGATCTTTGGCAAAATATTAATTTTGTGATATGATCAATTATGTGAAATAAAGAAAGAAGATCTTAAAATTGCTATTTACTAACTTAATTACTCAGGAAAAAAACTCCTTAGCTACAAGCAAACTTTCACTGTTCAGCTGTTCCCTGTGAAAAACAGTTATGATTCTTAAGAGCAGGTTCTATCCTAACTCTAAAGGATGAACAAACTTCCACTTTAGCAAAAGGAGATAACTTTGGACTGAGACTAAGTGCTGATAATTCCAACCTAAGTAAGAGATCATATGAGTAAAATCTACATGATTGTAGGAGCAGAGTTACCGATTTTGCTGTATTATGTATTAATGGAAATTAGAATTAGTGAAAATTAGGCTTGAGAAGAACATGCAAGGAAAGCCTATTTAAACCAGGGGGAGCAAAGGAGGGAAAAGGGAATAAAAAAGCATCTTTCTAAAAATAAATGTAGTCTTGGACCAGAGATGTGACCTTCAGTGTTCTTTAGATGAGATTTTATTAAGGGGTATGATGTCTGGTTCCACCTTCCCAACTCCACTAAATAAATGAATTTTTATTGTATTTCACAAGTAAAGGAATATCTGAAGTACTGACAATAGCCTTTCAAGCAACACCTCACAGAAAAGATGGGAAATAACACTGATGTAAAGAAAACAGAAGAAGAAAATTATTACTTAAGGATTATTTCTGTGGAAAAATGTACAGGGTAAAAGTTCATGATACAAAGTAGAGCCTTGTTTTAGAGACCACTGGCCTAAAACATGACAAAGAGAAAAGAGTTCCACTGGCAAGTGCAGAACGGCCAGGTTAAGAACAAAGCAGATAGCAGAGAGATTGTCATTACTGCACTTAAGAAATAAAATGAAAATCCTATTTTAGACCAGTGAGGCACTCCTGGAGTTTTGGTACTATTTGGTATCCCTGTTTGGTAATTTCTTCCAGGAAGCAAGAGAAATCTCAACCACTTTTTTTTGCCATACAAACAACGCTTGACGCTGCCTTTTTATCTTTCTTTTCTCCTTTTCCCTCCCCCCCTCCACCTCTGATTTTCCCTCTTTATTTGTTATCTTGTGAGCTAAAAACTAATAGGGAAGTAAAATGCCAATGTGCACATTAAGATGAGAAAAGGTAAGACTCTCAGAGACACATTCATTCATCTCTAGGCTGCTAGAAGCTGACCACGATGACAATGTCTGTATCCCATCGAACGTGCTCTTTTGTTCAAAATAAGCACCATACTTTATTGATTCACAGTGAAATTGCTCTGAGATGAATCAAAATACCAGCTGCCCCATTTATTGAGCTGTGAAATATTTCTATTCGCTGTGCAGCTGTGTGAACCTGAACTAATCTAAAGGGCAGATTATCTACAAGAGAGCTCAAAATAGTTTTATTGCAGGGAGTTTGCCTAAGTATTAAATATTCCCAGCTCACACGGGATTCTGAGCAAGGGCTTATACTGAAGGAAAAGCGTTACTTACTGCATAGAACACAGATAACTGCATGATTATTATAGATGCATGAAAATTACAGAGGAATATTAAACGCATCCAGTTTTGAAAAGTGCTAAGAAATCTCACAATGAAACAGCGTGTCATGTTTCTTTTTACCTTACATGTGGTACTATCATTGTGCAAAACTAGAAGTCTGGGTGATGATTCGAGTCTTCCTGATAAAACCATGTGTTTCTCCAGTGAGCGTTATCTCTACAAGAAGCTGGAAGGGAACGAATAGCCTACTAGTGTGGTTTTTGACAGATGGTCAATGATAAAGCAGCATTAAAATCAGCCAACCAGCTTAAAGTTTTCACTTTAATGCCAGCACATATGCATATTGCTTTGGGAATTATGTTCTAATTAACCTAAAGCATGTAGTATTACTCTTTAACGTAATAGGAGGATTAAGTGAGTATAGCAGATTTTATTGTCATTATCAAAATAACACTGGTAGTAAAAATTCTGGAAAACATAGAGGAATACTCTAAGAGAGGAATTGAAGCCTGTCATCTTGGGAATTCTTTTTTTTCTTGTCATGTTTTGTATTTCATAAAATCATAGGATCATAGAATGGTTTGGGTTGGAAGGGACCTTGAAGATTAGCAGGGACACCTTCCACTGGATCAAGTTGTTCATAGTCTCATCCAACCTCATCTTGAACACCTCCAGGAATGGGGCATCGAGGACAAGAACACTTTTATCTCAGACGGTATGTGGTTCAGCAAATTCTAAGACCACTATTCTTTGGTAAACAGTTGAACTCTGATCTGAGCAGATTTTCAGAGAAAAAAGAAGGTATGAAGGAAGTGGGGATGACACGGCACTTGGAGTTACTCATAAGAGGATCATTGGCACAGAAAGAGAATAGCTAATAGGAAATAAGCATTAGCCCTGCAGGAACACACAGATGGGCAGGAGGATGGTAGATAGGACACAGTAATGAAATAAAAGGAGGTATGGTATTTGTTCACAATAAGCTTAACTGACAATAGCTGGTGAAATGTGCAGTGTCCTTGCTTCTGCTGCTGCTTCTAACTACCTAGTTTTCACTGCTGCACAAATATAGGAATGTTTTTTGTTGGGCAGGCAGAGGGGATTGTGAACAACCTGATGATTTGATACCCACGTGGATCTTGTTGAATTTTTTCTGCATCTTGGGTTAGTGAGGGACTATTTTCATGAGTGATGTCAGGCTAGAAGCTCTTGATAATACTGAAAGTCCCCAAAGAAATGCAAGTCCTAATGCAGTTAGTTAAAGGCATTATTTGTGTACTTTTTTCTTGTCATATTTTGTATTTCATAGAATCATAGAATAATAGAATCATAGAATCATAGAATCACAGAATCATAGAATGGTTTCAGTTGGAAGGGACATTAAGGTTCATCCAGTTCTTAATCCCCTGCCATGGGCGGGGAAACAGTCCACTGGATCAGACTATCCAAAGCCTCATCCAAACTGGATTTGAATACCTCCAGGGACAGGGCACCTGTGACTTCTCTGTGCAATTTGTGCCAGTGCCTCACCACCCTCACAGGAAAATATTTCTTCCTAATATCTATTCTGAACCTCCTTTCTTTCAGCTTAAGACCTTCCCCCCTCATCTTAGCCCTGCAGTCCCTGCTAAAGAGCCCCTTCCTATCTTTCCTGTCATCCCCCTTTAAGTACTGGAAGGCTGCTACAAGACCCCCCTGGAGCCTTTTCTTCTCTAGGCTAAATAACCCCAACTCTCTCAGCCTGTTCTTATATGGTAGTTAAAGAAATTATGCAAAGAATGGGCAAGCAGAAAAAAACAAGACATGGACTTACGTAAATATGCATACATATAGTTGTTTTTTGGTGATATATTTCTGGGGACAAAAAAAAATACCACAAAACACTAAACCTAAAAGCATTTCTACAAAAATGTCTGCAAATGGGGCTGAATTAGTGATTGGTTAATAACCACATGGAATTTGATGAAGTATTCAGAGACTGATTGCACAATGTTAAGTTACTGAAATGAAGATTTCTCTTTATTGATAGAATTTAGATGGTTGTAATTTACTTCCATCTCTGAACATGATTACTAGATCCAAACAATTCTCATGGTGAGGTTTCTGTGCTATATATCAAACAGTTCTGGGGCAATTCTCTGCTATTGAGTGCAGCTATATGGATTGGCCCATATTCATAACATCAAACACTTTTCTCATTCTGAAATTAGTCCCAGTAAAAATAAATTAAAAATAATGCGATAGTCCATATATTTCAGGCTATGCCAGGGAGTTGTTTGGGAAAAATCTGGTTGTCCCAGGATTAAAAAATACTGGATTTAGTACTATATATAACATAATCCAGTGGTCAGTAGTGCTCCCTGATAACATCCAGTTTACATGGATGAATGTAGCGTATTTATTTTTAGCAATAATCCAAAGATATCAATCATCTTTCAGATTCTTAAAAGAAAACCCAACCCATAAAGAAGAGTTATTCTATAGATACCACTTCTCAGTGCATTTTAACTGTGTATTCTTCATTGCAGCCTTAATTTAGAAAACATTTGTGATCACGTTTAACATTTGGCTTTGAGAAAGCATAACACTATCATATGCTTTTTTCAATGTAGGCATCCATCTGTTGATAACTTCGTGGAAAGGTATTTGTAGGCAACATCACCACTGTAGCATTTCAACGGAAGAAAAAAACCCCTTCCTAAAAGGGTATTCTTTTACAAGTTTCCACATAAAATAATATCCCTGAAAAAATTGTTGCACTTATATTATGATATTTTGAATCATTTAAATTTTAAATTTTCTGTCTGTAAGGGATAATGAAACAAAGTGAATTCAAATAATAAATTCTATTTTTAATACAGACTTCTCAGAAGAAAAACTTCTAAGGAAGGATGGAAAGAAGAAATGTAACAGAAAAACATGATTTACTTATCCCCAGAGTGCTAATTTCCTAGTTAGTTTTCTGAGTACATATAACTATGTATCAGGAACAAAGAGAAACAAAGACAGAGCAGAAAGCTGCTGAAAGGAAAAACTAATTACATGAGGGAATATGAGGGAAATAAAGTAGCTTTTTTGCTAGTTTGGTAAAAGGCACAAAGTATTTAGAAGAAATTCAGAACTGTACAAAAGTCAAAATTGTTACAAAAAGCCACATGATGAGTCACAAACCCTCAGACAATGAACACGATTTTACAGAACAGGAATGCCCAAACTGCATCCAGAAACTGCAAATACTGCTTGTTGCCCAACCGTCCAAATAATAGTACCAGTGCTTGGAACATGAAGACAGCCCATTGCAGGCAGCAATTCCCAGTTAGAATAATAACCATGGAGCTGCTCCTTCATCAGAGCAGCAAATTCCTGAGGATAAATTCATTTACTAGTGTGGCCTCATCTTGACCACTGTGTGCAGTTTTGGGGTGCCACAGTATAAAAAGGATATAAAGCTACTGAAGAGTGTCCAGAGGAGGACCACAACGTTAGTGAAAGGTTTAGATGAGAAGTTGTTATGAGAAGCAGCTAATACCACTTAGTCTCTTCAGCCTGGAGAAGTGAAGATTGAGAGGAGACCTCACAGAGGTCTATAGCTTCCTCACAAGGGGAGGAGGAGCAGGCACTGATATCTTCTTTCTAGCAACCAATGATAAGAACTGAGGAAATGGTAGGAGGGTGTGCCAAGAAGGGGTTTAGGTTGGATATTAATGTACATATATATTAGATTGGATACTAGGTTCTTCATCTAGAGGGTCATGGAGCACTGGAACAGGCTCCCCAGAGGAGCAGTCACAATGCCAAGCCTGACAATGTTTGAGAAACTTTTGGCCAGCTTCCTCAGACACATGGTGTGAATGTTGGGTTTGTGGGTTGTCCTATGCAGGGACAGGAGTTGGACTCAATGATCCCTATGGATCCCTTGCATCTCAGGCATTCTATGATTCTATGGAAAGCTCCCAGCACCACCTGAGGTACTGTTTACCAGTTAAATCCTGCAGGAATGCATAAATTCAACCAGTGTTAACATTTACATTTCCATGTTCAAAGCTGACCATTACAGTGAAGGTGGGATGTGAAATGAGAGGCTGGGAGAGAACATCTTTTGTGGGTTGTGCAGAAGGTATAAAGCATTTGGTGTCTTGATTTGTGGGAGCTGGGAAAATGGAGGAAGGATTTGGGTTGTTGAAAATAGGGTCTGGGGGAGGTAATCTAAGTGATATCAGGAATGAGAATAAGATGTTTGCAACTGGGTGAAAATGTAGCTGGGAACAGCAAGATAGTGGGTGGGGGTGAATGATAACATGTCTCAATGGTGTGAAAATTTATAGCACAATTTTGCCACGTTAACAAGAATCTTTACTGGAAAGGAGAAACAGCATTAAGACTGTGTCCCTGAACATCAGAAATTACTTTTAAACACTCTTCCTCCTTTACAGGTTTGTGTATTCTTCAGCTATTTCATACTATCAGGGTTTTATCAAGTGAGATTTGGAGCTTTCCTTTGAGATGTTGAGTAATTGCATGCTTATACCACACATGGGATTCTAATTTGCTACAGCATGGGGCCTGGTACTCATTTAGATATTATACATGGCAAAACATGAAGAAGAAAAAAAAAATAACTTTGGCTTCAGATGCATCTGTCCTTTTGAAGCCAAAAGAGTGCTCCAATACGAACAGCTATTTTATGTTTATAAATAGAAGCATATGAAATATGTTTTAAAAGGAAAATAATAATTGACCTATATTAAATGCTTTTGATCTTTTAATTAATTTATCCCCTAATTATTGAAAACTGTAGCAGAACAAATGGGAAATACTGTGGTTTACTGTAGTTTTTGTTAAGGGTTTCAGCATGCAGCAATATGTGTGTGCAGGAAAGCATTCTACAGGATTATACACTATATTGCTTTTTAAATACAACACAGCTCTAGAGACTAAAGTTTTCTAAATAATCAAGTACGTATTTTGGAGTTGTCATTCTATTGGGGCAGTAATCTGTGGATTAAAATCCCTACCAGTGTACATTGAGACATGATGAAGTATAATGACACCAGAAGAATATCTCATAAAAACTGCTTTATAGACAAAGGGACAGCCTGAGAGATGAATTTTGGTTTATGGCTGCAGCTCACATTAGACGTTAAACAAATTAGAAGTTAAATGCTATTATTTTCAAATCTATTTACAAAGACACAGTTAAATGTAATGCATAAGATTTAATTCTATCTATTCCTTCCTTAGGCAAAGTGCATCCTTCTATACATGAAACTAGTTTTATTTCATTAAGATAACATTAATCTCTCTTGAAGTCCTGTAACATTATCCTTCAACAACTTTCTGTAAGAATACTCTTCCTTTGTTTTTAGCAAATACATGAATCAGGACCATTTTCAGGATTGGAGATCATCAACACAGGAAACATGATAGTGCCCATTGTATCCGCTAGCAATTTCCCACACTCTACAGCTTTGCTACAGGAGAAACTACAGTGGGGGAAGAGCAGGGGATATCTGTGGTTTAGTAATTCCTTAGCACAGACAGTAAAGAACAATGAGATTCAGCTGTCAGAAGAGACTGTTACCAGCAAGCAGTGAGTATGCATCATGCCAAGGAAGCTGACAACCAGGTTCTGGTATGAGTTTTCTGCTGCCATCTTTAGTGAAAGTCCACTGCAGAAAATAAGCTTTAAGAAAAATGGCAGGTTTTTTTGTTATGGTTTGGATTTTTTTCCCTGTCATTCTTTGTGTAGTGACACCTCATTCAAGGAGTTTTGCCCATTATGAAAAAATACTAAAGACACAGAAATCAGACAAAATTAAGACAAGTTCTTTTGTTTGAAAATGGCTTACGTCCACAAGCTCATTTTTGTTATTGCAAATAACTGGCATTTTCACATTAATCAGAAAATCCATCTTGGTTTTGGTTCTATAATGAACTGAATGCAAGAGGATCTATATGAACACATTTAAGTGAGAGGCACCACTATAACTCACTCCACTGTTGTAGAAAGAAAGCATTACTCTGAGCTGATTATGAAAAATCAAATTACTAAAAGAGAATATTTGAGAGAAATCAGGGGATCTGCAGTGAATGCTACAAGGTCAACTGTGTATTTGCAGCACATCCTAAAGTTTTTTAATAAATTACATCGGCAAAACTTCTGCTGTTGTTGATCAAGACATACTGAAAAACAGAGCCTTGTCAACCAGAAGACAATATAGTCTAAGGTACTTCAGAACTCTTCCCCACCCCCTCCATCAAATCTTGAAGTAATACCAAGATGCTGAAAGACGCATTTTCCCCAACTTCCAGTGGACTCAGTCAAGAAAGTACTAACAGCCCTAGATAAAGGGTTGAGTTCATCATTTGAGTCTCTGCCAACTGACTGCCTCAGACCAGCTGTGCAGCCCTCACACTCTCATGCTATCTCTCCTGCTCACCCTGTGCACAACAGCATCACTTTTACAAGCTGCATGCCAGTCTTTGTAAAGTTGGCTGGACCCTCTTCACATGCAGCAGATGTGGATTCAAAAACCCTTCATAAAGAGCAAGAAGCACAAGTCTTATAAGGAGCAACTGAGGGAACTGGAGTTGTTTAGTCTGGAGAAAAGGAGGCTAGAGGAGACCCATTGCTCTCTACAGCTACCTGAAAGGAGGTTGTAGCGAGGCAGGTGTTGATCTCTTCTCCTAGGTAACTACTGATAGGATGAGAAGACATAGCTTCATGATGCACCACGGGAGGTTTAGAATGGATATTAGGAAATATTACTTCACTGAGAGAGTTGTCAGGCACTGGAACAGGCTGCCCAGGGAAGTGGTTTCGTCACCATCCCTGGAGGTATTTAAAAGACATCTAGACATGGCACTTTGGGACATGGTTTAGAGACAGACTTGGCAGCACTAAGTTAACAGTTGGACTCAATGTTCTTAAAGGTCTTTTCAACTTAAATTAAATTATTCTGTGATTCTATGAGTTGATGTATCTGCTTTGTGAATGCGTGTCTTCCCACTAAATAACTGCTGAAAGAGGAGTTAAGTCTTCCTTCATCAAAATAAAACAAGAATGAAAAAGAAAGATGCAGCTTTAACTGTATTTGTGCAGAAACCATTCTGTCAGTACGTGTAATATATTTCTGTTACCCCAGCCATACAAGGCCCCAGCTGACACTGTATTAGCCATGTATAAATTGCTAGACATGTGCCCAAGGGTGTGACCCATGGCCCTGGGCTACCCACTGCCAAGAGTTGCTCTTCCACCCTGCTGGGTCCAACCCTCACCAGAGATGCTTGGAGATACACAGACCACAAACTTCCTACTCATGCTGTCCCGGTCTTTCCTGTTGGAAAACATGTGATATAAAACTTTACATTTCATCCTAAAAAAACTGCTTGTCATGACATTATACTTCCTGCAAAGATACCTTAATACTTACGGGAACATCACCAAAGGGTAAACTGTGGAGGATGTCTTTATTTAGCTAGCTAGAAGATTAAAACAGTATTAAGCATGTGAGTATGTTTCTGGTCAAATCTGAAGATTTCCCCTGGAAAGTCTTAATCTGTTGCAACTGGCTTCAGTGCTACAAGTTTAATTGGATTAACTTTTCCTGTATGCTTTACTCTATTCTCTCAATGTCAGTAGTCCCTCCTTATGATGATCCTGCCTCATCGCTCAGCACTAGAATTCCAGGGATTTATACATTAATTTTTAAGAGGAGAAGAAACCAGGGACATATTGTGAACAGACTTTAAACTTATTTTATTTTCTTAGCATGTGCACACGCTTACATCATAGGAGCTGTAAAATGAGGATGACGTCATTCAACAGGAAGCCTGTCTCCCTCCCAGGAATAAAGTCATTATGCAATATACAGTATGCAGAGAACTCTTAATTTTGAGTATTAACCCAAATTTTAAAAGACAGAGGAAACTGTCCTGCTGCTTCCACAGCTCCTTTCTGAAGGCTGTGGTCTCAGCTGGTGTGTAAGTTAATGCAAAAGTCATGGAACAAGGTGTTGTCCCAACTCTGAGGATTTACTTGCAGTCTGTGTGTAACAATGCCACTTACTGCCATCTGCCAAACAAAATTTATTTATCTACAAAGCAAGACCTCATATTTGTAGATTCATGACTTCAATTTTGAGATGAACAGGAATTTTACTGAAGCCACATTGAAGTAAATTCTGTTCATTAACTTAATGTTTCAAGACAACTCCTGATTAAATTGTCACATGCATATTCAAAAATTCATGCTTTTATTCCACTAAAATTGAAACAGATTCTTCACCAAAAAAATACAGTATGAAATCTCCCTTCCAACCTAAAGCATTCTATGATTCTGCGATTTAACAGGGAGTGCAGGGATAGTATAAGGGGTGATGGTTTTAAGCTGAAAGAAGGGACATTTAGACGAGATACTAGGAAGAATTTTTTTCCTGAGAGGGTGGTGAGGCACTGGCAGAGGTTGGCAAGAGAAGTCATGGAAACCCCATCCCTGGAGATGTTCAAGGCCAGGTTGGATAAGGCTTTGAGCAACCTGATCCAGTGGAAGGATCCATGCCAGAGCAATTGGAATTAGATGACCTTCCAACCCAACCCATTCTATGATTCTGTGGTGCATACTACTTGTTAAATTAGACTTTCCCAAAATTCTTTATATTTGCAAAATTAGACTCAAAATAACTTTTCCTAAAACTGCTGTTTCAGGCAAGAGTCAGGAGTGTTAAACAGCATTAGAACAAGGGAAAAAATATTAATTTCATAGTGTACTATTTACGATTCTATGAAATTAAGTGATCTAGCTAGATGAAACAAGTAAGAAATCAGCAGTAAAATAATAATTTTAGATTTATAAAAGCATAAACATGAAAACAAATCTTCCTTTATCCTTTACTACTTACAGACAACTATAACTCCATATTTAAACATTAAAATCTTTGCTTACTCCATTTTACATTCATTTCACACTGAATCTATAAGTAAAGGGATTTTTTCAATAAATTTTAGATATTTATGCTCAAATTTTTAAGCTTGACACATAAAATTCTGGAGTTACATCCATATTCAGTAAAGTAGAAGATGTAAATTTAAACAGAAGCGCGTGCTCTAATGTTTTTCGTAACACTGTACATGGTTTTGTAATTTACAATCATTTCAACAGTCGTGAGTAACGCATTTTATTTCCACCATAATTCTAATTGCATCAAATCTGCCAAAAAAAGAGGTGTCTCAGCCTTGATGATATGCATTTTACGAATCGATCCTGACTGGAAAAATACAAATGCATTTCCATTCAGAACTGTAATTTTACTAAAGCCAGATAATGTACTAGTCTCCTTTTATTCAGTAGGTGAATGTGAATAGTGTGTTTGCACAGGACTTGGAGGGATGGAGTTCAATTTCACCTTTTAAAACAGAAGATTTAAGCCCATGTTTCTTTCTGAGTGATGGTAACCCACTATCCTGAACTGTGGTGGACTCTATTGGATGCTCTTTCTTTAAACAGAAATTCTGACTGATACATATGGTTAGATACTGCTTTTCAACATCCTGCCTGGTTGATATTCCACCAGTCAATAAGAATTTTTTAACCTATTCCATTGTGTTTTAAATAATTCAAAACCCACTGATTTTGATACCCTAGGCTGGAGGTAGAAATGGGGCTTCAGTTCCCCTGCTTCATTTATGATGTATTTATTTACAAAAGGAAGATCGAAGAATATGAGAAAAGGAAGGCTTGAGATGAAAAGGGAATGAGAACTTGTCAAACAACTGAAGATTTCCTCTTCCCTTCCCTGCCCCTCCCCACCCTTTTCTTTCCCTTCTCATCCCTTTCTTTCCTTCTTCTTCCCCAAAATCTCAAAAATCAACTTATGTAATATATATAATGATTATGATCCCTGATGATCCTACTGGGACTATATTTGCTTGTCTAACTCAAGGGGTTAAGACTTTTCCATCAATTGTAAAAGGTAGTTTCTCTGATGGTCATGAAAATCCCAATAACTAAAATACTTTGCCAAATGAGAGCCATTGTGATGTTTACCTTATATTATTTTATTTTATAGGTGTTCTAGTGGCATGAAGTAATTTCACACACATTATGAAATTTTAATTTGATTGCAAAAGAGGTTTGAGACAGCTGTGTCTTAGAAAGCTGGGTCTAGTGAATAGTTGTTCCAGGGGTGTAGCTGGAGTTTGAAAGCTGCTTTAACTGAGATTACATGATCTGTCAGTTTTTTCTAAAATACATGTCATTTAGCTGATGACATATTTTTTGTGCTTTGTCTGAGCTGAAAAGTAATATCTTCCCTAAATAATTCATAGAAACAGACTCTTATATTGTAACTAGCTTATTCAGCACAAAGATCTTGAAGGGTATTCCATTAAAAGACAGCACACTGGAGAATGGAATATCAACTCGCAGTCTCAAATTAACAGTAGCATTCTTAATTTCCGAGCAAATTACAGAAGGATTGAGAGGCTGACATGGCATACTTAAGAGTTTTGTCTGAAAGACAAAAGAGAGCAAGAGTGAAGGCCTCCAGGCTTTGCTCCACTGGTATTCCTGAGACAATCTCTAATGAGATGTCAATAAGAATGCTGCAGAAGGCTACCCTCTTAAAAAGCTGATAACTGGCCACAAATCAACTTTGTATATTGCTTAATATGTTCCTTTTTCTGGCAATAACCACTTTCCATACACAGTTACTCAGGTGCAACCATACCAACCCCATGAATTATTTTGAAGGGCAAATTAATGGTAATTTGCTAGTCACTTACATGGTAGCCAAATTAAAAGAGCTATAGCTCAGAGAAAAATGCATTTAAGGATTCAATCTGATTTTAATCAATAAATGGATTTCTGCAAGCCAAGTTTAGGATCAGATGACCACAACGGTATCATAGAGGTGTTCACCACCAATGTATCATATATAAAAATACCAAATGATTTTACAACTAAAGAGAGAATTTTGAATAAGGATGCCTTTATTCAAATAAAAAAAATGCTCTTCAATCTGTATACCATTTCCATAAAACAAGTAATCAGTTTTGCTGATTACAGTTCACTATGGAATAAGTGGAGAAAGTAGAATTGATGAGTGTTTTTTGGCAATAACATAGAATCATAGAATGGTTTGATTTGGAAGGGACCTTAAACATCATCCAGTTCCAGTACATTTCAGCACTATTATTTTTAAAACAATGTCCAAATATCAGAACCACAAAGTGTATACAAAGTGAAAAAAAAGCATTATTACAATGTTTCCTGAACATTTTCCCAATTTCAAAGGACTCTGATTTTCCTTGGAGAACTGTAATGCTGATGTTTAACTTGACATCAATTTCTATTTTGTTCAAACTTGCTTACCCATTTCTGGAAGATGACAGGAAATAATTGGAAACTGAGGAAGGAAACAAATGTCAGTATGAAATTAATTTCACTGAATAACTAATCACTAGATTAACTGCTGCCAAGTTGTATGTTAAAATGTTTCCCTTTTAATGGTTTTAAAACAAGATTGAAAGTGTTTCTGAGTGTCACAGATCAATTCATCCACAAATAATTGAGCTCAAGATTGTTCAGCTGCCAACAGGGAGAAACAGCCTCCACTTCTGCAGGGTTTTTTAAAGGACTCACTCACTTTTCATTTCCCACAAAACAACTAGGAAGGCTCATGCTCCAAACTCACTAACATGTGAGGTTTTAATTCTGTTCAGATTTCAGTGCTCCGTTTGCCAATTACTAATGCAAAACTGCGCAGCCAGAAGTGACCTACTACTCAGATTTATAATGTAATGTCTCTGGGGAAGGAAAGATGAATGTTTCAAGAAGACTATCTGGAAAATGGGGCTGTATACATGTAAACTTAATTTACATACCTGTAAACTTACTTTACATGCATGTAAACTTTTCTAAATGCTACACAATCTCATGGTTCTATCTTATCTGATTACAGTGCTGTACAAGATGAATTACTGCTGGTGATAAACACAGACACTGGCAGCCATGGACTGTGTGCTGCTCTAAGTGTCAAAAATCTCCCTGCAAAATGGAAAAATTAAGAAGTTCTGACTTTTTACTCTCTTATACTTTCTGAAAGACCAAATTTCAAAATATTTTCCTACTTTTTTTTTCCCACTAAGTAACATGTGGGCAGGATGCCTTGAACTGTCTTCTGAGCCCAGCTTGAAAACCAAGCATGAAAATTACAGTACACACTTACATTCCTTCTCAGATTCTCCTCTTTATTCTTTAGATCTCCTTTCAGTCATCCTTGCTATTTGGACCATTCTCATCAGTGGCTGCATGTTTCTGCAAGGGCCTGAAAAGTCCTCATTCTGAAAAGCAGTGTAAAAGTTCTATTTAAGGATCACTGCCTTCAAAGTTCAGACTGAATAAACAGAAAACTGTGGAAATTTCCATGTTTAAGACACAACAGATTTTAAAAAGGGCAACAGTGAGTGAGAATGGCTAAAATGGGTAGGATGGAAGAATAGATACCTTGTCAGGACAGGTTAAAAAGGATAAGACTTCAGTTCAAAGGGGAGAAGCTTAAGGAAGCATGACTGAGGTGTTTGAAAAGTTGTGAAAGTATAAGCCGAGTGCAGAACATTATTTTCCAAATCTTGCAGTATTGGAAGTAATGGGCAATTGCCAAAAGCGGAAAGATCAATTCAAAACAGAGGAAGGTGTAAAATGTTTCTTTACAAAGCAAATGCTCATCTGAAATTTGTTTTCATTGAAGCTGTGGGGGCAGATAATAACAGCAGATTCCAAAAGGGATTAAACGAATTAATGAGAAACACTTCCATAGATAGATGCTATAGGGAACTGGCAGAAATGTACCTTCTCACATCCTTAATCCAACAGTTGCAGATATTGGCAAGCAATAAATGGAGAGAGAGTGCAGACAGCAGACAGGGTCTTATGCTCCCCTTAGGCAGCATGTGTCACTGCCACTTTAACAGGTGAGATGGAGGAGAGGGATCGCCAGTCCAAACCTGTTGGATCTATATGCATTTGCAATCCTACAATGCTTAATCAAAGTTGCCCTACTTAAAAATATGGGGTATGCACAGAGTATCTTGGCAGGCTTTCAGGAAGTAGAAACAGTCATGAAAACAGGAGCCAAGGCAACATACAGACAACATATGATCAGGGAACACCTATAAACAGGAACCATGTAGTAATCGTAGAATCGTAGAATCATAAAATCATAGAATCATAGAACTGTTTAGGCTGGAAGGGACCTTTAAAGGTAATTCCATCCAACTCTCCTGCAGTGATCAGGCACATCAACTAGGTCAGATCACTCAGCCACTCAGCTTGGCCTTAAATGTTTCCAGCGATGGGACACCTACAGCCTTTCTGGGCAAACTGTTCCAGTGTTCCATCACCCTCATTATAAAAACTTTCTTCCTCATATGAAGTCTGAGTTTACTCTCCTTTAGTTTGAAATCATCCCCCTTGTCCTGTTGTGACAAGCCCTGCTAAAATGTCTGTCCCCATCTTTCTTATAAGCTACTTTTATGTACTGAAATGCTCGCAAAAAGTTTTCCCCAAAACCTTCTCTTTCCCGCATTAAACACTACCAACTCTCTCAGCCTTTCCACACAGGAGAGCTGTTCCATACCTCTTACCATTCCTACAGCTCTGTCTCCCTCTTCAATATTCTTGGCCTGTGATTATATATTTCCTTAACATTTCTCATCCTTCCTGAATTGTTATGCACTGACATAGGCTAACTTTTATAATCGTTTTCTGGCCATACAATGAGGTTTCGTAAGTCAATAAAATATTTCTGGAGGGAAGGACATGTGGGAAACTGTTGGATTAGGTTGTTCATTGTTTCCTGGGTTTTTTTGGTTGTTTTTTTTTTCTTCTTCAATAATCTGACAGAATTCTTCCCCAAGTTTCAATATTATGGATAATTTTTTTTAAAGAGCTTGCTCAAGGAAGTCATAAATTTGAAGCTCACTTCCCATTTTTCTTCAAAGACCTTAATAAGTGCAGAAATTACAAGTACTATTACTACTATTATTTAGTATCAAATAAGAACACCACAAAACACTCCATGCAACTTAATCTCCGTAAGAAATCTTTAAGTCAAATTGTCTTAAATAGTCATCTGTGTTCTCTTATTCCAACCACAAAGAAATAACCATCAGAGACTATTTCTTGATCAGTAGGTGGCATATATTATTCCTCACTCCCTACAGAAATCACAGGGCTTTATACAAGTATTATTAAAATCAGTAAGAGCTTTTCTATCAGCCACAATGGCAGAAAGATTGGGGTGGAATTTTGAAATAGGGGGTCTGATGTGTAGACTCACAATAATTTATAAATCACTTCTGCTAAACAAAATTAACACCAAATGTTTTTCACGGAAAGGGTCATTGGGCACTGGAACAGACTGCCCAGGGAGGTGGTTGAGTCACCTTCCCTGGAGGTGTTTAAGGTGAAGGTGGATGAGGTGCTGAGGGGCATGGTTTAGTGACTGATAAGAATGGTTGGACTTGATGATCCAGTGGGTCTTTTCCAACCTAGTGATTCTGTGATTCTGTGATTCTGTGATTCTGTGATTTGTTATTTATGCAGAGATACCTGCTTGTATCACTTATAATGCTCAGTTCTGTACATTTTTGCTGTCTGAGTAGCTGAAGTACCCAAGCACAACAGAACTGGTAAAAGAAAATAAGAATAGAGCTAAGAGATTCTTATTCCTATAGGCATACATGGTAGTTCTCAGCATGGAAAGGTGACATTGTCTGGTCATGCTTAGGCTTGGCATCTAGAGGGAATGGTACCTGCCTTTTCCCTGTAAAAGTGCTAGTATTGCAAATTCCAAACAAGAAAAAGAGAGAGAATAGAAGAAGTCTTCTTATGCATTCTCCCAAGCCCTCTGCACTAATGAAGAGACCTCCTCTAACACCTCTCATTTATAATGCTATCTTAGTTAATGTGCCTCTGAGAACTCATTAGTGGAGGCAGAACAAACAGAAAGAACTGCAGAAGTTTCTTTGTTCAGGAAACCAGATAGCAGCACAAAGTACTTGGAGATTTACAGGAAACAGAACTGCCACTAAAGTCTTGTAATCTGGAGGATATTGTAAAATGGAAGGATGTGTTCATCCTTGTTTTGCTTTAGGGGAGAGAACAGGGAAAAAAGCTCATCTGAATTGTTTAGGACTTTTTTTTTTTTGCTATCTTTTTCAAATCTCTAGAAACAGACTTTACGAGATTTAGAGAGGCTGAAAATTCACTCCTTAGTGAGATCTGCACCTCATACAAACCAATGAAGAATGCAGTGAGATTCCACGTCTTCTTACTTGACTTGACCAGTCAGAATACTCCTGGGCCTTCCTGCCTGAGTTTTAAGACAGTAATTTATTCATTTCTCCAGCTAAATCACTTGATCTAAGAAAGTTTATTAACTCTCCCTAAAAGCACTGCCTTTTTTGGCTCCCAGACTCATCAGTCAGGAGAGCAAAATAGGTGTAAACTTGATTATATTCCTTTTCATCACCTTTCAACGGAATACATATCCCTTCTATTAACATTAGGAGACCTTACTGGACAATGCATTTCTTCACCTCCTCATACTGCTTCAGTGCCTTAAAATTTTCTGCCTGTAAGAAATTGCATTACAGAAGCATAGCTTTTTAGGTAGAATTGTCTCATTCCAGCAACCTTCAGTAAGAAAAGCACAAAACGGAGGGAAGGTTAATTAATTTACACCTTTCCTTTCTTTTGGCAGTAGCATGTTATCAGCTGCAAGAGAACTGTGGTATTTAGGCTCTATTTGTCTATGAGTAGGTCACTGGGGAGCTTTTCTTGCATGTTTCCTGCTGAATTAGTTAAAAACTGTGTGTTGAATTTCCTAAATTCATTTGAAGTAGATAAATATAACTGGTTAAAATTGACAGGAAAGATTCAAGGAATAAGTATAATTCCACCATCTGTGTACCATTCTAACCCATAGTCCTGGTAAAGCAAACATTGAAGTCACTCTGAGAACCTTTACAGTGACGCAACATTTGCCCATCTGAGCAGGAAGATGAGCAGTTTTCATGATCCTTAAACCCTACATATTCACATATCCATATGGGCAAAATCAGCCGGATGCATAGCACTACTCAAGGAGATTCAAGAGAAAGGCTATGGGTGTCATTGCATGTATGGGAGATATCAGGCTTCCAAGGAGTCCCACTTGTCTCTCTCAGCATTGCCTTGCATTGCAGGATAATGTATTAGTATGAGTCTAAGTAGCTCCTGATAGTTTTTTGACTCCGACAAGAGAGATCCAGTTTATCCCTCTTCCTTCTAGCCAGAAAAGAGTGTAGCTGCAGTACAATAACAGGGCTTGACCTGCTAATGATGATACATGGTTTGAAAGCCTTAGGTAACCCGTACCTACGCTCAAACTCAGTCTTAACCTGACATTTGGGTTCCCTTCAGTCTGTTGCTTACCTTAGAGTGAAAATTTGGACACTATGAGCTTACAGTTAAGTTTTCTTAAAAGCTAACAAAGAGTACATAAAAAAGGTGCTTCTGCCATTGGTAGTTAAGGAGAAGAATACGTTTTTGGAGGATACTTAGTAGCCTTTGTGTCCCTTGAAGAATCCACTTAATAAGAAAATCCACATCTTTCAGACTCCTTTGCAGTTCTTCAGCCAAGCTAAATAATTTCCCTTCCTTTTCCATTGTGCTTTTTCTCATTTGTTTATACGGCATTTTCTTTCTTCAAAGCTCAGTATCCTGCTGTGTCTACCATTCTCTCTACTTTTTCCCCATGTTTCTCTCCCTGATGTTTCTCTGTTCATTTATTCACTTGCCTTTCATTCCCCCAGTACTGTACGCTTATGGGCCTCCTGCTGTCTCTGCAGTCCTTTTATACCTCCCCTATTTTCTCAGTGGACAGGAGATTATACAACAGGTTTACAAGAAAATATTCATATAGACAAGAGTACTAAAAGACACAGAATTCCTAAAATACTGAAAGCTCACCGTCTAACAGGAACAGAAGAATTCCTTTTTAGCTTGGGTTTCCATGCTGTGGGCCAAAGTGCATTTTCTTCAAAAAAAATCTTTTCCACTGCAAAAGAATTCCAGAAAACTCCCTTAAAACATTGTATGCCCTAAATTCATGCTGCCATAGATGAGTCACTTAAATGTCAGTAATTATTTACAACACTTTGAAAATTGTAAGAAGAATTCATTCACAGGTTTCTGTCGCTCCTCTATTACCCAGTTTCCAATTTAACTACAGCTAGTCTCTTTTCGTACTCATTTGGTCTCTAAAGCAGGTCACTGGATTTCAATCCATTTCTGACTATTAGTCTTCAGCTCTGCTATTAGAGACATTTTACAGATTCTTTGTCATATTGTCTTTACTTGATACCATATTTGACTTACAATTAATTTTTTTTTGCATTTTTAAGACCAGTAGAGAAATTTCTCTCACTTTATGATATTGCAATGATTTTTATTTCTTTCCTTTTCGTTCCTGTCTTGGTATAGGTAAAATGGGAGTATTTCTCTTGCAAAACTATTCATCAAACTGTTCATTTTTAACCATACCTGTTATCATCCTCTCGAAAACTGACAGAAAATAGCCATGGGTTTACTGTATGACTTTGGAAGACATCATGAAAAGCTTTCTTTGCTGGGTTTGGTAGAAATCTCTTGGGGCTGCAACTCATATGAAAGAATAATGGCTTGGCCTTTATGAAATTCCTCCATTCTGTGTTCAAAATAATAAATTGCTTCTTAGTATTGAGACTGAAGGGGATGAAAGTGGAACCAGTACTTTCTTGGGCTGGCAGAGGGTACAACTGAAACACAGCCAATTACTTAGTGAATCCCAGCCATATATAAAATACAGTAAATAATATGTAAGCAAAGATATACCTTCAGTATGTGCTATGCACTATGATCAGACAGGTCTGAGAATCTCCTCAATGCCAGGATACTACCCCAGTATGCTGTTACTCTGGCTTCATGATACTTCTCATTCACGTAAGAGTTGAAAATGTCTTGTGCCACAGGGACAGCCATTACCCAGTCCTAATATACTCTTTTCCTTCTAAGAACAGGGTGAGATATCATCGAAAACAAACAACCAGTAACTCTGCTTAGTGCCTCCAGAAGGCACCAAGTTATATTTGTTATTGCTTCCATCAGGGGATATCATCAATCAGAGATTAATGGTCTTCAGGCCTCTGAAGACATATGAAGAAAAGTGTGTGCTGGTAGTTCTGCACAAACATAGTATAAAGTGGTGAAGATGAGAGCAGCTTCAGTGCTAATCACTGCTTGACATCAGCAGAAGTGGGGCTCAGCAAAAGCAGAGAGAAGAGAAGATCAGCAGGGAGAAAATGCTCATGAGGACCAGGGCAAGCAATTCAAGGGAGCAGAAAACAGCAGGGCAGAGACTGGGTGCAGAGAAATAAAAGATGAGAGAAGCTGGAGGGATAAGGGGAACCAGAGGATGGAAGAAGGAAGGTCCTTGTTTAGCCCTGGGCTGCTTTAAGTGGGTGGGATGCCTGCATAAGGCAGACAGATCTCATACTTCATGTGTTTCTAAATTTTAGGAACAGTGCTTCTTGAATAAGTTGTCTACTTTGGCAACTGGGAATGGGAGGAGTCTTTGAAAGCCTCAGTGGAGACATTTTTGCCCAAGTTTAGACATTTGGACACTTGGTTACAAGTGGCAGATAAGATTGCCCACGTGACTTCTCTCCATTGCAGACTGTAGAGTGAGCATGGACACTTATTCCATCAAGTACCTAAAAATTCACCATACGTTAAGTGCCTAAGCTAAGCAGACAGTCTCTCCCTTGCACAACAGCATTTTAGGTTGAATCTAGCTAGCAGTCTCTAGCTCAATTGCTCACAGGCTTTTTTTGAAGACACGCAGAGAAAGGTAAATATTCCCAAGTATCTCCAGTAAAGGTGACTTGTTAGATTCCAGATGTCAGCTTTCATTTCAGTTGCTGTCTGGTATAGGCGCACATAGCTCTGGGATGAAGTGTTAAGATTACAATATCAAACGTGTACAGGGTACGGGGGAAGGCATCATGTGGTTTCTTTATTGTTAATTAAAAATTATTGCCAGTACTAAGTGAGAGGGTTTCCTGTAGGGATTAACAAAGTCAAAATGGATATGCTTTCCCGAGCTAGAGGAACCACAGCCCCAACTTCTGAAGTCCTAGACCTTAGTAACATGGCTTCCTGCCAGGTTGGCACTGGTGAGGTCGCACCTTGAAAACTGAGTTCAGTTTGGAGCTCCTCAGTACAAGAATCATAGAATCATTGAATCATAAAATCATAGAATCGTAGAATCGTAGAATCACAAAAGAGTTAAGGTTGGAAGGGAACTTAAAGATCATCTAGTTCCAACTCCCCGGCCATGGGCAGGGACATCCCAGTAAATCAGGTTACCAAAGGCCCCATCTAACCTGGCCTTAAACACTGCCGGGGATGTGGTATCCACAACTTCCATAGGAAACTGGACTTCAGTAAAGCCTTTGACACAGTTTCTCACAGCATTCTGCTTGAGAAACTGTCAGCCTCTGGCCTGGACAGGCGCACACTCTCCTGGGTGGAAAACTGGTTGGATGGCCGGGCCCAGAGAGTGGTGGGAAATGGTGTGAAATCCAGCTGGAGGCCAGTGACAAGTGGGGTTCCCCAGGGCTCAGTGCTGGGTCCAGCCCTGTTCAATGTCTTCATCAATGATCTGGATGAAGGCATCGAGTGCACCCTGAGCAAGTTTGCAGACAACACTAAGCTGGGTGGAAGTGTTGATCTGCTGGAGGGTCGGGAGGCTCTGCAAAGGGATCTGAACAGGCTGGACCGCTGGGCTGAGTCCAATGGCATGAGGTTTAACAAGGCCAAATGCCGGGTCCTGCACTTGGGGCACAACAACCCTGTGCAGTGCTCCAGACTAGGAGAAGTCTGTCTAGAAAGCTGCCTGGAGGAGAGGGACCTAGGGGTGTTGGTTGACAGCCGACTGAACATGAGCCAGCAGTGTGCCCAGGTGGCCAAGAAGGCCAATGGCATCTTGTCTTGTATCAGAAACGGCGTGACCAGCAGGTCCAGGGAGGATATTCTCCCTCTGTACTCGGCACTGGTGAGACCGCTCCTCGAATACTGTGTTCAGTTCTGGGCCCCTCACCACAAGAAGGATGTTGAGGCTCTGGAACGAGTCCAGAGAAGAGCAACAAAGCTGGTGAAGGGGCTGGAGAACAGGTCTTACGAGGAGCGGCTGAGAGAGCTGGGGTTGTTTAGCCTGGAGAAGAGGAGGCTGAGGGGAGACCTCATTGCTCTCTACAACTACCTGAAAGGAGATTGTAGAGAGGAGGGTGCTGGCCTCTTCTCCCAAGTGACAGGGGACAGGACAAGAGGGAATGGCCTCAAGCTCCGCCAGGGGAGATTTAGGCTGGACATTAGGAAAAAATTCTTCACAGAAAGGGTCACTGGGCACTGGAAGAGGCTGTCCAGGGAGGTGGTTGAGTCCCCTTCCCTGGAGGTGTTTAAGGCGTGGGTGGACGAGGTGCTGAGAGGCATGGTTTAGTGTTTGATAGGAATGGTTGGACTCGATGATCCGGTGGGTCTCTTCCAACCTGGTTATTCTATGATTCTATGAAACCTGTTCCAGTGCCTCACTGCTCTCATTGTGAAGAAATTCTTCCTAATGTATAGCCTAAATCTGCCCCTCTCCAGTTTATACCCATTCCCCCTAATTCTATCACCACAAGCCTTTATGAATAGCCCCTCTCCAGCTTTCTTGTAGGCTCCTTTCAGGTACTGGAAGGTTGCTATAAGATCTACTCAGAGCCTTCTCTTCTCCAGGCTGAACAAGTCCAACTCTCTCAACCTGTCCTCCTACGGGAGGTGAAAGAAGTGCAGATGAAAGCGGAGATAAAACAGAGAGTATCAAAGCAAAACTTTCTGCAGATATTGGTACACTGCCATGCAAGAAAGAAACAATGTATTTGTGTTTGCTTATTATTGGCAGGAAAGCTCTTGTAATATTCCATTCGCATCCTGGCTGTATCTTCTTTCTCTATGATGAATGATCTGTGAAAAACAACTTTATGAAACTGAGAGAGCAGATTACTTAGGTTGAGAGTTCACCAAGAAATTTGGCTAATAGGAATAGTAACATCCTTACTTGTCCTTCTGTGTTCTCCTGGAAACCACACTGTGTATAAGCAACCTGACATCATGAGAGAGTCCAAAAGCATAAATTATTGAAAGTTTCTGAGAGTATAGTTTAAAGGTGGTCATAGCCCAAAGACAGACTTCTATACAGTGTAGGCTAAAACATTCTATTTAAGTTTTCCAGCTGTGCTTTTTTGCATGACTGATTTTTTTACGTCAGTAAACAGAAATGTTAGCAGTAACACTGACATTGAAAGCATGTATCTTTTCTATCTCTCCTGTAAAAAAAGTTCACCTGTAACTGAAAACCAGGATTCTTTTTAGAGAAAAGTTTATTTTTCAAACCTGTTAGGGATTTGAAAAAAGTTGCATGAGAATATTTTGCAATACAGTTTCAAGATCTTATCTGATATGCCTTTAAAAACTTGTTGGAAAAAGAAAACAATTATGCTAGGTGGTTTGCTGTAGGGATTTTTTTGGTGACTATATGGAAAGTAATTCCAAGAAGCAGTTAATACGGAGTCCACACAGGCAAGCTGAACTTCATAGAATCATAGAATGGTTTGGGTTGGAAGGGATCTTAAATATCATCTAATTCAACACCCTTGCCATAGGCAGGGACACCTCCCACTGGATCAGATTTCTCAAGGGCCCATCCAACCTGGCCTTGAACGCATTCAGGGAGGGAGCATTCGCAGCTTCCCTGGGTAACCTGTCACAGTGTCTCATCACCTCCATTGTGAGGAATTTCTTCCTAATGTCTAGTCCAAATCTTCCCCCTTCCTATTTAAAGTCATTCCCCCTTATCCTATCACTACATGCCCTTGTAAAAGATCCTTCCCCGGCTTTCTTGTAGCCCTCTTCAGGTATTGGAAGACTGCTATAAGGTCTCCCCCAAGCCTTCTCTTCTCCAGGTTGAATAAATCTGACTCTCTCAGGCTGTCCTCATGTGGGAGGTGCTCCAGCCCTCTAATCATCTCCGTAGCCCAGAAAGACCAGCTGGAATAGAAAGAGACATAATTGTTTAAGGTGATTTCATACAATGACCCATAATGAAGGAGAGAGACTTTCCATAGCATGCTGGCATGTAACTATTCAGTTTGTATGGGGAAACAAAAAGCAATTTTTTTGTTCTTGTACCTCTCAATATTTTAAGTTGTTATTCTATTTCAGAATATGTCGCTTCTATCTGGAGCAGTTATCCCCAGTGATGACAGACTTGTTTCATGTCTGACATCCTGCATCTTTTGAACAGTACTTTGAAGAATGATTCACATCAATCCTAGATAAGATTCGTCAAGTTCACAAACACAGCCCATCTACTCAATGAGTGTCAGAGACTCAGTCCTCTAAAACTCTAGACTTAAAAGCTGTAGTCAAGTTTAGAGTGAAGGTCATAAATCTTTCAGAGCTATGGTAGCTGTAGTTTATTTAGTGGCTTGAAGTCACTGAGGATTTTATCAAACTCTCAAAGACTCATATTCTTTCAGGATAGGACTTGGACCAGAACCAAAATCGTACTGTGTAGTTTAATTGAATGAATGAAACACAATCTTGATTTGCCAGCTGTTATATTAGAATCCAGACTTTTAATTCCTGGCTCACAAATGACTCTCCACATGCAGGAGGAACTAAAGGACTGCTCCATTTAACATCCAGTTATTCAGAGCCTGTAGGGGACTCTGCTGCACACAGTGAAATATAGGGTTAAAACACTAAAACATTCCCAAGAATGTAAATTAAACACCTTCAGAACTTTTAAGAAGTAACATAGTCTTAAAACTAGCAATTTGCAATGAATAACACGCAAAACATTCTTGCATACAAATACATACATGCATAAATACATATGTTACAGTGAAATATTTTAGTCTGCGGTTAGTTTGCTAAGACTTGGCTTCTATTTGTCTATTATAATTCTGAATTTTAAAAAGTGTTAACACAAAATTCTCTAGCCTTCACCCAGTGTCATGCCTGTGCCCAGTCTGGCATCTTTTGTTGTTTTAAAACAAACACTCTGTATTGCTGGAAATGTGACAGAACCTAGAACAAAGATTTGGGTAGGCAGTGGAACACAGCTTGAAGGCAGGTAATTGTGTTGAAATGTAGCTGTCATTTCCAAATATCACGATTTGAAAATAATCCTTCACTTACTTGCCAGGATAATTTGGATAAAGGGAGGGAATAAGTGTTGCTTCTTCTGTAAGTGAAGACCTGCGATATAGGTCTGATCTCTTAGCTTTATAGTCTGTTCCTGAAAATGTAACTTTAGAGAGTAGAAAAGAACTCCAGGAATTAGATGTGTTAGCTGCATGGACAGTCATTTTGATCATGAATAATGGAATGCAAAGTCAGGTCCTGAATACCACCATTGCCATTGCATTTGATTCAGTCAGCAATGCTGCGTTATATAGAGCATACGTGAGAATCATATTCCCTTTCACAACTGCATATGGCTAGATACAACACTGTGTAACATTTGAATGAAAGCAGAGAAGGAAACTGATTAACATATATATATTTAATATCTCCATGGTTCTTAAATTATTAAAATCATCATCCTTAAAAGCAAGAAGATATCATGTTCTCAATAAAAAATTATAATAATGAAGAGTATCGAAGTTCATTTGCATGAGTTAGGATGATTAGACTTTCAAAATCTCATTTCCTAAAGGAAATAGTCCCAGGAATTATTATCTCTTCTTCCTTTGGTATTTTCTTGATATATAATTAGTGCAGGCAACCTAACACTTTCATTCCTGGCTCTTAGGACTCCCTTTTATCATTGAATACAAAAACGTAAATAGAAATCTGCTGACAGAAAAATTATTAAGGAGTTCAGCAATCAACGCCTGCTGGAAAATTATTTCTAAATAATTCAAAGATTTGAAGAGGTAGGGAAAATTCAGTTTTATCACTTTAATGCTACAGCAGTTTATGTCTGTATCATAGTTGACATTCCATGCGTGTAACCCAACTAAACTTGGTGATAAAATTTTTTTGACCAGATATCTAAAAGATATCAACATCTATTTTTCTAATTGTTCTTTCCCTATCATAAGAGCTATTCATCAGAGAGTAAAGTGAGGTTAAAGTTTCTTTAAAAGCAAAACTATAATAAATGAACCAGGTCCCAAATATATTTCATTTGTTGTTGCATCTTAGACAGAAGGAAAATGTACCTGTGACCTAACAGTCAAAGTTTAGATCTGTTGAATTATTTACGGAGTGCTAACTGCACAGTTGTAAAGCAAACTTGTAAACACAAATCCCCACAAATTTAACTGAAGGACTATTAAGATTGAAATAGAGAGAAATCCAGGATGAAGATCTTATGACATTTAGTGCTCCATTCCTTTTTATGCTATCACTACAACATTTGCATTAAGATTCAGTACTGAATTTCTTACTATTTTTAAGAAAAACACTTTTCCACGTGCAGTAGATGAAGCAATCAGCATATCTAGTCAGTAAAATTTCTATTATTATTGATTGACATGCATCCCTGTCACCTCCTGTGTCATATGCAGACTATCTAAAGTCACTTGGTCAGTTCAGCCTGGAGAAGAGGAGGTTGAAGGGAGACCTCTTCATGGAGGAAGAGCAGGCACTGATCCCTTCTCTCTGGTCACCGATGGTAGGAACCGAGGGAATGGCAGGAAGATGTGCTAAAGGAGATTTGTGTTGGATATTAGGAAAATATTCTTCACTCAGAGGGTGATGGAGCACTGCAACAGGCTTCTCAGGGGAACAGTCATGGCACCAAGGTTGATAATATTCAAGAAGCATTTCAACAACACCCTGAGACACACGGTGTGAATGTCAGAGTTGTCCTATGCAGGGACAGGAGTTGGACTCAATGAGCCTTGTGGGTCCCTTCCAGCTCAGGAGATTCAATGATTCTATAATATGCTGTTGAAGAGATAAGAATATTACTTTTTCCCTGCTATTGGAGGTCTTAAGAAATATCATCAGATTGATTTTCACACTATTATTGTCTCTGTTTTACAGAGAACTTAAGCAGAGAAATACAGTTGGAAGCATGGATGCTTTTCGAAATATAGCACGTGGGACTGGATACTCATCTATGCAACTGCATCCTCTTGTAGTTCTCCACTGACTATAGTGGGAATTTAGCCACTTAACACATGTACAGACATATACTCACTGTTACATCAATAATACGAAATACTACAGCTGTGGTGAAACTGAAAAATCAAGTCAAGAGTAAATGAAAAAATTCCAAAATTAAATCTGCTTTTTCAAGGCTAGTAGAAGGCACAGACTAGCTCATAGGAAACTATAATAAGTATTTTGCTTTCAGATTTGCTTAAATTGTCTTGGACAAAACACATAAGGAAAAAACCCACCAGTTTGTCTATCTCTAAAATGGAGTTATCAGCATCGTTTTGATAAATACTTCTAGCAGCAACACAAACACTTTCTTGCATGGACATTGAAGGAGTCATGGCTATAATAACAATTTTCTCCTTATTTGAAGAGGAAAGTGTGTGGCTTCTTATGAATCATCCTTCTTCACTGGGTTATAAGGATCACCAAGATGGTTTGCTTTCTACTGATAGACTCACAATGCCATACAAGTAACATATTGATATATAGATGTATGCTACAACTTTGAAACTTCAAAAGTGACACTAGATGCCCAGTATTATTAATTAAGATGTATGAAAAGTTAAGCTGATAGTATGGATATTTAGAAATTAAAGTAAAAGTGGGACTACAACAGCAGTGGGCAAACACATTCTCATGTCCATGGACTCAGATATCCCTGGGTACCCATAAGAATAACAATGAGGAACACCATCTGCTGAGCTTTGAAATGAGCTCTTTATTCATGCTTGGCAGACCTGCAAAAAAAGGAGGGGGAAGGAACAAGTATGGGGAGTTCATAGCCAAATTTTGCAGCTAGATAAAGGTAAGCACAGCAGATGTTTTCAGCACTTCCCTCACAGGGTTTTGTTTGCCTATCCGCTATTTTTCTGTAAAGACTAGAAGCCAACATTCAGGGGACCAACTGAAATAGCAAGTGATGCTTTTATAAGCCTGGTACTTTCAGTAATCAGGTTTTAGCAATACATAAATACATGCTGCTGTGAAATAAATTTAGATTCCAACAGAAGCCAACAGCAATAATTGAGATGCAACTAATGTTTTTTGTGATTTCTGCAGGGTAGGCTAAACTAAATGCTTTACAGAGAAGAGAAGGTGCATCAGAGAGATTTCCTCATATCATAGAATCATAGGTTTGTGCTGGAAAGGACCTTAAAGGTCCCTCCCCAGAGCCTTCTCTTCTCTAGTCTGAACAAGCTGATCTCTTTCAGTTTGTCCTCCTACGGCAGGTGCTCTAACCCTCTGATTATCTTCATGGCCCACTTCTGGTTTTGCTAACAGATCCATGTCCTTCCTGTACTGAGGACTGCAGAACTGAAGGCAGTACTCCAGGTATTGAAGCTTATAAATTCAGGACTTCATAATTTCAAACAGTAGTTATTGAAACCCAGGTAGGTCTGCTCACAAGTACATAGTGTAGCTGATTTGTCAGCTGAGAAGCAAAAGAAAGCTTCTATTGATTATGTTTTCATTTATCAGTAATATAAAGCAGATTTACAGAGCATCATACACTTTTACAAAGGGTTTGAAATGGACACACAACATTGATACTGTACTGCAGTAAACATAATTTTTTGCCATTATTGGTAAAAGTCTGCAGGTTTTATGCTGACCTCACAGCACAGGATGTAAGGAATTTTCAGCCTTGCCTTGGACTGAGCTGACCTTAGCTTGCTTTAAAAATTGCGTAGTGGCTAACTGACTAGTGTCTCTCCTATTGTATCTTCATCTTTGCCAGGCAAACCTACATAGTGGGACATGCATAAGCAATTTGTGTTGAGTGGAGCAGGGAAAGCTGCTGTGCAGTTGCTGTGCAGCTTTCTCATTTCACCTGGGAGCCAAAGAGAAGCAGGCAGTTCTTCCTGGCAAAACATATGAAATAACATCAAGAAGACTCTAGCAATTTTAAGGCTATTACTGACGAGACATGTTTGTATTAATTTGAACAATGAGTATGTATTTTCGTAACAGGCTTAATAATTTTGACTATTGAAATATTAATCAGACTAAGAGTAAATACTTAGTTTCGAGTGCATGGTATGTTCCCTTCAGCTCATAACAATATTTGCAGTGTATCAAGGCCATTTACTGCCAAATCTATGCTCTCCTGTATCAGCACTATAAATTTAATTATGAGTACATGAAGACATTTCCACTGAATTAGCCAGAGCACGCAACACAAACTTGGTGTTAGATCTGTGTTGGTTTGCTGGTTTTATGTCAGCTATGGGAGGACAAATGATACATGATAAAGCCTGCTAATAGTAGAAAGTTAACATACCAGAAGTGGTGCACTAATCTGAACCAGCAGAGCAAGCTTATACACAATCAGCACTTTGCTCCTTGTAGGTGCAACGTTTTAATCTGTTACTGTGAAGCTGTGGACAAGTTTTCCTATGTCATAAAATTATAGCCTCAGAAACATTGGCATTGAAGTTTTGATTGATATCCCATCTTACTCCCTTTACAATTCATGTAGGGTCCAGGATGTTTATATCACAGAGAATGCTCCTTAAGATTCAGTAAGAGATATTGTGGTGAATATACCAACTGTTTTTCTCCTTGGTGCTTACATCAGTCACCTTATCTTCACTTCTTTCTCTCTTCTCCCTTCCATCTCCTTTTATCATTCTCCTTGATTTTTTTTCTTTCTGCCTTTGTTCTTCACTACTTATCTCTCCGTTATTACTCTTCCTTTCTCTTGCCTTTCCTGATTTGTGATGAGTGGCTCTGCTCTACCTTCCCTATAACCCACTCCACCCCTCCTCCTTGGTGATCTCTCTCCGTGTGTTGAGCCCTGCAAAACATTCATCAGCATTTCTTTGCAGAGGAGAAGGGGCACAGCAGGACAATGGACTAACATGCTCATTCTTGCACTGAATAAGACACTTGTGTTTTGGAAATGATTTTTTGAGGATAGCTTTGCTTTGACTGCAAAGCTGTAAGTGGTGCTAGCAGTTTAGCACTTCCAGTTTCTACCAAATTAGTAAATAGGAGATAAATAGTGGAATTCAATCTAATGAATTGAAATATATTATCATTTGATTGTGTTCTGTAAGTACATGAGAAAAGATGTGTAAGTGGGTGTAATCATCTGAGAGAATTTAGTCTGGAAACAAAAGATGTAGTCATTTGAAATTAAAATATACAATAATGACAAAAAGAAAAGTAAATAAATAATATATTGTGAGGCAAGGGAGAAATTTTCTTTTTGCCTGTACTCATTATTAGAAAAATCTATCTTACCTGTCCAGGGATGGTATCTGACCCAGAAAAAACATTTAAAAATCAAAAAATATATTAACAGGAATCAAATTAAAACCATATCAGACCAGAGCGGGAATCTGGCCTTGTAAAAGCTCTACTTTCCCTTTTCACGGTGTCACTGGATGTTCTGTCATCTCACTGTTAGACTTTTTGTTGCCTCCGTGAAGTGAGCTGATGACTTTGTTGCTGACTGTAAAACAAAGCCACCAAAACATATAGGAAGTTAATACGAATTACAAGAAGAAAGATACATTTTGGTTGGTTGAGCAAGAGTTAAAACGAGATCTTTCTTTTGGGCAATTTTCTCAGAAGAGAAAAATGGCATTTTAGGATTGCTAATATATCCAGAGGGCTAACTGGGTGGGATTGCCACATCAGCAGCAGGGAACAATAAAATAATGCAATGCTTGCTAAAAATGTAAAAGAAAAAGATCATTATAGAGGTCAAACCTTCATTAATATGAAAAAATGATTATATGTCCCAAGGGGATAATTTCGTACTTTGTCTGTGGCTGTCAAAGGACAGAAAGCACTCAAGGACTCTAATTTCATCTATCCCTTCCCTTAGCATTCAATGAGCTTTCAAATCATCACTCTCCTTTGTTGAGATTTTAATCCAGAGCATTACCACAGCATTTCTTTGCTGCCTTGATCTCTTAGACTTTAGTATGAGTTGTGAGTGGATTCTCTAAACTTTCTTGAGCCCCCTGTTCCACTGGACTCCATAAACCAAACCAAGGCACTTAAACATCAAGCCAGGTTGTCCTGACTTTCTGTTACAGCCTGGGAGAAATACAGACAGTAACAAAGGTGACTCAGACCTTAAATAGCCTG
Organism: Phaenicophaeus curvirostris; assembly: GCF_032191515.1. Taxonomy (NCBI): domain Eukaryota; kingdom Metazoa; phylum Chordata; class Aves; order Cuculiformes; family Cuculidae; genus Phaenicophaeus; species Phaenicophaeus curvirostris. The sequence goes on from NC_091392.1 coordinate 165,443,817, forward strand.
AACTTCTTTCAAGATGCCTCCAGGACAAAAGAGAGGGAGTTTGTATTCCTAATTTTTGTTTGTAATTGGTTACAATTAGGATAAATTAGAGATTAAGGAAGACCCAAAATAAACATGGTGCTATGCAAAGAGGCGTTAAATAAGCAATGCCCTCAGGGATTTTACAGTCCAGTCTGATGGAACTGCAGGCTCACACAACAGGATGACCCGGAGGGATGTGGTGTTTTAAAACCTAGTTCAAAGCATGTAAGTTAAAGAGCTTTGACTGATTTTGGTTTGTTTTAGTCTCTGCTTCCCCGCAGGGCACCCACAGGGGTGAACCAGCACTTTTACTTTTCAGAGGAGTGAAGTGTAACTGCCTGTCCAACCCACAGATATTGTCTGGTACAGCTGCCATCAGTCGTCATGGGTAAAATGCGTTTCTGTATGAGTTTTGTGCTTGCATGCTCAGTTTGCTTTCATGTAGTACTTACACTTCTGCATAAGCAGCCCCATCTACATGCTGGGTGAGTTACGCCACGTAGTCTCCTAACCTTGGTCAAAGGCAGGAAGCAGCTGCACTGCTGCAACCATGCTGACAGCTTCAATCTGGGTTTTACATCAGCTGTCAAGTTGCCAACTACTTTTCATTACTCTTCCAAATAAAACCCCAAACGCACACCTTATTTAAAACCAAATTATCAAACTTCGGATCACAACTGGTTTACTGAGCTTGTACAAAACCTTGTGCTGTGGAGCATAAGGCAGAAGGAGAACAGGGAGACAGAAAAGTAAATGCTTCACTGGTTTATTCCTCCTCACTCATTTAATTTAAAATTTATAGGATTATTTCAATGTCACATCTGATCAACCACTGAAATACAAAGGAGCAAAATGATCATAATTAATATGCAAAACACTTTTTGTATGGGAAGTATGGTAACATAAATAATTATTTATGGTTGGTTGGCAGGTTGGGTGGGGCTTTGAGCAATTTGATCTAGTGGAAGGTGTCCGTGCCAATGGCAGGGGGCTTGGAACTGGATGATCTTTATGGTCCCTTTCAACCCAAACCATTATGTGATTCAATGATGCTTATTCTACACTCATGTTTCTAGTTAGGCTGAGACCCTGCCCTTCCACAGAGCAAGCTTACATTGGCATGTTTCAATAAAAAGCTCTCTGCCACTTCAGAAAAGACATATAAGACAAAATCAGATTGTTTACCCACTTCAGCATGATCAGGCTTTTCTCTGGTACTTAACAATGTTTTCATGCACAGTGATTTTTTTAGTCCTGACAATTTTTTTTTTATGGATTTGTGTGCAGGGTGTGTTTTCTGCATAGAAGTCTCTAGGGTTTTAAGAAAGTAAACTGTAACAATCAGAACTTTACTAACTCTTTCATTTGAGATAACAAGCACTTAGCAATCACAGTGATTCACATAGGTTTGATAACATAAAAGAAAGTAAGTGGAACTAAAAAAGTGTGGATTATACCAAACACTGTGCCACGTGAATTAGAAATACTCAAGCTAGCAAAGGCACTGAGAAAATGAATCATGATTCTGTTAGTGTAATGCTTTTCCTGGTCTAATTCCTCCTGATGACAAGTGTAAATGAAACAGAATAAATTTGCTCAAAGAGGGCTTTGTTCATGCACAATTATATTGATCCAGGTGTGGACACAGATTATGCAGTTGAGATCAATCCTCATATCAAATCCAAGCTCTGGTAGGAATGTTCTGCTTGCATACAGACTGTTCTGCCCTTTCCTTTCAAGCTTAATGTTATCTGGCCCATTGCAAAAGAGTGTGCCCATTGCAGTCCTTTCCCTACTCTGTCACTGCAGTCACACTGTAATCTCATGCAGTCAGTCCCATTTCTCTGTTGTTCTCTGAACAACTCTTTTCTCTCCATGTAAACAACCAGGACCTCCTCCTGACCCCACAGCCATGCTTTTTCACTCCTTCCTTTCTAGCAATACTGAATCTTGAGTGCCCAGATGTTTTGCCAGTTTTTGTTCTCATCTAGCTCCTCATCCATGGATCTTCCACATCCACATCCCTTTTCCCTGCCCCACAGCTCTGCCTCAGTGTCAGGTCTTATCTTCCCACCCTGTTAGATTTTGTACTTTGGTGCACTCATTCCCAACTTGATTTTTCACATCTAGATGCCCAATCTACTTGCAGTTCCTTTTTTTAAAATTTGTTCCCTACATTTACACAGTAGACTTTAATTTCCTTATTCCTTATTTCCTCTTCCACTTTCGGAATCTATCTCTTGCCCTCAAACTCTTGCCCTGTCAAATACATTATTCCTCTCCCAACCTTTAGTCTCACTTTCCTCACAGCCTGCAACACAAGCTTCCACTATCTACAACCTCACATCTCATTCCATACAGGCCATGATCCCACGTGCTGTTCTGTGGTCACCCCTACTTTCCTGTGCTATTTTAACCCCTTGGCATAGGAATAAATGAGTGTTCTTCCAGGTTTCTCAGGCGCAGCAAGAATATTGCTAATAAGCACACAGGAGGAAAAAGAGCCTTAAGATCTGAAACCAGGCTTGGCATGATGTAGATAGGTGACAACTACAATTTTAAGCATAGTTCATTCAGCCACTCAGCCACATGCTAGACCTGTCACAGCTGGAGTTTTGGGAGACTATCCTAGAAAGCTGTAGCAAGAGGATATCTGTAGGACATTAGCTAGCTGTGGCATTTCGAAAGTCAAAACAGAGCAGCTTTTTTCCAGAAAGAAAAGGCATATGCCTTCTAAAACATACACATTCATGTATACATAACGGATCTTCTAAAAAACTGCAAGAGACTGAATCTTTTAATATGAGAAAAGCAAATATATTTTCCCATTCCATTACTGCTACCAAAACTTACTAATTGATTTAAAAATAAATGTAAATATTGGGCGGAAACAGGCATTCTGTATGGAAAATTTGAGTTGAAAACAGCTAAAAGAAGGCTTGTAAGCAACTGAAAAAAAGCCTTCTAACAAGAAGCATAAGGAGTACCAATTGCTAATTAATACTAACAACCCCAAATCTACTACTTTTCTGATTTTCTTTTTATTGATACTGACACTAAACACAGACAACAATCTGAGACAATAACAAGGAGGGGTGACAGGCATACTTAGCATTGTAACTGCAAGACTTTCAGAAATTACTGAAGGGGACTGCCTGAAGCAGAAGATAAGCTTTTCTTTCTAAAAGTATTGATGAAACAGATAAACCACATACTGAGTCTAATCTGGGAATCTAGAGATGCTCAAATGACTGTCAAAACAAAATGAGAAATAGAGGAGGAAATACTGTTCCAAAGCCTGCTCATTGATTTAAGCATTTTTGGTGCCAATAGGAACAATAACAATGAAAACCATCTGCTGATTCTGCAATGAAGTCTTTATCTATGCTTGAAAGACTTGTGGAGAGATGAGAAGCTGTTTGTGCGGCTGCAGACAAAACAAGGTGCACATGGCAGATGTTCAGAGATCCCCACTCACAAGAATCCAACTGCCATGTTATTAAGACCTCTCCAGGGACTGGAAATCAGCTTCTTACAGAGATAGTGCCATCAGAGCTAACAGTGCATCACTAAATCTTGTGGTTTAATTCATAAACCATTAGCCAAAAATAAAAGTGAAATTCTGAAATGAATGAGGGTTCAAAAAATAACATTGCCAGAATAACTCAGTATATACTGACCTAAATATAAACTGACAAATAATTAGAAAACTGATCGAGGATATGCTGGATTCTTATTTTCCTTCTGTGGAAAATTCCATAAATCCCTGATGTCAAATGGTATTTCTTTTATTGTGTGCATTGTCTCAATCCAAAACAGGCTGCTGCATGTTCACAGCAGTTGTGACTCCTAGACATTTTTCACAAAGTTATAACATATGTTATATTTAGGGATAGCCTATTTGCATTCATGCACAAAGAGATTTGACAGTCAGGACAGGTTGAAGGGTGCTGCAAAAAATCCAAATATAACAAAAACTGGACCATTTTGTTATGCTGGTGAAGGTAAACTTTACACCGTTCCCACACAGGTATTCACATGTTGAAGTCACAGGTCAACAGATTCTGTTCACTACCAGTAATCAGATAGTGGTAGCGCATATCAGTAAAAACAATTTTTTACATTAGTCACATTAGGCCACAGACTTGGAGCAGACCTGGCAGTGGAGCGACTCAGGACCTCTCTGAACCGGAGTTAGTTTTAACAATAGTCCAGGGACCACTGCCTGACCTATTGTAGCTTGTAGGGTACTGTGTGGTAAGAGTATGTATTATATACACTACAAATGTGATCAAGAATACAGTTGGTTTTGTATGGAGACACATCAGTGCTTCTGGGCTGTGACTAAGTTATCTTAAAAGATTTCTTTTCATTTAACTGTGTAAGGTGTAAGATGTGAAGTTATTGTAGACTAGAATCAAATCATACATAAAATTTAGTCTTAACTGGCTATTTCTATAATGCTGCAACTCTCTCTATATTCATATGTATCTATAGCTTTACACATCTGTGCCTGTGTTGCCCACAGTGCCAGAGTCTGGACCCAGCCTGAGGTCTGGCTGTGGCAGGGGAACAGCAGAAACCCATGAGGGAAGGGTGGAGGGTTACTCATCTGCCACGCAGACTTGCAGGCAAGTGGAGAGGGAGAGGAATTCAACCACTTCCCAGCACAGGAGAGGGAGAAGAAAACTTAAGTTTTCCCTTAGAGAAGAAAAGAAGCTGCTTTGGACAGGAAAAGTTGTAATTTTAACCACTGGATCAGATCACAGCACTTCTTTTGTTCAGGGTGGAAGATGACAATTTCTCTGTAACAGTGAAATCTATTCCACCTCCTACAACCAAAAGGGACTGGAGTCCACTTTTCAGTAATTAAAGAGTTACTTACTCAGAAATGCTCTGCTGTTGCTCTAAATGCTGACCAACAGAATATATGAGAACAAAAGCAATCAGTGAAAAATCAGCACAGTTAGAAACCATTTGAACTTGCTTCCTTGCACATTTACCCTTCACAGTTTCCCCAGGTGTTGTATGGAGAGGTATCTTGCAGCAGTGACTGCGAACCTTTAGTCTGGACATTGCAAGTCAGATTTGGGCACAAGCTTGTTTGAAAAGCCCAGCACTACAAGTTGAAATGACTAATTTAATACTTGTGCTGTTCACTGATGCATTTGCCTCTCCAGATCACAGGTCCTGCTTGATTACTCCTAGCATGTCCTCCAAGTGGCTATATTTGTTTTATTACAGGTTTCTTAGCTGTACAGGTTTTACTGTCAGTAAGGTGTTTAAAGATTATCTGGAAAGGAAGCTAGCAGGGATGCCCTTGTGTTATTGCCAGTTGCAAAACAGGGCTTGAGAAATGTCTCCTCTGGAGAAGTAATGGTGCCCTTCAGAGATTAAAGGGTTGATCTATACCATATGGGTGTTGTCATAAATCAGGCCTTTAACAAGTTTATGATGACAGAAGAGCTTTTCATGGCAGAAAACAGCAAAAGAGGTAAGAGGTGCACTCATCAGCTAGCAGAAGTTTGAGATTTTTTTGAGCAGAGATGGGAAGTCCTGATGCCTGCTAAGTAAAATAAGCACTACCCTGTCACTTATCCCAACCCTGCCTAAGCGAAGCTGTATGTGTTTCGGCACTCTTCCTCGACAAATTCCTTTCAAGTACACTCGGTATTCAGTAGGAGACTATGCACATCTGCTGTTCCAAGAAGCAAGTTTAATTGCTGATGGGATTTTTTCCCCACTAGCATTTCAACCCATCTGCATGTTGCGATTACTGAAGCATAATTTTGTTTTTGTCTACTTCAACCTTTTCAAGTGATATTCATTAATGCCATCTATGGCATCTCTAACATGGGGGAAATCTGCCTAGAGTAATTACGAAGTATTTCCTCTGCACTTAGTTCTCATATAAGAGCATGGAAAGATAATGAAGGCTGATTGTAGTGTCATCATTCCATTGAGGAAATGAATGATGCTGTTCGAATAACAGCTGGCTTGTTACATAAAAGAAATGACAGATCAGAATAATAAAGGCAAACTCCCCTTTGACAGATCATTCTAATTTGAAAGTCTCAAATAATTGCCTGGAATCCTGGAAATACAGAAAATAGCACAAAAAAAGCCCTTAAGATTTCTGTCAGCATGGTTGCATGTATATGTATATATATAGATATAGATATTTACACACTTTTACACATGCCTACAAACATGTAGTATATTTCTTTTTATTAGTTTTGCATATGAGATAACTGTATATATGTATTTATGTATGTATTGCAGTGATAAAACAAGAAAGGTCACTAAGAATAGTAGTTTTTAATCTGGAATACCCATTGTGGAAAATAGAAAAACATTTAGGCCAATGCCTTTTTATTGTTAACTGACCTGAAGTGTGCATTTAATTTGAATTATATGTATTCTAATTGAATTTAAGGTGCAGTGGGAGTTTCATCATATAATCATAATTTTGACTATAATACCTTCATAAAAACATTTTGTGAGGCCTTCATCTATATATATATTAATACGATTTTATATACAAACATTACATATGTAAACATTTCATATATATACACATACATACATGCATATGCATGTGGATATACATACACATACACACACACATGTATATTTATATATAAGACTTTAGTTTCTAAATGGTCCATTTATAAGTACTGCTCTTCCACAGATGAAATTTTCAGTGTTCATCTAATGAGAAGCCAAACAGCTGATTTCATTTTGTCTTTCTGCCTGAGGGTGTGTTCCCAGGTAGTCTTTCAGACATTTTAAACCCTAGAGCTTGACCTTTAATTGGGACAGGATAAAATCATATGATATTATCGGACTACAACACCTGATTGCTAATTGGAATCTGGAATAAGTACAGGCTAATGACAAACAAAGTGTGATGTCTTTCACGTCTAAGAATTTCCTCAAATAATCCAAAGAAAACATTATTCAGAACAAGATGTTACCTCAAACGATACGGAAGATAAAATTTAAGCTAATTACAAAATAAAGGTAAATTGAGGCATTGACATGAAGCCTTTAAGTACAGCCTTCCTCAGCAGCACCAGCTACATTCCTAAAACTAGACACAGAAGACTTTAAAAAAATCCTTAACATGCTCTCATTTTATACTTTCAAGCTGCAGCAAGTGACATGAACTGGGCTTCTGGGATTCATCAATAAGATGGAGCCAAATTAAAGCATTGCAGAATAACACCAGTTACTAGTCCAGCCTCCTAATCCACATGGCATCTGCTGGGATATGCACGAAGGGTGGAGATCACACAACCTGTCTGGCAATATGTTCCATTGCTTGACTATTCTAATAAAAAAAGACACATTTTGTATTTATGCATTAATGTTTGCCCATGGGGTAGCATAATCTAAAATCAATGCTTAGAGCTTTAACAAAGAAAGTCAAATAGAACAGAAAATCCAGTTAGAGAGGGCAATAAAGTAGTTTAAATTAAGTGTATACAAAGTCTTCATGAAAAGCTAGCTTCAGGAAATGGTGGAACAAAAATGTAAGCTGATTCAATTAGATTTTTATTATTGTTCATAAATGAAGAGATAGGGATCTGCCACAGCAACAAAAGACCATATGTTATTTCTATATAAACTTGAAAATGCAATGTTCTCACACGGAATTAAAGCCAATGCCAGAAGTACAAAGAACTTTAAAGTAGTACATTTATAAGAGGAAACTGATAATTTTCTGACCAGTTGGTCAAAGACTGCTAGAAGGGATACTTAACACTGAATTTTTAGATGTATCCTTTCACTTCAGAGCTACACGTGTAGCTTTGTAAAAATAATACATCCCTTGATTGATCGGAACATAAAATCATAGAATGGTTTGGGTCAGAAGGCACCTTAAAGATCATCCAGTTCCAACACCCCTGCCTTGGGCAGGGAAACTTTCCCCTGGATCAGGCTGCTCAAAGCGCCATCCAGCCTGATCTTGACCACCTTGAGGGATGGGAAATCCATGACTTCTCTGGGCAATTTTTTTCAGTGCCTCACCACCCTTACAGGAAAAAATATCTTCCTAATATCTCATCTGAATCTCCCCTCTTTCAGCTTAAAACCATTACCCCTCGTCCTGTACATGTATTTCCTGATAAAGAGCCCCTCCCCATCTTTTTTGTAGGCTCTCTTTAGGTACTGGAAGGCTCCTATAAGGTGTCCTCAGAGCTTTCTCTTCTCCAGGCGGAGCATACCAACTCCCTCAGCCTGTCCTTGTATGGGAGGTACTCCATACCTCTGATCAACTTTGTGGCCTTCTCTGGACTCACTCTAACAGATCTATGTCCTCTTTAAAAAAAAATATTGTGTAGACAGGTGTAAGCTATACTGCACATGTGAACTGATACTGCCACTTGAAAACATAGCTTCTGAAGATGTTGTTAATTCCAGATTTAGTGAATAAATTTAGAGAAAGGCTTTTACTGAAAGTCATTTTTTATGGCAGAACGATATCTGACTACATTTAGAAATGGATTCAGCAGTCCTGAGTTCGTAGAATCATAGAATCATTAGATTAGAAAGCACCTTAGAGATCATCAGCTCCAACCGTCCTTGTCTATTACTAAATCATGTCCCCAGGGTGGTGTCTCTACATCCCTGGTCAACCTATTCCAGTGCTTGATAACCCTTCCTGTGAAGAAATTTTTCCTAACATCCAATCTAAACTTCCCCTGATGTATTTTGATGCCATTCCCTCTTGTCCTATCACCTATCACATGGGAGAAGAGACCAGCACTCATCTCTCTGCAACCTCCCTTTAAGTAGTTGTAGAGAGCAATAAGGTCTCCCCTCAGCCTCCTCGTCTCCCGGAAAAGCAATCCCAGTTCCCTCAGCCCCTCCTCATAAAACTTGTTTTCCAGCCCCTTCATCAGTTGCTACCCTCTGCACATTCTACTAGCCTTCTGACCTGAATGCCTATTATTTCCAAACTAAGCCAAACTGCAAATTTAAGGTAGTAGAGGTTGGAACCAAAATCAGAGTGAAAGTATTCCGCAATCTTTTAGCTAGTGAGCAACATCTGCATGTAGAATTCAAATATCTCATTTGAATTCAGACTGTAGAGGAAACTGAGTTCTTAATGGTAACTTAAAATGTCTTTCAGCAGCAGCAGAGTTTCTGCAGCTTTTAGGAAAGTATCAAATCAAGGAGACTAAATAAGAACTTCTACTGCTTATTCTTTTAAAGTCTGGATTAAACTCTGCTGCTTGTTTTAGAAATCACATCATACTTTAAGAATTGGGGGACTTTCAGAAAAGGATAAAAGAAGGTAAGTTAATTAAAAATTTTGCACCTGACCTACTGTTATTGATGTCACTGGAAGGTCTTCAGACTTAAGTGTGGCATAAAGTGTACAAAGGCAGTATGCTGACTCTCTGTTCTGAGTGAATTTTCCCAGATGACTGGTACTCTTATCTGATGTACTTTTTTAACTTTCAGTAAGTGAATTTTCTTTTCTCTGCTGATTTGACAAAGGTAGAAATTTTGCCGAGATAAACAACCCCGAGTTTGTGACTGTAACTCTTTTTATTTAACACATTAAGAAAATAAACTATGATGGCCTTCAAAATAGTTCCCTTCTGAACTGACACGCAGCTGCATACCATGCTGCCAATGTTCAAAGCAATTCCACAGAAAGGAATTGCTTTGAGAAACTCCATCATTTTTTGCTTTCACATCTTCTCCTGACAAAAAAATCTGGGATCTGGGAAGCCAGATGTGGCAAATAGGGTGGATGCTCATGCACAGTGATGTTGTTATTAGCTAAAAACTGCTTTACAGACAAAGTGCTCTGGGATGGTGTGTTGTCTTGATGTTAACTCACTGCTCAGTATTGCACACTGACATTTTCCAACCAAGGGTAAGAAAACATCCATATTTGAACACACGTCCACTCCTACTGAGTGAAGTAATCGAGCTGAACCTTCTTTTACTGTGACAGGATAGGACATGTTCTATAACCATCTCTTTCTTTCTCCCCTTCCACTCTTGCTTCCCAAGCTATAGTTATTTATTCTCAGGCTTTTTTGTGTCGGACCTAATATATTGAGTGTCATATTAATGGTTCCGAATTTAGTTCTGTTAGTGAATAATTACATCAAGACCAAGAGAATTAAGGAGGTAGATGTGACACATTTTATTTCTTGATAATTTTAAGTCTTTAAGAGTAAAAAGGCAGTTCATTGCTATTTCAGTTTTAGCAGTTAAAAGTTCTCTGAAGTGTTATCCTCATCACATTTTTCCAGTTCTCCAAATTTTCTCCACATTTCAAAACTTAGTGGTGAGCTTAGCATAAAAAAGTAAAATGTTTAGATAGTAATTGATGCCAAGTGGCCTTAAATTGAATGACACTGCCTATTTTGACTGATGAAATTGCTAGCTGCTGTTGTGTCAGCAGCGTGTTCCTATCAGTTATAGAGCAGACACTGGTTGCAGGGTATTTTCAAATGACCAAGGAGATAAATCTACTAAAACATTCCTTATTTAAGCAGCTAGCAAACCACCAAGGAATGCCTGACTGTCAGAGAAAAAGAAATTCATGCCGTGTGTGTTGCTAAATTGGTAATCGCTACTGTTTCTGCACTAGACTCAAAAAGAATAGAAAAGATAGGGTAGGGAGAGAGAAGAAAAGAGAAGAATGTATTCTTTGAATTGCTTTCATTTAAATTAGACTCTTCCCAGTCCACATCTGTATCACAGTCTGGATATGATGGTTACAACTGTGATATAAATCTATTATTGGACAAAGACTTATGAAACTTTCATTAAAATTTTCAAAGAGCCTAAAAGGAATTAAGTACAGCTAAAGCAAAGCAGAAATAAGGTGCTTGAGTCTTTTAGGTCAAAGAAATGTATTTACTAAACCAAAACATATATACACTTCTGGTTTGGGTAACCAAAAAAACGTAAACCTGAGATCCAAAATCTGATGCTAAGTTTTCACTTCTTTCAAAAGACAAAGTGATTTTTTACTTTGAATTTCTCTAGGCAATTCTAGTCTCATCCTTGGTTATTCCATTCTCTGTTTGCCCTAGTTCTGAGCACCTTTTTGCCTAATTTATATCTAGATTCTTAGTATAAAGCACACATACAATCTTGCCACAGCAAGCACAAGCCAGGACAGTCCCTTTCCACATTAATTACTGGAAGCAAAATGGCCAAGGTCCAGCTTGAGCAATCTGGCTTCTGGGATCCTAGGTCCTTTTCAGTAAAGTAGGTTTCACAGAGGTAGTTGGATAAACTCAGGGTAGCCTGCAGCCTGTCACAGCACTCTGCCTGCAACAACTGCAATAAATCACGTTAAGTTACCGCAGAAGGGAATTCCAGCCACTCGGTTCTGCATATAAAGTATTCTTTCTCCCTGTACTTTTTCTCATGAACGCAAGCCATGTGTGCTGCTGAAGCATCTGAGGGGTTCAGTGCGGGCACCTGCCCTAAGGAAACAAGATCCATTCATGGACTTCAGATAGAGGCCAAGATTATGGCCCTTGAGGTAGTAATGAGATGCCTTTATGCTTAATTTTTATATTAGCTGGTTCAAGTGCCACCTGCTCAGATCCTGCTCCATGTTGCACATCCCTTCAACCAACATAGCAAGCCCAGTCACAAATCTGAGGGATGAATCCAGCCCCTGAAACAATGGTGTTGCCGTATTTGTTTCTGCAGCTAGAGATTAATCAATTTCTACGTGACAGCTGAATCCTATAACACTCATCACAAGACTAGTCAGGCACTGATCTATTTGAAACTTTAGAGTTTCTTACCAGCAGCTGAAAGGCTTGTCTTTATTGAAATGTTAGAGCAGCTGAGCCGCTAAAGGAAGAAGAGATCCTGTCCAGGGAAATAAAGAATGCATTTGATCTCCTGAGAAAATTAAAATTGAGCGTGGTAAGGCCAAAAAGGTGAATAAGAAAACTATGAACTTCAGGAATGAATACAGCAGTACCAAAGCACTTGTTAAATATAGATACCTCTAGACTGAAATTCAGTCAGTCTGACTTACAAACATAGCATTCTCATGTACTGTTCCCAGCAAAACACTCTTGATAAATAATAGCCTAAGTTTCCCATGAAGTTAATGAAGACAGGGAGGTAACTTGAAAGGATTAAAAGGCAGATCCTGTAAGCCTAAATTTTAGCCCCTAAGCTAGATGGTCAGGGGCATCTGGAGGATTCCTCTGCCCATCAGGGAACATCCCAATATCAGACATTGGCTTATTACCTGGAATTTTTGTAGTGAAGGAGAGGTTTTGATCGTGTAGCAAGAAGGGACTTCCTGAATTTCTTGCTATTGTAAGCAATCACATTGCATAAATCCCTTAAAACATGTCAGCCTCACCTTACGACCAGCCTGATTTACAGTTTACCAGATGCCTTGCAGAACCTAGTCTTCTCATGTTTTTTTTCCAAAAAAACGAAGAACGTGGGCATATGTAACTACACACAGTACACTAGTGTAGACAAAAATCACATTCAGATGCACAGCTTCACCACAGAATCTGTCCAGCTAATGATATACTACACTGATCTTGGAAATTCCTTGGAAAAGGTCTTGATTTGTGAAGGGGGAACAGCAGGTCTGCAAATCTCCCTGTGTATGTATTCCTTCTCACATGATAACTGAACACAAGAGCTGTGCAGTTACTCATTTCCCTCAGAAGGTGTTAGCTGAACATTAAGCAGGAAGCTGTCTCTGAATTAAGTTTGTACATTGATAAAGGAAGTTACATGATGGCATAAGGGAGGTTGGGAATAGGAATAACTCAGTAGTCTGTTGATGCAGCCCTGAATACTATAATATAATATAATGGAATAGAGTAGAATAGAATAGAATCATCTCAGTTGGAAGGGACCTATAACAATCATGTAGTCCAACTTCCTGACCAATTCAGGGCTGACCAAAAGTTAAAGCATGTTATTAAAGGCATTGTTCAAATGCCTCTGAAACAGTGACAGGCTTGAGGCATTGACTGCCTCTTTAGAAAGCCTGTTCCAGTGTTTGGCTCCCTTCTCTGAAAAGAAATGCTTCTTAACGTCAGTTCTAAACATCCCCTGATGCAGCTGTGAACCATCTCCATAATTAATGAAGTTGCCTGTTTCCTTTACAGTTTCAAAGGTGGAATGTGTTCCGCTAAACTTCATCTTAGGTTCTTTTCATGGAATTTTTTAGCTTCCTGCATGTCTGCAAAGCCTGGAGAAGAGGAGGCTGAGGGAAGACCTTATTGCCTGAAAGGAGGTTGTAGTGAGCGGGGTGCTGCTCTCTTCTCCCAAGTAACAGGTGATAGGACAAGAGGAAACGGCCTCAAATTGCGCCAGGGGGCACTTAGACTGGATAGTAGGAAAAATTTCTTTACTGAAAGAGTGGTAAAGCATTGGAAAAGGCTGCCCAGGGAAGCGGTGAAGTCTCCTTCCCCAAAGTTGTTCAATAAACAAGCAGACATGGCACTTCAGGGCATGGTTTAATAGGCACAGTGGTAATTGGGATGATGGTGGGACATGATGATCTTAGAGGTCTTTTCTAGCCTTAATGATTCTGTGATTCTATGCCTACTCTTTATACACATGTATACGGCATAACCTACAGTGTACCAAGTATATACTTAGATCTTTGAGTAGATTGTGGAATTTTAACACGTATAGGCTACATGGAAGTAAGGGGTTTAAACAGAATACTAACTTAAATACTAAAGACAAGATTAGACAGAGAGTTACCAGTCTGTTTGCAGCAGATCTTTTCTTTTTACTAATTTGGAAATTTTTAAAAATTGTATTTTAAAAAAATTTTTTTGGACAGTGTTTGACAATGATTCTCTATTTGTCCCCTTGCTTTTTTTAGCACTTGAAATTTGCCAGTGAAAGTAGCACTTTGAGGAATTTCTCACAAAAAGCAACAGAAATTAAAAAATGAGGATGTAATAAAGGGCTACATAAATATCAAGTAGAAAGAGGGAAAGAGCCATAATTATTATATTTTCCTTCACCCATTGATTATGTCACCAAAGATAATTTCTGTTTACTTTCTTCCCTTTTGTGCAACATTAGAAAATGGAACTTCTTGCTTGTGTCTAATATATTTCACATACAAGCCACTACTGTGATGTTTCTATCACACTCCAGAATAGTAGGGAAGAAGCTGATTTCTTTTTCTGATGCATAAGAATTCCCCCAGAGAGGCATGATTGGATTGCTGAGGGTCAGTCATTGCTCCCTTTATTCAGATATTTGGAAATTTGAATGATTCAAAAGACAGACAAACTTACACTATGTTTGGGGCATAATCAGTTAGAGAATGAGTTACAAAAACAGGTTTTAAACAACTTTCCATCTCTAGCTGCATGTAGCAGAATTAAATGTGCTTTGTATAAAACCAAATCTATGAATGAGAACTTCAGTGTCTGTCAAGCCTTGTTGATCTTGCACCCTATGTTCAAAGTAATTTTGAAAATTATTTTGTTTAAACTGCTGCCTGGCAATACAGTCTAAGCATTTATCTTAAAAGGTTATGCTAGGTACCCATTCAATAAGTCTAGCAGAATCTTAGAAATGGAAGTTTAATGGGAGGAATGATTTCCAAGTAGTAGTAGATGCATTAATATCTTACCCTCTACAGAATGAAACAGCGGTGTATCTTGGATAACTTGTGCAAGGTTAGGTCTAACCTCAATCATGGTAGCCAAAAACACTCTGATATGAACAGTGCTGGAGAAGTACTGCATATGGATTTTTGCTGGATGCTCTTTTTTTACTTTTTTTTTCTGCTTTAGTTACTGTTTCATTTGAAAATATCTAATTAAATTAGATTTGGGCCACGTTTTCTTGAAACTCTGTAGAAGGTTGTTAAAAGAATCTATGCTTCTGTATCCCTGTAGTACTTGCTATGCAAGTATCACAGTGCACCCACACACTGATATAATCAGAGCCCTTCAAAATCAACTGCGTATTTCAGCAGAAAGTGGATAAAAGTGACACTTTCACCGATTTCTACAATTTATTCCATAGTAGTAGCAAACCTACAATTTATTCCATAGTTGCAGAAAAACCAAAGAAATCAAGGTTTTCTTGATGCAAAGATGCAGATAGAAAGTCAATGTGCTGAACCCATCAAAAATGACATGAAACAAGCCAGTGTGTAACTCAACAGTTTTGCTTTGCTACGGTATCTGACAGCATAATCACACTGACACTAGTTCCTAAGGTCTGCATGTTTCTGAACATTAACATTAGGTTCATTTTCACTCTAAAATAGTTAATACGATCCTGTTTGTGCTTTGGTTTAAGCCATGTAGCTCCTTTTCTCAGAACACTCCAAAACAAAAAAAAAAATTCTTCAGAAAATTTCATAAGGTTTTATATTGAAGTTATTGCCTTAAGGCTATCAAATTGCTTATCCACCCCCAAAAATCATCTTATGTCCTCAGCTAAAAAGTCTTATTAGACATAGTGAAGCATAAACCTTTATGAAGCAGAGATATTCTTCACAAAAAAAAAACCAACCCAAAAAACGTAGCCCACGGTGTTGTGACAAATAATAATTTTAACTTCTACTTTGCAATTTCCTTTTCCATATTCCATACAGTCACAGAATAATTTCTGTCAGAAGAAACCTCTAAGAACCATCTAGTGCAGAAGTGAACACAGCTACAGACAAGGTCTGACAAGTGCCAAGCAAGGGCAAATAAAGGAGAATAATAACTTGCTTAGCCCTGTGATTTGTGCCCTCACTGGCATAGCCCAGCATCTTGCATTACCATAAAGGCATGGTGCTGACTCATGTTTGTGTTTCTGTCCACAAGGACCTTGGGTTGTTCTTAACAAAGCTGTGGCCTAACCAGTCAGTTCCTAGCCTGCACTGCTCAATGAGGTTGTTCTACTCCAAATCCAGGACTTTGCATCCATCTTTAATGAACTTTTGAGATTCTTGTCAGTTCATTCCTCTAGCTTGCCATAGTTGCTACAAACGTTCTCACCAGCTGTTCAACCCAATTTTGTGTCATCCATTAATTTGTTGAGAGCATATTCCTTCTCACAGTCCAAATCAGTAATGAAGACATTGAAAGGTATTACGCCCCACAACGACCCCAGTGAATATCGTATTTGTCTGACTACCAGTTAGACTTTGAACCACTGACCAATAACTCTTTGAGTCCAATGGTCTAGTTAGTCTTTCAACAGTGTGAAGTCTAGCCCGTTCAATCCACAGTCTATAATTTGGCTGCAAGGATGCTCTGTGAAACCATTTCAAAAGTTTTGGAAAACCAAGATCATAGAATCATTTGGGTTGGAAATGACCATAAAGATCATCTAGTTCCAATGCCCCATATTCCACTAGATCAGGCTGGCCAAGGCCCCATCCAATCTGGCCTTAAACACCTCCAGGGATGGGGTATCCACAACTTCCTTGGGTAACCTGTTCCAGTGCCTCACCACTCTCATTGTGAAGAAATTCTTCCTTAATCAAGCCTAAGTCTACCCCTCTCCAGTTGATACCTGTTCCCCCTTGTCCTATCACCACAAGCCTTTATGAATAGTGTCTCTCCAGCTTTCTTGTAGGCCCTTTTCAGGTACTGGAAGGTTGCTATAAGATGTCCTCGGAGCCTTCTCTTGTCCAGGCTGAACAAGCCCAGCTCTCTCAGCCTGTCCTTGTGTGGGAGGTGCTCCAGCTTTCTGATCATCTTTGTAACAAGGTATGTGCTCTGCTCTCCACTTGTCCACATAGTCAGTCATTTTATGTAATGCAACCATGTTGATCAGGCATTATTTGTATTAGGAAAGTCCATGTCCACTGCTCCCAGGCACCTCTTATTCTTCATTTGTTTGGATATAGCTTCCCCGAAGACAGTACCCTTGACTGTCAAAGAAACTGAGGTGCAGCTGACCCTCCTGTAGTTACGTGGATCCTTCTTGTTTTCTTCCTGAAAGTGGACAGTCTTCTGAATGTTCCCTTGTTTCCCAAACACTTTGAAAAAAAAATTACAGATCGTCTTCACAGTAATATCGACAACACCTGAAAGCCACCTTGTTCAGTTCCACTGGCTTGTCTGTTTTCAGATTGCTCCAGCTCATTCCTCCTCTGCTGCAAGTATCACTTCTCTCTGCCTCACTGTGCTACTAGGCACAGAGATCTGAGATTGACAATAAAGACTAAGACTTACTTGCCAGAACAGAGTGGGAAGATATTGAGCAGTTCCACCTTTTCCATGTCATTCATCATCAAGCTGCACATCCCATTCAGTAGAATACCCCAGTTTCCATGGTTTTGTTTTACTGTCAAAGTACCAATAGGTCTTTTCTATTTGTGCTTCACATTCCTCACTATTTTTAGCTGTGGTGGAGATTTGACTTTTGTCACGTCATCCTTGTCTGTATGGTCAGTTCAGTCAGGAGGTGTCTTTTCAGTCAAGCTGGTTTTTCTGCTCAGCTGTTTGTGCATCAGGTTGGACTGCTCTTGCACTTTGAGGAGGTTGTTCCTGAGGATGAAGCAGCATTTTTTGGCAGCCTCCCATAACCATCAGTTCCATAAACAAGCTTTTTTGAAGTCTAATCTCTTGACGTTCATGATCATTATTCTGAGAGCTCCTTTCCTTCCTTTTCTCAGGTTCTTCAGTTTTGTCATCTCATGATCACTGCAGCAACTGGCTATCATGTCCCCTCAAGTAGATGTAGCAGAGCACATTTCTGTCAGTCCATCTAGGACCCCTGTCCCAAAGTTATTTGTAGAGCTCTCTTGACTCCTTTCTAGCACTCATCCCTTCTCCTAACATGAGATAACTCAGGAGTGGGGTTGCAAAATTTTGTTCATCTCTGGTTTTTTTTCTTATTCAAATGCATCTGAAGTTGCCTTTAGCCATTTTTGTGCAACATAATCTAACACGGAATACCAGATTTCCTCATTGAATTCTTTAGCTTGCATATTTATGTCTAATGTCAGTTTAGGAGGTATGGTTTGACTCAATCAAAAATTACATTTGATGCAGTAATGCAGGAAGTGAAAGTCTGCATTACATGGTGTTAATGAGAAATCAAATGAGGTGAGTAGAATGATACCTTGCAGCCTTAGAAGTCAATTACTTCGATGACACAGAGAAATGATTTAGTCAAAACAAGAATCCTTTTGACCTTCCAGCAGTATTCAAGCCCAAACTCAAGAGAAGTAAAAAAATCTTTAATATCAACAGTGATTTATTCTTGCCAAAATCTAAAGAAAAGTTATCAATCGTTTATGAAAGACATTGAGTTTTTCTCATGTATTACAAATGAAGGCAGACAGAAACATGAGGAAAAGATTCTCAATTGTTTTCTCACAATTCTCTCCATTGTTGAATGCTTATCCTTGCTCAGTTATAGATTTAAAGGGAGAAAAAGGTAAAGATATGTAGTTCTCTAACTAATTATCCAATGTGACACACACCCACTTAAGGTAAGTATCTACAGTAGTGTGATGTACAATACACCAATTTGCCTGTACTATCAATTTGCACCTACAGACATTTTATTCTTTCAACGTGGCATTTGACTCATGCTGTTACCTTATTTCTCATGCAGAACTTCGCAGATGCAACTTTGATCAAAGTATAAAGGCCATCTGCAGTTCCTTTTCCTCTTGTCTGTGTGCTTTAATTGTAGTTAGTTTTTTCTCTTTTCAGGAAAGAAGCTTAGTGCACAGTAGATAATCCCCTTGGTAATTTTATGGGTTTTGGTCTTAGCCTTTGTGAAACTGAAATTTCAAGTGCAGCATCATTCATTCACTGACATAAACAGAGATATGTTGCTTTAATGTTCTGTTGATACTGGAAAAATGAGAACAATTATATTTTTGTTAATTAGTTAGCCCAGAGAAGCTACTTAGATGGAAAGTGTGGAATTTAGCAGAGCACTAGGTTATGTATTCTACCCATATATATGATGTTAATTATGGGCTCAAATAAATGTTTCTGCACAGGTTAGTAGCTTTCTAACTCCTTTATTTTAGGGGAGTGGGACATATATATCATCTCACTTTTTCTTTTCTTAGATCAAATTAAATAGAGCATTAGGAACTGATCAGTGGATTGTATACACAGAACTGTGCAACGCACTGTGGTATTTTCTTCTTTCTCAACATATTCTTGTGTCACATTCCCTCTTTATTTTTTGATAATGTAAAGAGTTAAGCCATTATACATGTCATTATAATAAAAAACCTTCTCATAAACATGCAAATTGGATCTTTTCAACTTGCAAATTGTGCCTTTTCAGATACCTCAGCAGTGTATCTGCCAGAATTATAACAATAAAATTGCAGCACACTTCTAAATAAGTACAATTGTCACTTTCTCCCCTTTCAGCCCCTGCTCTTAAAAATGAAAATGCCCAGAGTCTAAATGCTATTCTCGGTGAAGTCACTGGTTCCTTAAGCCTTTTCAGAAGTGACTATTTTGCTCTGAGAACAAATTATCTTCAAGTTATTACTTGAAACAATATTAACTAACAGAGACGTTGTCAGGTAAGATTGATGCTGTCAGCCTGAAAGCATAGGCACACAGGGAGTACTGCACAGACACAAAGTTGAAACTGCATGAGCTTCCACTGCAACAGGACCTCTCAATCTGTCACATGTCACCTACTCTAATTAAAGATTTTGGGAGCAAACATCTGCAAATGCAGTAAAGGTTTCCTAGAGGGTAATGATAAAAAACCAAAACCTGACTGATGCATCCATCACAAAACAGTCAAGGGCAACAAAGTTCATTTAAAAGCTTGTTTATCTGCATGTTTTCATTAATCAGATGGCTTTTTTGTAGAAGTTGCAGAGAAGGCCTCTTTTGACTTCCTATTTCCTCAGAAAATACATGACATCAATACAGGCACTTTGGGGGCTCCTCTGCCACATTTGCTTAAGAAATAAATTAAACCGGAAAAAGTGAGGTGCTTCTTAAATTTATCAAAATCTGGGAAAGTGTATTTTCTGCTCTTTTTCTCAGTTTACTGAAATTTGCCAGCATCAGAATTGCCTTTTTTTTGTCCTCTTTAAAAGAGGTCTTTCACCCATAGTCTTGGAGAGGGCCCTACAGCAAAAATAATCACTAGAAACTTTGGCTTTACATCACAGAGCTCTGCATGTGCCTTGCAATAAATAGCAGGAAGATCAAAGGAGGATTAGAGGCTCACTGTGAAGAATATGAGCAGGAATGACAGAAGGAAAGGCGCTAGTGTTACCTTATTCTGTTCCTATTGTGAAAATAATAAAGGGAAAAAAACCTTCACCTTATTCAAATTTGTTGGATTCATTGCCAAATAGAAGAGTATTCCTACGTTACAATCATCCTGTTGTCCTATACACTAGATAGGAAGAGACTCCCACAGAGCATTTCATGCTCATGGATGAATAGATTGTATGTTCTAAACTCAAGGAATAGTCAGCAGGAATTTTGAATGTTCTGTCAAAGATAGTAACATTTAAAGTTTAGAAAAACACATGCGTAAAACTAAGCAGAAAACCAGACCTTCTCCATGATTATTATTTCTCTCTTTGACTTTTCCTCTTTTACTGGAAACTGAGAAGTCCTCCAAGGCCCCCTAATAGAGTTAAAATTTTCACAAGGCCTAAGGTAAGTATATGATTGAGTAGCTCTCTATGGGATTATATTGTATTTCTTACATCAACTTTCATTTGAGGATCAAAAAATATTTTACCAAGACAGTCTTTGTATCTCTCCTCCTTAGAAAAATGGGGTGCTGGAAGGCAATGGAGTTAAACAATTCCTAAGCATTGAACTATTTCTCTTTATTGCCAAGATCAAAGATAGTAGGGTAGTGGAATATTTGAGACCAGAAAGTAATGATGAAATGATGAGTTCATAGAAATTAACCATCATTTTCCCTTTGACTTCAGCAACTGAACAATTAGGATTTCAGCTCAAACTTGACTGACCAGCTGTGGCTTTGCATCATAGCATAGATTCATTCCTCTGATGGGGGCTGAGATATCTTCTCCAAAATACTTTCTTTTATGATTAGGTCAAAACTAGATGAAACTCGGAACTCAAAACAAAAAAAACAGTGCTCAAAAGCTGTGTTTTAAATATGTTGATTTATGTCAAGAAATTCTGCTGAAACTCATCCAAGCCTTAAGGCATTGCACTGTACATAGGCCTTGCAGCTCATAAAATGAAATTCCTAAGAAGTGTAAACTTTGTCTGACGTCAGTAAGACCATTAGAGTGTATAGGTCAAATGCAGTTAAGCTTTATTCTGTAATGATAAGAACTTAAAATCAGCCATGCTGAGTAATACCAGAGATCCATCCAACTCAAGAGTCTTGTCTTGATAAGTGGCTTGTAATCAATGCCTGGGAAAATGGGTGCATATATAGCAGCAGTTCCCCTGATATCTCGGTTAAATGGGGTGCCAATTCCTGTCCTAGGCAACTGCTCCCATTTTCCTCATTAACTTCTTGTGACAGCTCACAGGGACCTGATTCAGGAAATGGGTGTAATACCATAAGATTTGAAGGGAGAGCAACTAAAGAGTCAGAGGAAGCAAGGGGAGTGAGCTTGGGAGTATACCCAAATCTAGCAGCACTAGATCTAGACAGTGAATATGTGGGAAACTAAGGACAAGTCTTGGTTCAGTGACAGTACTGGTGCTGGCTATTCCCACTGCTAAGGATCCAGGTCCTGAGATGATGGTCACAGTTACTGATTGCCCCTTACAACATTCCTCATTGACACAGGACCCTAAATATCAATGGTAGATAAAGACATTTACGGCTAATTGGGGTAGAGATACCCACAGAAAAGAAACAAGGACCCAGTCATGAAATAACTTTTTGGGAGTCAGATGGACAGATGGGAGGAAAAGAGTTCCTGCTGGGGGAAGGAAAACCGTTCCTGCTGAGGTCCTACAAAAAATGCCACAGTTACCTGTCGCTGAGAATAAAAAGGAGTAGTATGCAGTGTCATGATCGTAAATTGTAGTTCCTCAAAATTATATACTCAGTGCTAGGAAGTGAATGTAACCTGTTAAGTGGATCTTTCTATTACAACACAGTGAATAATAAAGTTAAAGAAGAACCTATTCAGCAATAGACTCCACTTCCCATCTTTGTAGCTAACAGAATATGGGAGTAAGTTCAAGGAAGAAAATGGATAGATAACCAAGACAATCTAATTGATTTTTCTGGGTGTGAACAATGTGAGGAAATCATGAATGCTACTGCCCTGAGCATTTAGTAATACAAGACCCAGTTCCAGTAATACATCCTCGGGTACTTGTTATTTAAACTTAGTGTATAACAATCACACAGTGTACTTAAAAGAAAAAATATTGTATATCATAGAATCATAGAATAACCAGGTTGGAAGAGACCCACTGGATCATCGAGTCCAACCATTATATGTGTGGTGTCACTCTGTGATGTTCTATGGAATGACAGGAACAAAATGATTTCTCCTGTCAGAGAATGCTCATGCAATATGACAGCAGCAGAAACATGTGGACAACTTTATAGATACCACAAAGCAAGTCTCATACCAATGCTGATGGAATTCTGGCCTACAAGTTGATCTGCACCTCTAGGACTCATATGGGACACAGTATTGTCTCAAACTGAAGGAATGGAATTCTTAATCATCAGCTATGAAAAGGCTATTACCCATCAAAATGAGGTGACTATTGCTATGAAATATGATGCCAGCTGAATTGTCAGAATTTCAACAGGAATTGAAAAAACTGCTGGACACCACCAGTATGACATTTTCATGGGATATGCACCATGTACAACTGGCATTGCACCCTATGTTACATCCTGAGATTATTGTGTTCTGGTTTATTATACGCACCATGTGCAATTGACATTGCACCCTATGTTACATCCTGTGCTTATTGTATTCTGGTTTATTATTGATATGCTTGCAAATCCATGCTTATTGCTTATCTCACTGTGCTGAAAGCATGTACCATCAAATGTGACCCATTGCAAACTGTGAAGCCGGAAGCCAGATTGCAGTGGAAGTGCTCAAAATTTTGCCCTGCCCTCAACCCTGGTGAGGCTAGAGGAGTATCGGTATCTCCACTCGTCAAGGGAATGGGTTTGCAAAATGTCTGGTCTATACCAAGGGGTGGAGTGTCACTCAGCCACTGCTTACATGTTGGTTAAGCAAACTCATGCTGAGGCCTGATGTATGCTGGGAGCAGCACCATTAGGTCAAAGTAATGCACCAGGTAGGCAAGGACAAGTGGCCAAAAGGAGCTGAAGGACCATTGTGCAGCCAGGATCATTTCCAAATTACTGTCTACAGCAGCCATTATCTTTTGTCTGGCAGTTTCCTCAGAATCCACTAACTTATGAAATGGTATGGACTAAATATCCAGGATGGAGGGGACAAAACATCACCCTATCATAGAATCATAGGATGGTTTGGGCTGGAAGGGATCTTAAAGATCATCCACTTCTACGCCCTCTGCCATGGGCAGGGACACCTCCCACTAGATCAGGCAGCTCAGGGCCCCATCCAAACTGTCCTTGAACACTTCCTGGGAAGGGGCATCCTCAACTTCTCTGGGCAACCTGTTCCAGAGTCTCACCACCCTCATCATGAAGAATTTCTTCCTAATTTCTAATCTAAATCTTCCCCATTCTAATTTAAAGCCAAGCACCCCTTTGTCCTGTCACTACATGCCCTTGTAAACAGTCCCTCCCCAGCTTTCTTGCAGGCCCCTTTCAGGTACTGGAAGGTTGCTATAAGGTCTCCCCAGAGCCTTGCCATCTCCAGGCTGAACAACCCTAACTATCTCAACCTGTCCTCATAGTAGAAGTGCTCCATTCCTCTGATCATTTTTATAGCCCTCCTCTAGACCAATTCCAACTGTTCTGCATCCTCCTTATGTTGAGGATTCCAGAACTGGACACAGTACTCCAGGTGGGGTCTCACGAGAGTAGGGTAGATGAAGAGAATCACCTCCCTTGACCTGCTGGCCACGCTTCTTTTGATCCATCCCAGGATATGGTTGGCCTTCTGGGCTGTGAGCTTACCCAAAAAGCTTTTGAAACATATCCAACAGCAGCTGGACTTCTGAGGGTTTTGTGCTTCCTGGAGTAATAGAGCGGATACCTGCACTGTAACAGAGGAGGAAGGATGAGCACTGTCACCATCAGCTAGTTGAAACTTGTTTTCATGAGCTCATTTTGAAATACAGATAAACAAACAAGACAAACAGGGATTCAATCACCTTTTGCCCGGACTAGTCTATCACATTAAAATGTGATAGACTAGTCCGGGCAAAAGGTGATTGAATCCCTGTTTGTCTTGTTTGTTTATTGTATTTCAAAATGAGCTCATGAAAACAAGTTTAAATAGCTGCGTACCTTGCCCTATAAATTTGAAAGTTGAATGGACCTTGACATATCTCCCATTCAGCTTCAAGGGTGTATTTCCTACTGCAGAGGTTGCATCCTGATAATCATCTGTAACAGATGCTGAAGGATATGAACCCATTTTGGCCTCCACAGTACCCTCTGGCAATGAATTACACAATTTAATTATTTATAATGTGAAAATAATCCCTCTGGAGAGAAATCAATATTTTAAGTGAATTGTAAGGCAGCTTGCTCAGTCAGACATGCTGTGGATCATGTTGCAATGCTAGGACCATGGGAAACAGCCCAGACAGGAGTACCAAGAGAGAAGGATGCTTATTAGTGAGAATCTAGTTGTACTTTCTTGTTATTAGTAGCTCACTGAAGTTGATGGGAACACCATCTTGTATATCTCAATAGGACCTACACTACAAGGAGGAACATGAGGAGACACCTCAGAAAGTGGTCTCAGCCTGCAACTGTGGTTATGTCATTAAAATTGACAGTGACTCCAAGCACACTGCACAGCAAATTTTTCCAATAGGCAGCTCAAGAAAATTATCTGAGGCTCTCTCTAGTTTTGCAACCAGAAACATAATCTGGTAGAGTAACAGCAACTTATTTGTTGCTTATTTTCTTTATTACAGGTTTGAGAGAAGTTATTATGACTTTAAGTAGAGGCATTTCCTGGTAGATGGTCCAAAGAATGAAAACTGAGAGAGAATTTTGACTTCTAGGTATGCTAACAGCCAAATAAAACATTTACAAAGGAAAAAAAATATTTTGATCTCTTTACTGCCCTTCATACACAAAGAGGGGCAGTCTTAGGACACAAAAGTGCTAGGAGGCTATCAAATAGAGAAAAAAATGTTCAAAATAAGGTAAATCAGAAAGCAAATGTTTCTTCACCTCACTTTTCAATTCTTACTATAGTTAGGTTGCTACATGACTCATATGTTCAGAATCTTAACAGTTTTTTTTCTTGTCACATTATCATAAGATGCATAAAAACTCTTTATACTCTTACTGTGAAAAAACCCCACCAACATCACACAAAAAAACCCTGCAGCTTTGGAAAGGTCAGGTAAACAAATTTGTGGTTACCAACTGAACTAGAATCACACCTGGAACTCATAATGAATTGTCCTGATCTTTTCACACTACTGTGAGATGATGCTTACCGCTTTGTCAGTGAACCAGAATTTGAGTAAGTCAGTCAGGTTTATTGATGTGACAAATTTTGCAAGTTGATTCTGCGCATATTATTCAATTGTGTTTATCACTGGGCTTTTAAAATCTCAAGGTTTCTATGTGATATCACAGGAAATGGCTGACCTAGTCTGGCAGCTTCCTACTGACAGGTAGGCAGCTCCATAAAGAAGGGGGATCTCAAGGAGTTCAGCTCTTGCTCCTGCTCCTGTTTTTCCCCTTTCAGACTGACTGCCAAGCATGGACAACTCCTTCTACTCCCATGGTTCAGTTGCATTGTATTATTGTGATCATCTGGGCAGAATATACAGCACTGCTTTGTAGCTGCAATCCAAATAATTTTGGCACAGGCAAAAAGGAAAAAGAAAACCAAGAGAGGCAAGACAAGTAGCAGACATCACTCACAAATAAAATCCCCTGGAATTGTAATTTAAATGTTTGTACTTCAGTCCCGAGTTTTGGTTTAGTTATTAGTGGCTTTCCTTGCCACCAGCAGGTCAGACTGTCTGCTCTCAAGCCTCCAATTCTATGTATAACTGAGACTGTTCAGGGTTTATTTAATCATTTGTAGCTCCTTAGCTGTTTGTAAGGAGACGGGGGGGCATACCAACGTCAAAAGGAATTATCGAAATACACAGAAAAAGCAAACAATCTATTCAAGCCAATCAAATGTCACCATGTCACTAATGACTCCCAAGCAGAGACATTTAAATTGATACTTAATTCCGTAACAGCAAAATATTTAACCTTTATCAATTGCAATCCGAAACATTCAGCAAAGTCAAAATATTCCATGTAGATTAAGAAATTCTTTCCTATTCCTTCTGAATTTTAAAATACAAGCACACCAAGCTTTCAAATGCCTGTGGCAGAGTTATACAACTCAAAACATCATCTTTCCAAAGGGCAGGAAGTTTGTACCTGGAAGTAAATGTCACTTCTCAGTGAAAAATGAAACTAAAGAACAGCCAACAGCAAGACATAAGTAGTCCTATCCTAAATAAAAACCAGGTCTTTGTCAGAATCGGCTGGAAAAAAAGAGGAATTTCTAAAGATTTTGATTAAAGATATATAGAATAAGAGGGGGCATTGGAAAAGCAAAATTTATCAGAGAAGTATTATTGCTATTAGCATCAGACCTGAGCTTTGAGAAATGATCCTGGCCTTATTTCAAGACATTGGTACTAAAAGTTACTTTACAAGCATTTTAACTTCTCACTATATAAATTTCCTGATTCTACTCAAAGTTTTTTAGCACCCAATTTTCCAGTACTTACTGGAAATCTATAAAAGTCAATCTGCATGGACAGATAGTGGCCTCTTACATGAGCGCCTTTTAATGCTTTCATGAAGCTAGTGATTTCTTTTTAATCCATACTTGAACCTCAATAAGATATTTTTATCATAAAGCAAATTAGTTCCTTCTTCAGGAAACAAAGAATAAGAAATCAAAAGTATTACGGCATCTAGGAAGCATCACTGTCTTTCTCGTAAAGCTGGTCTGAAGCCTAGGGGAGATCATTTCAGGGAGATAAAAGCATTTAGGACCTACCAGTAGTCAGAAGGGAAATCAGATAAGTGAGTCAGCTGTCTTTGAAAAAGGATACAGTGGCATGGATAGGGCCATTCCTGTTTTAAAATAATAAGAATTAAAAACATATCAGTAAGGTGATGAATAACAGTTCTAACACACAGCTCTGGTAAACCACTGAAGTGAAAGCTATCCATTTAAACAGCTACTTTTTTTTTGCCACTGGATATGAAGGTCAAGCATCACCAAGGGAGGTTTAGGTTGGATATTAGGAAAAATATTTCACCAAAAGAGTAGTGAAGCATTGGAACAGGGTGCCCAGGGAAGTGGTGGAGTCATCATTGCTAGAGGTGTTCAAAAGATGTGTAGATATGGCACTTCAGGACGTTGTTAAGTAGGCGTGGTGGCGTTGGGCTTTCAGCTGGACTTGATGATCTTAGAGTTCTTTTCCAACCTTAATGATTCTACAATTCTATAGGGTGCCAGAACTGGTAGCTCTTGAGTACATTTTCACTCAGATAACAATATTTTTTTCTCAAGACAAATATATAATCTCACACTAATGGAACTTCTGCTTCCTTCTTTCTATAGTGTCCTGGTTTAGCACACCCCCCAGGGCAGGTCAGTAACCAAACTGGACAGCTGTAGTCCCAATTTCCCCCCAGAAAGGGTAAGGGTAAAGGGAAATGAGGGAAAGAGGGACTTGCAGGAAACTAAATTAAACTAAAATTGGAAACTAAAATTAAAACAGCTTTATTGAAACAATAATGCTAAAAGCAAGATAATAATATTAATAAGAAAACATTAAATTATATTCAAGTATACAAAAACTGATTCCAACTTCCTGGATGACTCTATGTCACCACTGAGAACGCTGGGCACGCACAGGGAAAGTCCCAAACTGGATTCAGCAGCAGGCAAAAGCTGGATTCAGGAACTGCATCCAGGAAAATTGACCCTCACGCTCTCTAAGATTTTACGCTAAGTATGACATGTATGGTATAGAATATTTTATTGGTCATGTTTGGGTCACCTGTCCTGTCCGCTCCTCCCCCAGGGAAGAATTCCTTCACCAACTCCATGGTTGTCTTAATTTACATAGCAATAACTACAGCCTCTCTACACACCGATGCCCCATTACCTTGGTGATAAATATTAGGCTTTTTTGACTTCTAGAAGCAGTCACAGTCTGAAAAGCTTGCTGTTAACCTTTCAGAAGCTGAAGTTTTGAAAAAAAAAAGGCTTAGCTAAGAAGTTAGAGAATATATTCTGCTTTAGCTCAAACCAGAACATATAGCTGTAAAGCAGTGGAAGATTTATTTGAAAACATAATTGATTGCAATGGTCTCCAAGGCTTTTACAGAGGGGACCAAAAAATCACTGTCTTTAATGATAGCAGCTTAGCCCAGTTCTAAGGTAGTAACCTGGGCTATGAGAGAATTAAGCAAATCTTTCAAATGTATGGTATCAAGAATCTTTACTACTGAAGTGGTAATTAAATCCATTCTGTCATCCAGGGGAGCATGATGACAAAAACAGAGGTTTTAAAACCTTAGATATTGATGCTGTGAAAAGGTCGATCTCAATAAACAATGCCAATTTGATTATTAAGCAGGTATTGCTTTAATAAATAAATAACGATGACAGACACACAGGGAGTTATTTCACCTTATGTGTGCCCATTGAGGCTGGTTACGGTACTTTTATATTGGTGAAATATACATATTCATATAAATTGCAGGAAACATTGGTTAAACATACATAGAACTCATTATCTTATCACGTCCTCTGTATTTGCATCACAGCTCCTTTGTGTTTTCAGAATCCTCATATACTCTTTATCTTCTCTTCTTCCTCATTGTGCCCTTTTGGTGAGCTAAGGTTTGCTCATTGTTTCAGAATTTTCCTCATCTTGGAGCACCAGTCAGAGATAAGTTTCTTTAAAATACACAATACTTGATTTGCTGCTTCTTTCAACTAGTAAACGAGTTAAACTCCTGTTACAATTATATTCTTTCTTACTGCAAGCTGGCCAAGATTTGATTTTTATTTTTCTTATTATTGCTTAAGCTAATTCATTCCCTTAACATAATGATTTATTCCTTCCTTCAATAACATCATAAATGCTTTGCATGAATTTAATGCTACACAGCCTACTGGATATTTGGCTCCCTGTTCACTGAGGCAAGTGAGCATTTGATTTTTGCTTTGCCACCAGAAAGATGTGGTGCTGCTAAAGACAGAGAAGAGCACAGACCTCTTCAGGTGGCAGTAAGACAGCACCCCCATTCTAATAATTTTGTTTTTAAAAATAAATCAAAACCTATAAAAAAGCTACAACTGGTTTAAGGGCTAAAGACTATGAAGAAGTGTTGGTACAACTGCCTAATATAACATTATATAAGATTGAAACTACCTTTCATTAATACAGGGGATGTATTTTTAGATAGAATGATTCACTGCATAACTATGACAACACACTTCATGTATCAGAAAATAAACTGATATTCCTATAAATTACTTCAATGCAAAAACAATGACAGAGTTGAGGCTTTTCATTGCAATTCAGCAGGGCCTAGGCTGGCTTACAGGATTTGGAAAAACTGGTTTTTTTCCTTACCTTAACACATGTCATGCGTGTCTGCATTTACTCTCTGTTCCTACCTGCTGGTCTCACAAGTGCTAAAGATTCCCAGCTTATTTGTGACCTGTACATAAAAAACACATGGAAGTAAAATACACTGCATTCATCATCTAAAGTATAAACACTTACGTGTATTAGAAGGGAACATGGTTTTGTCTGTTTTTATGAAAACAAAATAAATATTAGCTGGGGTTGCTGACTGTAGCTGACAACATGAAGGACTAAACCAAAATCTGTTGTCTCAATAAACATGTAAAACCAAAAAGGAGAAATATTGAGACAGTCTGTTTTTTATCAGTGACAAAGAGCACTTATTCTGCCAGTATTTCATTCTCTCACCACCAGCTAAAGAAATAACTCCTTTTTTTTTCATTATGCCATACACCTGGACACAGCAGCATGTGCTCCTGGGCTTCATCTTCTTGAAAATAGATTGCGTGTCTCATCAGAAATGTGATAAAAATGTGAGAATAGCTACGGGGACAGCAAATAACTTTTAGTCCTGTAAATTAACCATGCACTGCAGCAGAAGTATGAAGTCAAGTGAGTAGCTCTGAGGGCTGAGGATCTTGACTAATCCACCACCCTAGGGAGTACCACAACCATTTCCTTGCCCATGAAAAGGGAATGTTTTGCTCCTTTCTGTTTCCTTCTGACATTGCTCAAGACAAAAATCCTTGGGATCAGGTCATTTGCAAGTGTGCAGTTGTACTGTAAAACTCACATATTTTGGATCTGTGTTATCATTTTTTCTTGGGTAAATGATAAAAAAATTAATTATGACTATGTTAGATACATAAAAATAGAATATTTGGGGAAAGATTTTAAGGAAATCAAATAGCCACTGGTTGTAGTTAACCAAAACTCCATTTGTCTGAATTTAATAATCTAGGTAACTTAAATTTACATACCTGAACATAAGCTTGTAACTCTAGATTCACTTTGTAGTCAATGAGGGATAGTTGTATTTTGAAGGCTCATCATAAAATAAGAGTTTAGTGTCATTATCCTTTCCTAGAGCTGTCTGTATCTCTCAAATGACAGTGTAGCATAGGATGATTAACTTTGAATTGTATGTCTAATTTTTAGACTCTTAAATTTTGGCAGATGGATGCCATCATCAGTATGCTAGTATAAGGCACCTATGACAGGCACTATTAAGACAGCTACTTGGATAAAAAGAATTTAAAAGAGGTTAAATGATACTGCAGTTCCTATTACAGCATTGTTTTTCTCCCACAATAATTTCACGTCATAAATATTTCTTAGTGTTATCTTCTGAAATGGAGTGCACATGCACCTGATGTCACCAGCTGAGCTGTATTGCCCATAATCTTTTATGTGAAATGTCATAAACATCAGACACAACATCTTTACAGTACTTTTTAGCATGCTATTAAGGCATAAAGAGCCTAGGATACAATGTAGAAAAGATTGTATGATAATGTCGATGACAGCATCTTTTATGTCCCCTGCACTCAAGCATCCTGATATCAGGCATTCATAAGTAAATCTCAAAGAATACACTAAAGTAAATTTTAAAAAGGCAAGTGAGTAATACGTTAAATTGTCTGTAAAACATTACAGAGCATTATATCCAAACCTAGAAAACAGGGTTGTAATCCAAACCCCCAGCTCTCAAATGCAGGGTGATTCTGCTGCACCTAAATCTAAATGAAATTGAAACTGAAACACTAGTACAAATCTACACACAAATATTTCATTTTCCTAGCAAAAAATTAAAATGTTGTCATAACAATCTCATTGCTATTCTTTTGAAAGGATCTGTGAGAGAGGAGTAGAATGTAAATTTGCACTTTTTTATAAGACCAAAAAGGCCAAAAGATTATGACAACATTTGGTAGAAAGACAGGGATTTTATTTAAATTGTATATATCAGTGCTAGTAGCCTTGGATATAAACACAAGGAACGGGCATTGTTCATTTCTAGAGAATGAAAATGATAATGCTAGTATTACTGAAGCTCAGTCACGTGTCTGGAATGTTAAAATACCCAAGACACATTATTTATGCAGCATACTCTGTGCAAGTGAAATCCTAGCATTGGCCCTTACGATAGAGAGCACTGATAAAATTGCCAATGAAGATCTGAGGGTAGATGAATTCAACAGATATATATGTGGTACTTTCCTCGGAAGGAAACAGAAAGATTTTCTTTAACATTCTAGTCTTCATGGAATAGATTCTATCTCCTTGGCAAGTCTGAAAACTTTAAACTTTGTAACTACTAAATCTAAATGTCAACACGGGTTCACAAAAGGCAGGTCTTGCCAGACTAACCTGATCGCCTTCTAGGACAAAGTGACTCGGCTGCTGGATGAGGGAAAGGCTGTGGATGTGGTCTTCCTGGACTTCAGTAAAGCCTTTGACACAGTTTCTCACAGCATTCTGCTTGAGAAGCTGTCAGCCTCTGGCCTGGACAGGCGCACACTCTCCTGGGTGGAAAACTGGTTGGATGGCCGGGCCCAGAGAGTGGTGGGAAATGGTGTGAAATCCAGCTGGAGGCCAGTGACAAGTGGGGTTCCCCAGGGCTCAGTGCTGGGTCCAGCCCTGTTCAATGTCTTTATCAATGGCTTGGATGAAGGCATTGAGTGCACCCTTAGCAAGTTTGCAGACGACACTAAGCTGGGTGTAAGTGTTGATCTGCTGGAGGGTAGGGAGGCTCTGCAAAGGGATCTGAACAGGCTGGACCGCTGGGCAGAGTCCAATGGCATGAGGTTTAACAAGGCCAAATGCCGGGTCCTGCACTAGGGGCACAACAACCCTATGCAGTGCTACAGACTAGGAGAAGTCTGTCTAGAAAGCTGCCTGGAGGAGAGGGACCTAGGGGTGTTGGTTGACAGCCGACTGAATATGAGCCAGCAGAGTGCCCAGGTGGCCAAGAAGGCCAATGGCATCTTGTCTTGTATCAGAAACGGCGTGACCAGCAGGTCCAGGGAGGTTATTCTCCCTCTGTACTCGGCACTGGTGAGACCGCTCCTCGAATACTGTGTTCAGTTCTGGGCCCCTCACCACAAGAAGGATGTTGAGGCTCTGGAGCGAGTCCAGAGAAGAGCAACAAAGCTGGTGAAGGGGCTGGAGAACAGGCCTTATGAGGAGCGGCTGAGAGAGCTGGGGTTGTTTAGCCTGGAGAAGAGGAGGCTGAGGGGAGACCTCATTGCTCTCTACAACTACCTGAAAGGAGGTTGTGGAGAGGAGGGTGCTGGCCTCTTCTTCCAAGTGACAGGAGACAGGACAAGAGGGAATGGCCTCAAGCTCTGCCAGGGGAGGTTTAGGCTGGATGTTAGGAAAAAATTCTTTACAGAAAGGGTCATTAGGCACTGGAACAGGCTGCCCAGGGAAGTGGTTGACTCGCCTTCCCTGGAGGTGTTTAAGGCACGGGTGGACGAGGTGCTGAGGGATATGGTTTAGTGTTTGATAGGAACGGTTGGACTCGATGATCCGGTGGGTCTCTTCCAACCTGGTTATTCTGTGATTCTGTGATTCTGTAAATCTTCTAAAACGGGGAGAACTGCAGATCTTTCACCTAGGAGTATCAAAACCATTAGAATCTCTCCCTGCACAGCCTACCACCATGCAGTCCTTAAGAGCTACTTGAGAAAAGTGGAGCAAGCTGACCTGAGATTAAAGAAACAGTAAGTATCTGTTTCCAGATAACTAAACTGAGCCTTTAGGCCTGAACATTTTCAGACTTGGTAACTTAAAACATCTCCACGTAGGTGTCTATAGATGTCTAAAATCCTATTACAGGAAATGATGCCTAGGAAGCATTTCAGCTCCTGGATAAAACAGACATCTAGAGGATGACTCAGCTGCCTACACATTGGTTTTCAGCTGCGTTTGATATGTCTTGAGATATGCATGATGTCAAATAGACCTCTAGGAGACTCTAGCCCTTCTAGAGCAACAGCTGGAAGCCAGATGAGATTACTGATGATGTAGGAAGTGGTATTAATGTCTGTGTAAGGTGAACAAGTCATATCCCTCATGGTCATCAGCTGAATTTCTCCAAACACCTTCACTGCGAAGTCTCCTCCACGGACACCACTGGGCACTAAATTTATCAGCCTAAACTGATCTTTCTTAATCTTTAAATGAATCCCATATGTCAGAACTATTCCAGGGAAAAAAAGATGGCACATGATGCCAGTTTTCTTCTTCAGTGTAGAGGTACTGAAAAAACATTAGGCATTGTAGTAATGAATGAGCAAAATGTGATAGCTTGTAAGGCAAATTATATCAAACAGGAAGAGGACGGTGGTGTTGCCTTCCTATATACCATCTGTAACAGCTTTTGTAGCTTTGTTGTCAACATTTCAAAGACAAAGATCATAGAATCACTGGGTTGGAAAGACCTTTGAGATCATCAGGTCCAACTGTACCTGTCCAATTGAATCCCTAAATGCTTCGTTGTGGAGACATTTTATAGGGAAGAAGGACTTGATGCTGTGGGCCTTGTTGACATCAAACACTTCATCTACCTGTCTTTTAAATATCTCCAGGGATGCTAACTTAACCACCTAGCTGGGAAGCCTGTTCCAGTGATCGATAACCCTTTCAATGAAGAAATTTTTCCTAATGTCCAATCTGAACTTCCCCTGGTGCAACATGAGGCCATTCCCTCTCATCCTATCTCCTATCACCTGGGAGAAGAGACCCACCTCTCTATAACCTCCTTCCATATAGTTTTAGACAGTGATAAGGTCTTCTCTAGGCTAAAAAGATGGTGAAAGCTTGGGAAGGATTTCACAGACAGCTACAAGAATTGGTCATGATCTAGAAAACATAGTCAATAAAAGGCATGGGAAATATTATCTTGCATTACTGTTAATATTCACATCTGGTTTACCTGGAAAGAAATTTTGGTCAGAAAACTTCTGCAAGCTAGCAGGAAAATATTCAGACAGATGCCATGTTTGAAAACTGAGGACTGAGAAAGTTGAAGGCTTTTTCTTTCTAAATAAAGAGAAGCTAGCACACAGAGATGGGGAATTTTTAACTCCTGTTTGACTAGCTTTTTCACAGCAATGTCCTAGGATGATTTTGATTTGTTCTGGTACTGAATAAGCAGTGTTCTGCAGGAGGTCAAAGCAGAGGAGCAAATAGGCCCCCTGCAGCTGTGATACTTATGACACTAGTTAGTGGTGTTAACACATCAAAGTGTAACCTCCAGAAATACTCCCGGGCTCTGCATGAGACCTCACAGACCTTGGGGAATGCACTAAGAGAGAAGAGAGTGAAGAAGCAAAGGCTGCCTTTTAGGAGAGGGCAAACTGTGCCAATTAGCAGAGATACACTGAGGTACATCTTGGTAGCAGCGATTTTCTTTTAATCTTTCACACAATATCAAATCCCCTCCCCCCCAAAGCCATATAAGAAGGATACCTAGTAACACTTCTTTGTGTTCATCACAAGAAATTGTTAATAAGACTAAAGATTTTTCTAGAGGGAACCTCAGGAAACAGACCATGACTGAAAAATTAAATACAGTCCTGTAACACTTAAGACAGCTCTGGCAGTGTAAAAGCAAGATATTATTGAATGAAACTCAGAAATTAGTTGTCTCTGATTAAACAGTATCATCTAGAGAAAGGTGATTTCCTCACAAACTGAGGAATTATTTCTTTTTTGTGTACTGAAAGAAAGGCTACAAGGAACTACTGGGATATCCTCCATCTCCCACAACAGTGGTTGCAAAATAGCTGAAAAATTCAAGGGCATCTATGAGGGAATCAGAGGGGATTCAGGAGGAAAAACATTGTACATATAAAGTAATGTAATAATTAATAGTTTCAACTCAACATAATTACAAATGAGTTTCCACTAGCTACTAATTATCTTCTTGGTTACAGAGGCCATACTTTATTTAAATGAAGTGGAATGAAATGCTAGTAAAGCTACATACATAGTGCTAATGACAGAATGCATTGGAGGAGACGTATTTCCTCTCTAGGCCCAAGATTTAAGAGTCTTGTTTTTAATGGTACAGGAAGAAAGACCACACAGAAACTGAGCATCCTCCTGAACATCTGAGAGACCCCAGGTCTAGCTTGGAAACAGATTTATTTTGTTTGAATGTGTAACAAACAATACATGCAAAGAAATATACTTAATTTGTGATATCGTTGCTCTTGAGACCTTTCTGAAAAAAAGTCCAGATCAAAGAAACTTTTTGTATTGGAAGCTTGGATCGTATCCCTCTCACTTTTCTTCAGGCAGCCATGGCAAATGTACCTTCAGCATTTTTTGTAGTCCTTGTTAGGTCTTTAGATTCCTAAGTTATGTGGGAGTCACAATTTGCCCTACTTTACCTAGGGAACTTAAAAACTACCTCTTCAGCTGAAGTTAGATCTTTTCCCACGCACACAAAAGCCTAAGGTCAGATTCTTTCTCAAGACAATGTTGCATTACATTTTAGCTGTAAAAAGTAATTAACATTCATAATCATGGTTATTGGAATAAAGTCTAAGGACTAAATAAAGCAAGACAGGGTAACATGCACTCCTTGCCAAAAATATCCACTCTAAACAGACAAGGCAGAAAAAGGCTGGAGGGAATGATGCAACATGAGAGAAGAGTGTGATGACACCCACCAACTGAGACAGTCATGGATCATGGAATATGTCAGGTTGAAAGAGACACATAAGGATCAACAAGACCAACTCCCTGCTCCTCACTGGACTACCTAAAAGTAAACCATATATCTAAGACCATTGTTCAGACACTCCTTGAACTCTGACAGTCTTGGTGCCATGATCACTTCCCTGGAGAGTGACCAGCCACCACCTTTTCCTAATGTCCAAGCTGAACTTCCCCTGAGGCAGCTTCATTCCATTTCCTCGTGTCCTATTGCTGGTCACTAGAGAGAGAAGATCAACACCTCTTCCTCTGTAGCCTGCCTTGAGGAAGGTGTAGATGCCAATGAGTTCACCTCTGAGTCTTTCCTTCTCCAGGTTGAACAAACCAAGTCACTTCAGTCGCTCCTCATGAGTCTTGCCCCCAAGGCTTTTCATCATCTTGGTCACCCTCCCCTGGACGCACTTTAATGGTCTAATGGTCTGATGGCCTCCTCATATTGAGGTGCTACAACCAACAAACATTACCTGAGGAGAGGCCACACCAGCTCAGTGTAGAGTGGGACAACCACCTCCCTCAACACAAGTCTCATTTTTTATTTAGAAGACGAAGCTTGTGGAAATAGAGGAGAAGGCAATAAATGTTTTGGAAAAGAAGACAGGGAACAAAGAAGGAAGCAACTATAAAGTGTGTTCAAGGAAAGAAGTTGCAAGGATTACCTTTTTCCCAATACACTGCAAATTATATAGCGTTAACGGTAGACTTAGCGCACTGCTTGGACATAAATCCACAGTGAAATTATAACATTGAAAGACAAAACCAGAAATGCCAGAATGATCAAAGACAATCAAAATCTTGCAAGGCTAGCAAAACCATATAAATATTTTTGACATTTAAATGTCAAAATGATTTCATGACAACAACAATAGCTGTCAAGTGCAAACACACTGAGCTTTCCATTCACCTTTCAAATAGCAATTTAATAAGCAATTTCCCTATTTTTCCTTTCATAGATAAGAGGTCTATGTTTTGTTTGCAGGTGTTGTCATTTATACTCAAAAATGTCAATCTTCTCAGGAAACATTAATTTAGTAAGTATCACAACCACGCACTTTTTGTTTATTTTTTATTCCTAGCATGCTGGTTTTTCTTAGAATCAGGGCTACAGCGGTTGAAGTGCTCATGATCTTGCTGTGAGATACTCACTATTCCAAGCAGATTTACAGCTAAAGACACAAAGTCCTGCCATAAAGCTCACTAGCACGGAGCTCTCTGGAGTCACCGACGAGACAGTGGCAGTCTGCACAGACAAGAAAACGTTGGCAAGCATCTCACAGTGCAGACATGATAGCTAAACACAACC
The DNA here is from genome assembly GCF_032191515.1 of Phaenicophaeus curvirostris. Classification (NCBI taxonomy): domain Eukaryota; kingdom Metazoa; phylum Chordata; class Aves; order Cuculiformes; family Cuculidae; genus Phaenicophaeus; species Phaenicophaeus curvirostris. The sequence continues at coordinate 165,481,551 of NC_091392.1, forward strand.
ACACTATACGAACCTTTACATACACCCCCAGACTTCTTATTATAGCATAATGAATGTACATTATCTGTATTTGCAGCTGGTTCAGCTTACTTGTAATTGTCTGGCTTATTTCTCATACATCACAATGAATACATAAATGTAATATCCAGAGATGCAGCAGAACGATAAAAACACAAACATAATTCATATGACTAGAAATTAAGTTGAAAACAATATTACTGTGCTGATGAAGATTCCAGGCTGAAGAGGACTTTTTTTTAAAATGTTTTTTGGTTTTTTTTCAGAAAGAGGAACAGACATTTGGCTTTACCCTCCACATTTACAGCCTGTTTTATAACACACATGAAATTATTTTTCAGTATTTAGTTACTTGAACATTAAGCACCAGATGTTCAGCACTCTATATTGTACATGAAATACATATATTTTTTAGTATCACTGTTGAAACTCAGTAAAAATAAAAGCAGGGTTGTTTTTGCAATTTCTCTAGATAGCAACCTTTGCCTCTTGTGTATGGACTACATTTCCATGTGTGATTAAAATGATAGGTGTCTTGTGGTTTATAAAACCCAATCCTATTTACTTAGCTGTGTTTTTAATTAAGTGTGCTTTGCAGTCAAGCTCTCTGTGGCACTTGTATGGAGAGCACTATAAAAATAAAATGAGTAACTGAATGTAATATTGGATAGAGGTTCCTGAAATGCATTTTAATGTACTTAAAGCGTGCTCATAAAACTTCTGTTGGACGGGCTAAAAATTCAAATTTCCTGGAGGAAAAGAAACTTTTTTCATTACTTAGCCAGAGTTATACATGATTAGTTGTTACAATCTGCCCAGAAAAATTAAAAAACTCTTCTACGCCACTATTCCCTTTCTGAGTTTCAGGTTGTCCTACCTTACAGCTATTTTCATCTACCATAGTAGAGCAGGTGATAAATGGGGCTACTCACCCCACTCGCAGATTTGCTGTTCTACTGCCTATGTCATAAGAACAAAGGACTAGGAGAAGTGGCTGTTTGAATTCTGCATCTTTTCAAAACACGTGTACATCTGATACCTGGAAAATCAAAGCATCCTTAAACTACTGGATGACACCAGGGTAAGAGATGTATAATTATCTGAAAGTATATTCAGAACTTTGTGCTTTTATTGTTCTTATGACCATGACTGGAACATGCAGATCATCAAATTTGATGCCATTCAGCTAGTGCCTGTATCAACACAAAACAAAAGATGGTCTCTGTCTACAGAAGTATACTATCTCAACAAGAGATTACAGAGAGATGCAAGGTGATTCAGAGATTATGCCAGAGGGAATCATGGACAGTAAAACAGTCACTCTAAAAATATACATCCTCTTAAGAGTGAAGTAGACTACGACTGTCAATGTGTCCTTTTCTCTCTAGAGACTATAAAAGGAATTGGGATTGAGAACCAGACATCCACCTTACAGATGACTAAAATAAAAGGAGATGAATCTCAGAGAATTAGAATAGCTGTTTATTGTCAATTTTCTCTGGGAAGTGCACAGATGAGACTTAAGGATGGCTGTTTATATAAAAGACAGCAAAGGAATTGTGTGCACATTTAGATGGAGCTGATCTCTGTCAGATCATCACCAACTATGATATCTAGTCAGGCAATTCCCAGTAATACAATGATGTAATCAATGATTTTTCAACATTTTTTTTTACACATTATTCAATTTCCTCATTATTAGGACAATGCTGGGCATATGGTGAAAATTTTATTAAGTTGCAGGAGCAAAAAGTACAGCTGCTGCTGCAGGTACTTCTTTGCTTTTTGAGTCAGCTTGCATGACTCATTGCAAACTCTTTATTATATTCCAGCTGGGAGCAGTGACATTAAAACTCACACGCTTTCTGGTGGACTCTTTCTCCTCTTTCCCCATCCCTGGAGGCATTCGAGGCCAAGTTAGATGAGGCTTTGAGCAACTTGATCTAGTGGTACGCGTCCCTGCCCACACAAGGGGGGCTGGAACTGGATGATCTTTAAGGTCCCTTTCAATCCAAACCATCCAGTGATTTTATGATAAACCAAAATATGGGAGCTCCAGCCTCAGATCCACGTTCAGCTGCAATCTTTCTGTATGATGCTGTATGTGTTTGCAATATGGCAGATACCTGGTGGTCTAAGCCCATTCTTGACTTAGCTCACTTGGCCTCACGAATATTTGCTCCAGCTGCAGTCAGACTTGTATTATGGTCTGAGATTGTCCTTTGGGAAAAGTCAAAGTTATTGCTCATACAGCGTAAAGTGATTAGGCATGGTGGAACTGGATCAAGCTACAGCTAAATCCTGCATCATCTTAAGTTTGCCTCTTTCTAAGCTTTTTGGGTGCTTTAAGTCTGAGCTGCAGCAGCTCACAAGACAGAGAGAAAGTATATGGATCTGGCAGCAGCATGCTTATGTCTGTTTTCTATGTCTACATTAAGGTTAAATACTCAGCGTTTTGGTACGTGTCTAGATACACCCTTTTATCACAGATCTTCTCTTGCAAAATAGGAATCAGATCAGCTTCTTTGTCACCTTCTTTGTGTGTCCTGGATTGCAAAAAGAGAAACAACAGCACAAATACTCCAGTGACTGGTGAGAAACACCTTTAGCAGTTTTCCTGTGTGTGTTTTAATAGGTCCAGCTCCTCCTGCTAGTTTCTGTTTTAAAGCAGAAAAATACTGTGAGTCGAAGAAGAAAACTGTGTTCTGTGTTATGATCCTAAGGGTAATCTCTACACTCTTATACTTGCAATAAGCATAGTAGTCTAACAATTGAAATTACCCATTTTTTGGACTTTAAATTTCCACAATACGTCCAAATAGTGCATAAGAAAGCATAAAGTCATGAGGGAAATGGCATAACTGTAGCAAAGCCACACTTGAGGAAAAAGCAGACTCCATGCTGTCAACTACAGGAGAGGTGAATATTTCATTACATCCACTTTTAACATGTTCAGGTCATTATGTAGGTACAGCCTGAGCTGCTTACATGTTCTTTGATCGTGTACAAATCTTTAGATTTTAAAATGGAAAGTATTTTAATAGATGCCTTATTCTGTCTTATAAACTAATAAGTGAGCTTTCACAATATTAAATTTTGTGTCTTAATGAGGACTGGGGGCAGAAGGAGAAGGTGAATGTTCAGCATTAAGGGAGAGACAAGGAGTGCTCTACCTTTTGCCCATTGATGAAGAAGGGGATGCTGGTTAAAAGGAAGCACAGTCTTTGAAGGATCATCTTCTGCTCTGCATTCTCAATAAAGAGGCAGGAATATAATTTTCAAGGATGGTGAAGAATACAAATTTAATCTTTTATTGTAATAAGCAGTTAAGCATTCCTCACTCCAAAGATTTATGTATACTGCAGTGATAAAATCCACACTGCAAAGTCAACATAAAACACATATGGCACATTTAAAAAAAAAGTGGGATTTCAGGCTCAAAATTACTGATAACATTTTTCTGTGTCTCTATAAATTAATACATGTTTAGGAAAATTTAATGAATGGGGAGCATTTGAGGAAACTAGTTTTATCAGTTCAGGTTTTTCTTATGTGTGAGTAATTTAGGAACAAGAATTAGAATTGCTTTGCCTGGTGTCTGGGCATGCATGATATAAGTTTATGCCTCCGCTTTTGAGATCCCACAACTGTTAATGCTGTCACCATTGCCAGAGATGAGCAGCTCTGCAACCTCCCAAAATGATGGCTGGACAATTGTGCTAGACTTAGTGTGTTTTCATAGTATCATAGAACAGTTTGGGTTGTAAGAGACCTTAAATATCATCCTGTTCCAATCCCCATGCCATGAGCAGGGACACCTTCCACTAGATCAGGTTGCTCAAAGCCTCATCCAACCTGGTCTTGGATACTTCAAGGGATGAGGCTTACTGGATGAGGGAAAGGCTGTGGATGTGGTCTTCTTGGACTTCAGTAAAGCCTTTGACACTGTTTTTCACAGCGTTCTGCTTCAGAAACTGTCAGCCTCTGGCCTGGACAGGCGCACACTCTCCTGGATGGAAAACTGGTTAAATGGCCAGGCCCAAAGAGTTGTAAATGGAGTTAACTCCAGCTGGAGTCCGGTTGCGAGTGCGATTCCCAGGTCTCAGTGCTGGGTCCAGCCCTGTTCAATGTCTTTATCAATGACCTGGATGAAGGCATCGAGTGCACCCTTAGCAAGTTTGTGGATGACACTAAGCTGGGTGGAAGTGTTGATCTGCTGGAGGGTAGGGAGGCTCTGCAAAGGGATCTGAACAGGCTGGACCGCTCGGCAGAGTCCAATGGCATGAGGTTTAACAAGGCCAAATGCCAGGTCCTGCACTTGGGGCACAACAACCCTATGCAGTGCTACAGACTAGGAGAAGTCTGTCTAGAAAGCTGCCTGGAAGAGAGGGACCTGGGGGTGTTGGTTGACAGCGACTGAACATGAGCCAGCAGTGTGCCCAGGTGGCCAAGAAGGCCAATGGCATCTTGGCTTGTATCAGAAACGGCGTGACCAGCAGGTCCAGGGAGGTTATTCTCCCTCTGATTCTCCCTCTGTACTTGGCACTGGTGAGACCATACCTAGAGTACTGTGTTCAGTTCTGGGCCCCTCACCATAAGAAGGATGTTGAGGCTCTGGAGCGAGTCCAGAGAAGAGCAATGAAGCTGCTGAAGGGGCTGCAGAACAAGTCTTAAGTGGATGGGGTGAGGGAACTGGGATAGTTTTGCTTTGAGAAGAGGAGGCTGAGGCGAGACCTCATTGCTCTCTACAAGTACCTGAAAGGAAGTTGTGGAGAGGAGGGTGCTGGCCACTTTTCCCAAGTGGCAGGTGATAGGACAAGGGGGAATAGCCTCAAGCTCCACCAGGGGAAGTTCAGATTAAATATCAGGAAAAAAATTTTCACCGAAAGGGTCATCAGGCACTGGAACAGGCTGCCCAGGGAAGTGGTTGAGTCACTATCCCTGGAGGTATTTAAAAGACGGGTACACGAGGTGCTTAGGGACATGGTTTAGTGGCAGATAGGAACAGTTGGCCTCAGTGATCCAAGAGGTCTTTTCCAGCCTGGTGATTCTATGATTCTATGATCTATTACTTCTCAGGGCAACTTGTGCCAGTGCCTCATCACTCTCACAGTAAAAAAAAATTCTTCCTAATATCTAATCTAATTCTCCTCTCTTTCAGTTTAAAACAATTTCCCTTTGTTTTATCCCTGCACTCCCTGATAAAAAGCCTCTCCTGAACCTTCCTGTAGGGCTCCTTTAAAAGTACTGAATTTTTTACCAACTCAGTCATCCCTAGGTGCAGGAGAGCAAGTGGGAGATGACAGAAAGGGTGATTTGGACGGAATAGTGGGAAAGCTGGGAGCAATAGACAGTGCAGGTTTTTATGCAGATGACCTAAAATTGAAAAAATTGAAATTACTTGCCCCCTTCTTCCTGCAAGGAGCATGTACAGAAAGCTTCTTTCCCTCCTTCCCCTTCCTTTTTTAGAAAATCGCAGGCACTGTTTGCCTTTATTTGCCTGTGCTTTGTTGTCAGACCAGAGGCAACAGCTGGGCATTGTATATCCTGCGTTAGTGGTAAGACCAAGCAACTCCAGACGTGCTGCCTGTGCCCCTCTAGGCAGCAAATGACACTACTTCTCCATCAGTCACACTCCCTAAGAGTGAATTTGTCAGCCTGCCTTCATTGCACACCCACTTCCAATCAACCTGCCAGGTAGATGCATGCTGTTATTGTACAGTTACAGCATTGAGCACATTTTTTGTATTCGTCCCATTTATTTCATCCTCTGTTCCTACAAATATATATATATACTCTTTAGTTCAATATACGCAAAATCACTCCATTTCTCTTGGTTCTTCAGCTTCATTTCTGGTGCTGGTACTTATCTTGTCAAGCCCAAGTAACAAAGCACATTTACTAGCTGCAGTTGCAAGAATTGTAAACAAGTTTCTAGCTTTTCTTAATTTCATCAAACCAGGGCACTTGGTAGTACCATCTTAACATGAATTTGTAGCGACACAACGCTGAAATAACTTCTGCATCAATTTATTTGTATTGAGGCAGAAGTTTTTCAGTGTGAGAGAACCCTAAGGGAAATCAGGAAGAATACTGAGCAGAGAGACAGAGAAAAAAAAGCCATATCACTTACTGATTCCAAGGCACGTTGCTGAAATAATAGCTACTTCTTTCTGCACCAGCAGGAACTGTGATGTGAAACACCTTTATAAGTCCATTGCTCCACTCACTGACTTGGTGAAAACAGAACAAAAAATTACACTGGGGGCTGATTCTTCAAACTCTTGTGCAACTGCCTAACTACAGATGTTTCTCAAGAATCCTGGTGACTCAAATTTAGATGTATGTAAAGTAGCTGCAGTGTTAATGCTACCAGTGCCCAATACTAGCATCTTAAGAGATGCCACTAGAGGTGGGCATCAGTCCATTTCTGAGCTTATTATGAACAAAGTACTCAAATAAATCTTACAGCATTTAATCAATATGAACAGAAAAACATTGTTTTTAAAGTATGAGGGCCCATATACTGGGAATAGCTTGAATGGTTGTTTCTTAAAGAGAAAACTTAGAGTATCCAAAATCCAGATGGGGAAAACCAGGGCACAAGAATCAAACCAGCACTTAGTTTTTTCTTTTCAAAGCAAAAATCAGTTGTAGGATACAGCTGTGAGGACCACAAGATCACAAAATATATTGAATTTAGATGCCAGGCAGATAAAAAAAGCTTTTTTTCAAATGCATGGACATGCCAGGTCTTCTTATTCACAACAGTCTCTTTAGTTTCTGTTTTTTCCTTTTCTCCACAACAAAATAAGCCTTAAAAATGCCAAAAAGCTGTAATGTCATCCTGCTAGTACTGCAGCATAATAACCTAAAATTGAATAGATTATCTTAAATGGAAACATTTTTTGGCATCATAGCAGAGCCATTATGGGATATTTTGTTACCATAGAAACACAGGTAATGAATGAGGCACTGTCACTAAATCACGAAACCTGAAATAAATGAGTACAGACATTGGAAACTTAGACTCATGTATTACATTAATGGACCAATCTCACTGACACACCACTATATCTAGAATATAAATTCTCATTTTACTGATTGTGCAAATATAAAAGCCATACTGCACTTAGATGGCATTTAAAAAATACACCAGCCTTTGTTCAACGTTGGGTAAGAAAAAGAAAGTATAAAGTTTTAAGAGCTTCTTGCTATATATTTGCTACTCACCCATGTTAAACAAATATTCTTAAACAATTAAATAGTACTGCCTAAAGGGTAACGTTTAACAAAGAGGTCAGAAACACAGCAGCTACTATAACACTTCGGCAGAATCTGCAGCTGTTAGAAATAGCTGTTTTTTCTAGCATGCATTTTTCTGAGTTTTAAGCTTAAATACATCTAGTTATTACTATTTTTTCCCCGAGGTAAATAAGGAGGAATCACTAGCCTTCTCTAGCAAACAGCTTTGTCAACAACTATGAAAACAAGTCTCTGCTCTTCTTGACCACACTGAAAAAGCTCAACCTCTACTTCCACTACCCAAAAGGTGAAAAACAGAGGTAGCTTATAAGGTCTGTGCAGTGAGGCAGGGTTGTACACATACATATGCAAATTTAGCATCAGCACCCACAAAAGTCTGAATCTTCAAAAAACTTGCAAGCACACAAATCTGGCCCTTTCAACTCTCTCTATTCATGTCTGCCTCGTTCTTCCTTTCCTTTTTTTTTCATTACAGACTTGCCTACTTTATCAAATAAGAGGTGCACCAGTGCGAATTCAATGCTTTCTTTTATTTCCATTCCATTAATTCTAAACATATTTGCTTGGAATTAAGTTCTTTATTACTGCATATGTTGCCAATTAGGGAACACAGTGTCCTACTAGCTAAAGTTTATTACAGCAACGTGAAGTATGAATGTCATAACTAGAGAAAGAGAATGGAGAGATAAGGAAGGATACAATCTAATAACTTTGGTATTTACTTAAGCTTTAGCAATCTGACACCCACCGCACATAATTTATACTAAAACCTGTGTTAAACATGTTAGAGGACAAGTGAGATCCAAAGACAGGGCTCTGAAACACAGAGCATTTATTACATACATGAATGATCTCTGAAGGTTATTGACAGCTTTCTCAGGATACTTGGGAAGAGGATCTGGATATGAGCTGTTGTATTTGTAGGGCCAGAGAATCAGTATCTATGATTGAGTTTAGGAAATATTTGTTTCTGTATTGTAGTTGTATTTCAGCCACCACCCACTAACAGACGTTAACAACAATATGTTAATGTTCCTTGTTTCTTATTGTATTATTACAGTGTTATAAGGGAAGTAAAGGAGAAGTGTTTTCCAGTAAAGCTGATAATTATTATCTTATTCCTTTCTCCCCGATGAGAGTTTTACAGAAGAGAAGATATTGGGAAGAAGCTGAAATAAGAAATTTTGCAAGTGTCATTGTCTGCATGAGGGACAGCAATGTAATAAGAAATGGCAAATTTCTAGTTTGTAATTCGTGTTTGTCATAGTTACCTTTTCCCCCACAAAGATGAGCAGCGAAAATCACTGGGTATTTTCAGTGGGATTGTATAAATCCTCCCACAAGCCTTCAACAGAATATCTCCACCAGAGGACAGGTTCCTTGGACCAACTGGCAGGTCTTTTTGGTAACTGCATTTCAGCCTATAACTGGGTTACGCTGCATGTGTGAGCTCCTACAGCCCAAAAACTACAGAGTCTCTCCTCTGGAAGCAGCTAGATCAGTTCCCATTGTGTTTGAGGTCTCTGCAGGAGCTGGTTCCTAGACTTTAGCAAACGTCATCATAGCAGGTATATTTCTCTCAGGCATGTCAAGAAACCAAAACTCTCTTAAATTTACAATACTGTTTGGACTGGCTAATTGCAACCTCATAAGGCATTTAATGTCTAAGCAAAGCACTGCTTTCAATGCAGTACCAACACAAAGGGTTACAAAGGAATACCCATTAAGTCCTCTTAGCAGAATATATTCATGGAGAAAGTTACACCTTACTACCTCTGCTTTTGTTTAAATTGAATGAGTCTGAAAAGCCTACACAGTTAGAGAGACAAGAAAGGCTGAATTTCTCGATCTGCTCTTGTATATCTTATGCTGGATCACTGGAGGAAGAGGGGGAGAAGACAAGATATACTGAACATAGCTGAGTTGGTGTGACTTTTCTTTGTAGCAGCCCATTTTGGATTTGTGACTAAAACGGTGTCAATAAGACATGTATTTTGGCTATTGCTGAGCAATGTTTCCACAGCATTGAGGTTTCCTTTTTCCCACTCAGCTCCCCAGCAAGCAGACTGGGGGTGCATAAGGAGCTGGGAGGGGACACAGCTGATCACAGGGATGTTTCATACTTTATTATGCCATGCTCAGAGATAAAAGCTCAGGAAAAGGAGGAGGGTGCAGGGATATTTGTGGTTATGGCATTTGCCTTCTGAAGTCTCATTTATGTGTGCTGAGGCACAGCTTTCTGGGAAGTGGCTAGCATCTGCCTGCTGATGGGAAGTAGTGAACAAATGCCCTGTTTTCCTTTGCTTGCATGCATAGCTTTGCATCACCTATTAAATTGTCTTTATCTCAAGCAGCAAGTTGTTTGCTTTTGCTCTTCTGATTTTCTCCTCTGTCCCACTGTGTGCAGAGTAAACAAGAGACCAGGTGGGGGCCAGGGTCAATGTAGCACAAGAATACGGAGGAGGGAGACAAAACTGAGGCTCTAAGATGAAATTTTTGTATTTCCTGATGAAAGAAGGCAAATCCCAAGGCTGGGAAAAGCATATAGTAACTTAAGTTAAAAGCAGGTGATGTTCTTTGAATAGCATCAAAAGTAACTTCCACAGCACTTTTCTATGGCTGGATAGCCACTGAGATGAAGTTAGTCTTCTAAGAAACTGGATTTAAAAACTTTATGATTTTCCATTTTATAAGTCCTAGAAATATTTCTATATTTTTAAAGTATATCCTGAATTATTGAAGTAATATCCTTTCGGCAATGTTCTTAACAGCTTTTTTAGTACTGTATAAAAAAATGTCCGTGGTCAGATTTTTCTTCAGCAAATTAAAGAACTAGGCTTCTTCACCTAAAGAATATACATAAAACTCCTTTTCATATCTATAAAATCAAATTGTGCTAAAAGATCACATTTTAATACATTAGGCTTTTGTCTGTATTGATCCAAAGAAAACCCTTTACAAATTGTCTCTCATCCTACTGTGATATCCTTAGGTAACAACATGTAAGTAGTTCTGGTCATTTTAGTATTAAAAGGACAATGACTATCAGCTGCTTGTGCAAAATTTTTGCACAAGACATTTGTAATCTGCAGAACCCAATTGCAGTTTCTAAGCACCGAGGACTGCAAGGCAGGAGGCACTGCTAAGGGGTAGAAATCATGAGTGGTGTGAGTCTCCATGGGCAGAAGCAGCCCCATACAGGCATTCCGCTGTAGAACCCTACTCCCTCTCTCCTTCTTGGAGCCTGGGGAAGGCAAAGGGGACCAGAATAAGGGAGGAAAGGAGATCAGACCTTTGATACAAAAACAGTTTGAAACCTTAAAAAACATAAGTTTCAGAGCCTGCAACATATTTTCTAGATTTGGCAGCTATGTTTACATTATACGCCTCTTCTTCATGCGTATTGCTACCCGAGCCATGCATAGACCTGAAGCCTTCTGCTTGCCCTGCCATGTACTCCAAGGAGATAGCAGCCTCCAAAATGCTCTGTGGCCAGTAAATAAATTCTTTGGAGCCATTTCCATTTGGAATATAAGTGTCCTGAAGCAGCTGTGTTTACACTAAAAGGGCAGGATGGAGATCTTGAAATCATATGAGTGTATGCACCAATTTGTGAGTCTTTAGGGCCAGCAGAAGGGGAAGGGAGATGCTGCTTCTCTAACTTCATGGTCATTTCTTTAAAGACAGACTAATAAAAACTGAATGGGAAGTAAAAACACTTATAAATGCTTTCTTGACTTCACCAAAAACTATATCAGGAGCATTTAACAGCTTAAAACTTCCTTGCCTGCTGTCTCCAGTTTCTTTGAGGAGGGACTACATTGCAGCAATAAATTTTACCAGCTGGATAGTGAAAAAAATGGAGAATCGCCTCCACCCCAAAAATACAAATATGCAGAGCTGTGCCACGTAGGCAAGACAATAGAGAGGAACACAAATACTCATTCTTTATATTCCTATACACCTAAATATATCATAGTGTTCCTACAAAAAAATCTTTCACAGATAGAATCTGTTTATTAATTACAGTGCCAAACAGCACAGCAAAAAATACTGGCTGTAGGCTGCCACCTGCCGGTTTTTGTAATGAAAGGTCATTCGTGAGCAGATTTTATCACAGACAAATTCTCTCCCATGTCAGGCTGGAGCCATCCCATCCCCACTGGTGGCAGCTGATGAAGTTTCTGGAAGGCTGTGGGTTTTCTGAACCTGACTTATTGGTCCCCAGAACTCTTGAAAAAGACACAGCTTTGTACAGATAGAAGCCATGCTAACAGCCAAAGTCCAGTTTTTGTGGAACTTTGTGTCATTTGCATAACTTTCACCTTGTTTTCTTGCAGTAGGATTGTAGTTTTATATTCACTAGATGGCATGCCCTGAAGCTTCTCCATCTGTTTTCCTGAGCTCTTAAAATGATTTAATGACTTATTACTGCTCAGAACACAAACATTTCATCGGGTTCAAATGCAGCATGGAAATTAAATGAACATGTGTTCATGAACGGTTATCGGTTCTGTGGTTTAGCTGGCATTTACATTAACATGTGCAAGATAAGTGCTCATAGAAAGCTCTAGAAATATTTTTTTGATTGTATCAACCAGTATTTTTTTCATTGACTTCAGTGAGTTCAGGATTTCAACTTGAATGTCTTTATCCTGGTGCATGAATTCCTAAGCTTGCAATGAGCTCCAAATGTGCAGAGTTGCAGAATGCAGGTAGTGTTGCTAGCTTTGCAATGGAAAGTGAAGGACAGGAAATTCTCTCCATATTGATCATATTCTCAGAAAAAGTGTCTAGTGATCATTCCAATTTGTACTGTGTACCTGTTTCAGTATGTAGTTATCGTTTCAGGAATAGAAATATTAATATTTCAGTTCATCATCTGAAATGAATATTTCAATTCTTCATTCATCAGCTTTTCAAAAGTTTCAGTCTGTTACAAGAAATGCTAAACTTTCCTTGTTCCAAAAAAAATACACAGCAAGATAACTGACTGCCTAACGAGCCAAAAGCACAGTTAAATTTTGCAGAATATATCTCATTCATGATGCTGTAATCAAGAGGATATTGTCAAGTTTAACAGACCTCATACTAACTTACGTTCTCTACAGCCTTTGGCAGAGTAGATATAATTCTTTATGGTGTGAAAGGGTCTGTCTTTGTTTGCTTGTGTATTTTAATAGATCTTAGTGGAAAGCAGAGAAATCTGTGGCGTTATATATGTTTATGCATTCATAAGTACATGCTTGCATTTGCATGCACATATTTTACAATTTCTGAGAGGAAGGGAACAGGGGTTTCAGATGAAGTTTTTGCAAGCTAAGAGCATTGTAAAATTTCCTGAGGCTTGCTTTTTGCACCAAATAAGAGTCTTCCATAACTAAAGCAAAATTTGTTGGAGCCACCTTCTTCATTCTGTTGTCTCTCCTTAAAAACATTGAATCTGTTAAAATTTCACATGATGCTTCTCGATTATTTGACCTGACAAGAACTTCCCAAAGTTCAGCAAAAAGACAAATTCAGAGTCCTGCACATGAGATAGGATAACCCAATGCGGCAGGGCAGGTGGGGGGCCACCTGGTCAGAGAGCAACTTTGCAGGAAAGGACCCAGAGATTCTGGTGGAGAATTTGAACATAAGTCACCATGGCACTTTTGCAGCAACCCAAAGTATCCTGGATTACATTATCAGAAGTTAAGCCAGCAGGTCAAGGAAAGAGAAGATATTCAGGATTTGTGAGGCCACATCTGAAGTGTTGTGTTGAGTTTTGGGCTTCACAGTAGAAGACAGACACTGACATACTGGAACGAGTGTAGTGGAGGCCACCAAGTGGGTTAAGGGTTGGATAACATGTTCTACAATGGGGGTGGTCAAACACTGGAACAGGTTGTCTCAAAAGGCTCCATCCCTAGAAATATTAAAAAACAATTGGGCATGGCTCTGAGCAAACCCTGACTCTGGTTTGAGCACAGGAGTTTGATGAGAGACTTCCAGAAGGGACTTTCTGTGCTGCCTGATTCTCACTTTCAGTTTCTGAAGACTTTTGTTGTTCACACAACAGCAACAACAAGATACAGAAATTCTCTGTTGGCTCTCCGGCACTTCAGCAGCTAAAGAAGAAACAGCACATGACACTAGATCAGAACATTCACTTGAAGCTGTTCTTTGTGCATGTAAAACAAAATTCCTGCCAATGAACCTTTATAAAATTTTTGCTTCTATTTTATGTGTTGGAAAAGCAGCTACCTTTCTGTTAATTAAATGCTGTTGTTTAACATCATCTGTAAATGGCTTTGCCTGCCTAATAGCACAGTAAAAATATGAGCTGCCACATTACCAGAGAACGTGTTCAGTATTTTCCAATTAGTGGAAAGCAATTAAGAAACTTCTGTGTCACTCCAATAGGGGTGATCTGTTGTTAATCAGACATAAATATCACCTTAAAGAGATAAACAGATAGGTCATTTCTAAGTCAAACACACACATTAGCAAACCTGGGGTCATGTTTTTTTAAAAAACAGTAGCTCTCACTGAGTCTGCTCTGTTCAGCAAGTCGACTGGCCTAAAATGCCTTCTCCTTTCCCTGATCCATGAAGACAGGCAAGGGAAGTTTTGGAAGCCTACTGAGTTATTTCCTTTCAGTCTGTAGAAGAGGAGAGTTTAAGGGGCATCATGAGGACTTTAATCTTCAAAGAAAAAAAGTTGCAAATGACAGTTTTCAATATCCATTCTCTTCGATCAACTCTGGCATCTCCATTGATGCTATTCTCAGTAGGTTAACGTAGTATTTAGGATGACCTCTGTTGGAAAAACTTGTAGATTACAGATGTTGATAGGGAATTTTAATATTTTTTTATGTTACTTCCTAGAATGCAAAATTAAAGGTTATAACTTAACATCAGTTGCCAACTGAGAAGAACATATGAAACTGTGTATCAATGTCTGTAACTGCCACAGGTAATGACAGTGCCATGAATAATGTATGAGTGACAGTGATTGCTAATCATACTTGGAGTCTCTAAGATGTAGCTCTGAGTTAATTTCTTCTGATATTGGAGGAAAGTAGTAAAGTTTATGGTGCATGAAGTAATGCAGTTTCTTGTTACATATATAGGCCTCTAAGGGTATTAAAAGTGCTTTCTGCCAGTCTTTATCTGCAAAAGAAATGTTAACATCTCTGGCAAAAATACAGTACTTGTAACTTACATTTGGAATATTTCTCATTGAAGAAATAGCATAGTAAATATAGATTCATATTTCAGGCAAATCTGTTGTTATTTCAGAATTTCTGAGTTCTGCCTTGATTGTTGACTGTCTTCTCAAGAAACTATAACAAATATTTGTTTTCTAAGTATACAAAGAAAGGAAACAGAACCATTACTTTTAATTTATTGTAAGCATTTCAGTTTCAGAGTATTGATCTCTCATCTTTCAAAGTCACCAACTCTTAGTCCTGGAAGAAGAACAACAACAAAATAGCAAACCCCAAAATACCTAAAGATGAAAGCAACTAGGCAGCACATAAGAAAACTGGTGATTTTCCAAGCTCTCTCATTGCCTCCTTCTCTGTGAGAAAGGTGTCTGGTAGCAAACACTACTTTGATCTCATGAGTAAGATTGTCTTCTCCATAAATCATGATGGCAAGAATGAAAGGAAAGCAACACACTCCTTTGAAGTTTTGCCATCCACAGCTGCTGGTCTGGGTGTTTATAAAAGTAATCCTCTCTAAATACATTGAGTTACAGTTCCCCAGCTTTTGGATTAGGAGCCCTGTTGAACATTGCTGTATTAAGATGTTGTTCTCATGCCCGTGGCATTTGGTAACTTGCCTGATTTAAGGGATGGGAGCATATTTGATTGGAATGTTTTGAATGGCTCTACGCTTAGCCACTTCCTTATTTCTCTGATGCCCTTTGTCACAGATATAGAACCACAGAATCATAGAATCATAGAATCACAGAATCACAGAATGGTTTGAGTTGGAATGGACCTCAACAATCATCCAGTTCTGAACTCCCTGCCATAAACAGGGACACCTTCCACTGGATCAGGTTGCTCAAAGCCTCATCCAGCCTGGCCTTGAACACCTCTCGGGATGGGGAATCTGTGACTTCTCTGGGCCATGAGTGCCTCACCACCCTCGCAGGAGAAAATTTCTTCCTGATACCTAATCTAAATGTCCCTTCATCTGTTCCCCCTCATCCTACCCCTGCAATTCCTGATAAAGAGCTCCTTTTCATCTTTTCTGGAGGCCCCCTTTAAGTAGTGGTAGGCTGACATAAGGTCTCCCTGGAGCCATATCTTCTCTAGGCTGAACAATTCCAACTCTCTCAGCCTTTCTTCATGAAGGAGGTGTTCCAGCCCCCTCATCACCTTCTGTAGTTGTCCCGCGTAGATCCTTTTCTTATCCTGAGTTTACCTCTCTAGTGATCTATAGCTCCTCAGCACCTTGCAGTTCCCTTAGCTGGGAGAAAACAAGCTGTCTGCAGTGCTGCAGGAAGCTTGTTGCCAGAGCAGAAGCACAACTGTTTCTCTTTATCGTGAGGATCCAAGACAGCATTTTATGTGTTCAGTGTTTTAAGATCAAGGTAAGACAGTTACTTCAAAAACCTTAAAGAGAAAGCATGGCTCAGGAGGTGTGTAACAAGATTAACTCTATGCATAAAAGCCACAGACATGGGATGCATCTGGTAAAAAATAGAAGTTATTTGATTCTAAAACCAAATACCTTGATATTTAACTGAGACAAAAAGCAAAGAATGAGAAAAACTAAAAAAAAAAAAAAAGGCAACTAGAGCTTCAGCGTTACTATTGTGATATTTTGCCAGCAGCACAACAGTAAATAAAGACACTGGCAGTTTTTCGAGGGTGCCTAATACCAAGGTTTCTTGGCTCTAAATGTTTCTAGAAGCACAAATGCTTTGACACTTCAAAGGTAACGTAACACAGATGAATAAAACATGGATGCTAATGTAAGGCACACAGATACATGATTTCAAAAAGGAAAGTCAGACAGCTCGTTTAAAAGCAGGGAGGAAAAGGAAGGAGTCAAAAAAACCCCCCACCAAGCAGTGAATTTTCTTTCACAGCTGACCTGAAGTTTTCTTCCTCTCCCTATAGTCATTCTCAGTCAAGCACTTAACTTCTGCCACTTTGCTGACTACTCCGTACCACTGTTTGGCCTCTTCCAACATTCACTCTTCTCATAGTTCATGCAAAACTTATCTACCTGCCTATCTATCTGTTCATACATATCAACACACAGATACGGAGTCAACATTCTTGCCCTTTAATCTGAGCTTTGTTTATTCACCTCTGAATTCCCTTGCTATGGTCTGCCACTTACAGTTCAATTCACTTGCCTTTCTTTTCACTCTCATGCATGATGCTAACCTTTTTCCCCCTGTTCCTCTCTGCCTTCTCCATCAGAGGTGATCAATCAGTGATTATCTCTCAGTTATATAAATCTTTGTAGCTAGAACCCTCTTCACATTGATTTATCCTCTTGAGGACAACATCAATTAATCATAATATGGCAGAAAGGGGAAGAAGTTGGATGGTTTAGGTTTATTTTTTTAATTGTAGTCTTCTATTTAAATTTTTTTTCTAGATAGAAAGCTGTTTTTGCTCGAGGGGTAGCAAACTTCTTGGTTTGTATGACAGCTTTCACTTTGACAGTGTCATTGCAATCAAATTGCAATTGAGACAATATATGGTTTGCTCCAGAAAGCTGATGAAGTGTGGAAGGGACATTGAAGATGTGGATTTCCCAGCAGCATTAAAAGCGATAAGAAGGATGGATTTAATTCTCACCAAGAGAGAGGAAGGTAAGATTTCTCTACAGAAACCCATTAAAGGGTGTTAGGAGAGACTTTGAGATCAGTAGATACTTAAAGGGTAGCCACTGTGAGAGATTAATGTTTTTGGAAGAGAAAAAGTACTGCCCCTCCCCCAACATAAGCAGGACATGGACCTGTTGGAGTGAGGCCAGAGGAGGGTGACAAAGATGATCAGAGGGCTAGAGTACCTCTCCTATTAAGAAAGGCTGAAAGAGTTGATGTTGGTCAGCCTAGAGAAGAGAAGGCTCCAGGGACGCCTTACTGCAGCCTTCCAATATTTAAAGAGGACCTACAGGAAAGCTGGGGAGCGGCTTTTTACAAGGCCATGTATTGACAGAATAAGGGATAATGGCTTTGAACTGAAAGAAGGGGGAATTTGTTTTAGGTATTAGGAAGAATGTTTTTTACTGTGAGGGTGGTGAGGCACTGGGAAAGGTTGCTCAGAGAAGTTGTGGGCGCACCCTTCCTGGAAGTGTTGAAGGCCAGGTTGGATGGGTCTTTGAGCAACCTCATCCTGTGGAAGGTGTCCCTGCCTATAGCAGCAGGGTTAAAAGCGGATGATCTTTAATGTCCCTTCCAACTCAAACCACTCTATAATTCAATGAAAAGTGTTAAGTAAGAACATAGGTGCTAGTGGAAAGCTGACTGTTGCTTAAACAGGAATAGAAGTACCCACCCCCCAAAACCAGCGTCCATGCACTTCTATCACCTTAAAAATATTTGCCCAAATCAGTGAGGGTTTTGGCTGTATGCACATTTTTTACTGGTTTTGCTATTAAATATACAGCCAAAAATAATTTCCCTGATTTATTTACAGAACTGAATTCGACAAAAGAATTTTCTTTTTTAACTTACTCTGTAACAGTATTGTTACTCAAACAAAGAATGAGATAAAAAACATACAGAAATACAGGTTGGGCAGCAGTGTTTAATTTCTTCATTGCTTACAGAATATACTCATTTTGTTTCCATATGTACTAGTTCATTAAAACTCTTAGCTATATAACTGTACCAGTATGGAAATAACATGTTGAACATTCAGCCCTGCTATAATCATGACCTCAGCTACTCTATTAAGGTAGAAAAACTCTCTCAGGAGCTGTGTCCACAAATGCACCTGTGGGAGATTTTTGCCTTTTATACCTATGAGAAAACATGCTGGGATATTCCATTTGCTGGTTTAATACAATAATTATTCAATGAGAAAGGTATATGAAAGCTATCCGAGCAAAACAACAAAGTGAGGCAGCATCTGGAATAAGCACAAAGCAGCCACCCAAGTGTGAACTGGAGCTATGTAAAAGTGATGAAGAAGAGAAATTTTGAGCCTTTGAAACAACTCCAGTAAGCCTGAAATAGACTGGACTGCTATTCCAGTAATAATACTCCTAAATAAATTGTTACTATTCCAACAAGCAAAACAATCAGACTTTCTTTCTTTTCTGTGATGAAACCATATATACTGATTCCCTTTTATCTGTCTCTCACAATGCCCTCTTCTGACACAATGATTCATCCTGTAGGATTGAATTCTCCCAACAAAATTTCTATTGATAAATAGAACCTTTTGTGGCAGAACACATTGCCTGGGAGTTTCTCAAAGAGTCAGGTTGAATATTTAAGACAATTCTATGTAGAAACAATACTAAGAGTTGGCCAAGGTCTTCAAGATCTTTTCTTCTCTGTAACAAAGTGCTTAGAAATTACTTATCTTAACTTGTTAATCTGATTTTCCTTGTAGGAAACACTTTATAGTTAAATATAGAAAATAAATTTGGCTTATAAGTCTGTGTTACAATGATAAGCATTGCTTTTATAAACATGCTGCAAAGTTCAAGGAAAGATGCATGCTGTTTGGTGATGTACTGATAATATTTAAGAAAGATTTCTAACAAAAGAAATTCCTCCTTTGCTCATGCTAAGCTTTATGGACTCTGTGCTGCACAGCAATGAAGTTGTAAAAATCTCTCCTTTCAACCCAAAGTATTCTTTCTCAGGTTTGCAGGAAGGGTAAAATCACGAAAAGGAGAACAGTCATTTGAAATCAGCTTTTGCTGGCAATTTTTGGTTTTGTGTTCTGAAAAAGAAAGGGTAGAAAGTCAAAGAAATTCACCTGTGGACGGAAACACGGCATAGATAGGATAAACTAGGGGTAAGAACACATCACAGGCTTGTGATGCTGGATGCATAGAGAATGCAGGTTTATCTGAAGTTCAGATCAGGAAGTTTTAAGCAGTCATTCTGCTACTTTTAAAGATTTTTCATTCACCAGTACTGTCCAAAAAGAGCCGTCATCTCACAGTAGAAGCTTTCTGAGAAGGGGAATAGCTATAATTTGACATGAACATCATTTCAAAATAAACCAAGCCAGAACCTATGCAGAATTTAGGCTCACTATGTTCAAAATTGCAGTTCTTAACTCTCTGTTTAGCTGCTACCTAACCTTGGAAGCATCACTGCTTTCAAAGAGAGAGCTGTTCAGCAGTTGAGCTTTTCTCTGCCCATGCCTCACATGCTGTGAGATTTGGCAGATTATGTCCAGACTCACTCAAGATCTGCAAGTTAGTTGTTCCCTTACAAGTATCTAGTAATCATTTCCATTCAGTAAGTGTACACTGAAAAGTACCATAAATCCATGGATGTGTTACACAGTGGTAATAGTTTTCTTTTAAAATACTGCTGTTGCTACCTTCTCTCCTCAGCCTCTACTGCAAACTTCTACAATTTACAGTGGTGAGACATTGGAACAGGTTGCCCTAGGAAGCTGTGGATTCCCCCATCCTGGAAGTGTTCAAGGCCACATTGGATGAGTCTGGAAGTGGCCTGGTCTAGTGGGACGTGTCCCTGTCCACAGCAGGAGGGGTGGAATTAGATGATCATTAACTTCCCTTCCAACCCAAACCATTCTATGATTCTATGCTATCCAAGGAAATGGAGATTGAGGTCTACTTTCCTGTGTCTTCTTGAGATTACTCGTATCAGTAGGCTTCTAGCTGACAGAGAAAGACCTTGTAAGAACATGTTAGTTTTGTTCCCTTTCTTTAATCAGTCAGTGTTACTTTGTGCTTTGTGC
Source organism: Phaenicophaeus curvirostris (assembly GCF_032191515.1). Lineage (NCBI taxonomy): Eukaryota > Metazoa > Chordata > Aves > Cuculiformes > Cuculidae > Phaenicophaeus > Phaenicophaeus curvirostris. The sequence continues at coordinate 165,501,748 of NC_091392.1, forward strand.
ATAAATTATTTGAAGATTCATTGCATCAGAAATGAAGCATGAGTCCGTGAGAACTATGCTCTGTCCCTTGCCCCATGGGCTGTTTAATGAATGACTTCAGTGTTGCTGACGAAAGAAAAAGGTTTGAGTGTGTGAAGACATCTCAGGTGAAAATGCATTGGCTCCAGACTAGTAGTTGTTTCTTCCTGAGAATGTGTCTGAAGGCTACTGATTACTGTAGTTCAGTCTGACTTATTTGACAGACAAGACATTCATATGTCTATGTGTCTCGGTAGTGTGATTAAGTAGTAGCCTAGACATGAGCTGCAGGACTTTCTCCAGATCCGAAGCCAGGCCATCACTCTATCTCTGTCTTCAGTCTGGTAGAAGAATTATAATAAGCCCCTGAAAAATCCCCTCCAGCAGATCACTAGCATTGAACTTCACTAAATTGCAGTCATATGAGGAAAATTATAACCATCAAAACCGAAATCAAAATGCTTGAAGACTATAATACATGCAATTTCTCTGTGCTCACCAAACATTTTCAAACGTATTGAATAAAAGCATGTTAGATTCCTTTGCCACTGATTAGTAATTCTGAATCTTTTGCCCACAGCTCAGACACTTCTTTGTATATCACGAGACTCCTGAGGTGTTTTGTTTAAATAATTGAAGAAACACATATATTTGAGAAATGTTGGGCTGGTATTGTGAACAGCATGATTTAGACTTAGCTTGTTTCAAGATTCATGCAAGGATCCATCTTTCTAAAGAAATTCCAGAATATATAATGTTTGATTGTTCCATGATGCTTTTCACTAATCTCTTTCCAAGCTTGAGACATATTTGCTGTGTTAATAAGGGTGCGGTCAGTGTCTCCTAGTTGTCCAAATACCTGATGATACACAGAAAGCTTTGGACAGTCAGTGTAGACTGTACAGCAATTTTCAGCATAGGAGAAAAAAACAATGAAACCCAAGAAAAAGCTCATACTTATTAAAAACCCAGAAACAAAAGTGAAGTTTATGGCATGTTGGATTAACCTTGAGAGGCATCTCTACTCAAGAGGAGAGCCCTTTGTGCAGGAGAGCTCAACAGGCTCTGGGCTGTCCACTAAGTATGGAGTAAGATGCTTGATTCATAATCGCATTTACATACCAACTGGAGGTGACAGTTTCTTCCAAATTTGTCTTGAGTCAGACACTGACCAGTACTGTGGCCAGGCGGATGCATTGTCATAGATTAGCTCTTGACTATCTGTCTCCCCCAAATCCACCGTGAGCCAGTTGCAGCAATCATGATCACCACTGGTGGCTATTGCTTGAGCATTATTACAGGAAAAGGTCAGGTTGAGAGGGGGAGTGGGTGGGTGGAGAGGTAAGAACACTATCACAGTTTGCAGTAGATGTTTTGTGTGTTTTCCCTAAAACAGGACGAAAAAATCCAGGGAATTTGTAATGGATTGTCTGTTGAAACCAAAGACACTCTTTAAATATCTTAACAGCTGCAGTACCTGTTTAATTTTAGCCTTTGTGGATTTTTTTACAGCTCAGCAAGAGGTGTATAGTTTACTGACAAAGGCAGAAGGAGAAAGAAAGGAAAACACAAAGGTATCAGTTGTATCCCTGAGGCTCTGATAATTGTAGAAGGGCTTCCCATTTATCTGGTTCTATTTTGGTTCATTGAATCAAGTCTACCTTTCATATGTTGAATTATGACAGTAGAGTTTTAAGTTTTCATGTAGGAGGCTCATTACAGGTCCTATAGCAATGTGTGAGGAAACTATTTCAGTGCTGTTTCAGGGTGAGGAAAATGGGTTAAAGCTCAGCAGGCTCTGGAAATGGCTCTCTTTCATGGGAAGAGGATGCTAGCATTGTGAGAAGCAGAGACAGCACAACTCTATGATTCTCAAGCAACAGCCCAGGACCCACAGCTTTTCAGTATGGAAAGGTACTGCCAGCCAGGAGTATCCAGCAAGTAGAAGATCCTGGGACCTGTAGGCAGGGAACCCAGCAGAGCTGTGTGACCCCTTCTCACTGCTTAAGGACGCCAGATGCTTGACTTGGGACTTATCACCTTCCTGAGGCAGTGGGTTATAGCATCGCATGGCTCCAGCTGGGCTCACAGATCCTGCATATTGCAGGAGCAGCTTTTTCCATATAAAACTTCTGCATGCACTTTAAATAAAACCCTCTTCCCCTAGAAGCAGTGAGCATATCTTAGGAGAAGAGGAAGAAACCAGAGGGCAGAGCATACCTCTGTTCTCCCACTTCGAGGATTATTCCCACATCTATCTACAAACAGGTGAAAGTGCAGATAAAAGACTAATTTACCTGCCTTAGCTCAGTGGTTAAATTGCAAACAGAAGCCAGGCATCCTGACTTCCTTACTCTGTTCTAAAGCCATCACCATGGTTAGGAACAACTCAGACAGTCTTGAAATTACAAGTGGTGAGGGTGACATCTTACTGTGAAAAGAGAAAATGTCAAATATGAGCAAAGACAAGTTACTCCATTGTAATATTAAAAGAAATGGAATACATGATCAACCATAAATAGGATTTGAGGTCTGCAAAATAAAGGTCTTGATCCAACAGAAGTCAAATGGCTGGATTTGCAGCAATACGGATAATCACTGAAACTATCCGTAATGACAGCTAGATGTACATTTACCTGTGCAAATATCACCTGATGCACAGCCACTGAGTGCTACATCCTCTGGCAATGAGTTTTACAGGTCTGCTAGCTATTTCACAAAGAACTGGCTCTTTACAGCTTCTCTAAATCTGGCTGCCTCTAGTTGAATTTCATGGCGCTTTTTTCTTACACTAGATGAGACAGCAGTCATTTACCTGTCCTGTGTCACTCAGGTCTGCAGACCTCTGCCAAGATGTATTGGCACTGTTTTCCAATTGCAACATATCCTATAAAAATTGGAGGGACCAGAACTCTACTCAGTGTATCAGCTGTGGGGGAAAAAATGGACTATACAGCAACAAGATGATGTTTTTTCCTTGTAATTTATTTCCTTCCTAATGATTCCCAGCGTTTGATCGGCTTTTTGACCACTACCGAGATAATGTTTTCTACTATCTATCATAACCCCAGGGTTTATCTCTTCAGCAGTAATGACCACTCCAGAGCTTATCATTTCACGCAATGATACGATTTTTTCCCCTTGCACTTTGCTTTATATTTATTGATACTGAATTTCTTTTGCCATTTTTTTGTCCAGTCTCTCACTTACATACATATTCAGCTTTTTCAGCTGCCAAAAATAGAAGTACCACATCCATGTAACTACTTTGTTTGCTTTTCATCTGCTGTCAAACACTTTCTCATGAAAATCTTTGCAGAATTCATACATCTCCAATAACTATTTCTGTTTTGCTGAAGCCACAGCTTTTCAACAGAGTTGTATTCATCAAAAAATATTGCATCCAGCTTTCCTTGGTAATATAATAGTCTTCATTTGCTTTGTAGTTCTGTGACTTTAAGCCTTTCCAATGTTTTGCATATAAATTAAGCTGAAAAGGACATAGACACAGCTGGTGTAACTCAATGTGGTTTCAATGAAAGTTTCTAATTTTCTTCTCTTATTTCCAGTTATTTGAATAATTTTTTTTGTGCAGTTGAGCGGAACTGTGTGTAGAACTGCTGGTGGGATGTGTGAGATAGCAATACTAGAGATGAATATAGTCCTTTAAGGGTTTTCATTATTTTATCTTTCCCTTCTTTGTCTTCTCTGCTTTCATTTTATCCACAATCTCTTTGGCATACCTGTGTTGAAATGACAAAACCCACAACTGACATGGATTTGGAGGCATGACACTGGTAGGCTGTTTTCTGGGATATGTGAATAAACTAGTGAATTCCTAGCAGGAGTCTTTAGAAATTATTGAATTGGAATTTACTTGCAGAACCCTAATTGCAAATATACACCCAGAAAACTGCATAATTGGGCATTGTTTACACTGTGGTCCACATTAGAGTAGCTGCTCGATGAGACCTATATGATTATCATACCATGTGGTGATACAAACTCGTACAACAAAATAAACTGTTCTTGATCCATAACAAAGGAGGCCTGGTAAGCAATATTACATTAGCACTGAATCAACAGCTTATTTTGAACACACAATAACATCTGCCAAATAGTGATATTGTTGAAAAATGTTAATTTTATTATTTTTTAAAAATTAAAGCAATTAATGATCCAGTTGTTAATGTATTCTACTTGTCAGTGGTTTTATTAGCTTTCAGGAAATATAATTGCTTTGGCAGCTGTCATTGTTAATATTCTGTTTCAACATTTTATTATACACCTATAAAATTCAAGATGGTAACTGCTTTGAAATGTTTAAGGCAGAGCTAGATGTTATTTTATTCATTAACTACAAGAGATTACCTGACCTGTTTATGTTTAATCACCAACGTTGCAAGATGCTTACTAAGTTCACTTGGACTGAGGAGCATAAAAGAAAAGATGCATCAAAAATTGTATAAATACTGATGGCATTCGCAACTACAGCTGGAACTCTGCAAGACATTATAGGTGGTTTTATTATACTATGGTGATTCCAGTCTTTTAATATATTTTTTCTAGCACCCATGTATTAAATTTCTAAATATATGGATTGCAAAGATGCAGTTGTTATGAAGATTAACAGAAAATAATTTCATATAAATAAATGTAACACTAGGGACATAAATATATTCTGAGCCAAAATGTCATAGCTACCTTGTAATCATAATGGATTATGTACGCAGCAGTCCAGTGTTAAATCTACCACAAACATAATATCTTCTAGAATAGATTTAGGGGTAATTTTTAAATCCTTTATTATCATTTTCCTGGGACTGAGTTAAAATTCTGATCAATTGTTTGATTTTTGCAACAATTTCTTGAAAAGAGAAATCCTCACGAAAAATAAAGTTTGTGTTTGCATTGCAATAGTGTTGAGGGAACTAGGGGACTGTCATGCCAGTTCCAGGAAGAAGTCCTGTTGAAAAGACATTATAATCTCAATAAAAATGAGACCTATCCAAAAAGAAACAAGCATTTTGTGTTCACTGGTATTAACTATATGATTTATGTTAAGGCAAATAAGAATCAAGGAGTTCTTGCCCTGCATTTCCTATCATCTCCTAGAAAATTAGTGAGTGACAAGAAAATGGGTAACAATAATAATTTCTTTGTTGTTTTATATTCATGTCAAACTGGCAATGGCCTCCCTTTATGTTATGATCAAATCAGTGTGCAAGGAAGGTATTTAAGTGTGCAGTAAACATATTCAAAAGCTGCATTTTAAGTAGAATAAAGCATGTGTTTGGGATGCTGAGGAGTAGTAACTGGGACAAGAAGACACAGAGGAATAACTGAGATATTTGTCACAAGGAAAGGAAAGAAATGGGAGGTCTTGAAGATGCTGAAGAGGAAAAAGCACTAGATGATGCATAGATTAGGCATATGTCAGGCTAAGAACACCTCTGAAAGACAGAGAAGGAGTTTTGCAGGTAAACCATACTAATTTATCAATTACTGGAATAAAGAGGCTACTTGAAACCATGCACTTCAGTTTGTAACACAGAATCATAGAATGCCAGGTTGGAAGGCACCTCAAGAATCATCTGGTCCACCCCTTTTTGGTGATACATAATTTCAATGAGATGGCCCAGCACTCATGGTCAAGAGTTTTAGAGCAAATAGGAACAGGGAAAATGAATACTGCAAAAAGTCAATGAAGGTCAGAACTAGAGAGAATGATCCAAAGCATTCACTTGCAGAGATTTTAATGGAAATATTGATTCGTCTGAATGAAGAACTAATGGAAATATGTGTGTGTGACAGCACCAAAGAACCAAATAGGGTGATAACCAAGGAAATGACTGATAGCAGTAGACTTGTTCAAACTTAGGAGCCTGTCACTATTTACATCAAGATCAGCAGATCAATGATCTGATAAAGACACTGCACACATGACTTTTCAGCAGAAATCCTGTGTGCTGACAATAGGAAGGTGGCAATAAGGTGAAACCACAGAATGTGCATTATACATTTTTCTCTTATCCCAGCTGGAATACTGGAAGAATGAATATAGCTCTGAGGAGACCCAGAATGAGGAAACACTGACAAAACTTTGCTCTGTTTTAGGCAGGCTGAAGAAAGAAACATTCTGAGGCGAAAGAATCACATCACACCTTATAAAAAGAGTTAAAAAAATATTTTATCACTGCTGGAACAGAGCATGGTGATTTGATTAGGATTCAATTGCTGCTATTCCTTTTCTCTGTCCCACACAAGTGACCCTGGGTAGACCACTCAGACATGCATCTTTGTGCTTGTTTATCAGTTTGAGAGTGAGGGAAATCTTCGTGGGAATGACCATGAGAGTCTGAATGAATTGTTTGGAAAAAAGAAAATAACTCCTTGTCTTTCACAAGGTCTCACAGTGAGTTAATTTGCTGATTATCTCAGATAAACCAAGCCTGTATATTTTGATCACAATTACAAGCTTAAGAAATACAAGGATTCCCTTTTTAAACAAAATAAATTTGTCTGTGCAATGAGACTATATTCACTGTAAGGCTTTTTTAAACCTTTTCACATTACTATTTTTTTTTAAATTGCGTGCAGATATAATAACTACTGAAATATATGTATTTGTATAAAAAGTGGGAAAGACCTCAGCATTAATAGAACATATTTACTGGTGAACATATATAGCAGTTATTAATTCAATTAGAAATTCAGTTTTGCTGACTAGTTTGAGCTCTACTCACAGCGTTTAAAAAACGGACAGTTTCTTACAGAATGTATTCATAGACTAATCATTGAATCATGGAACTGTTAAGGTTGGAAGGGACCTTAAAGATCATTCAGCTCCATCCCGCCTGCCACGGTCAGGCACACCTTCCAATGGATCAAGTTGCTCAAAGCACCATCCAGCTTGACCTTGAACACTTCCAGGGATGGGGCATCCATGACTTCTCTGTGAAACCTGTTCCAGTGCCTCACCAGATTCACAGTAAAAAATTTCTTCCTGATATCTTATCTAAATCTCACAGTAAAAAATTTCTTCCTGATATCTTATCTAAATCTCCCCTCTTTCAGTTTAAAACCATTCCCACTCATCCTCTCCCTGCACTCCTTGATAGAGAGCCCTTTCCCACCTTTTCTGTGGGTCCCCTATAAGTACTGGAAGGCTGCAATAACGTGTTTCCTGGAGCCTTCTCTTCTCCAGGCTGAACAACCCAAACTCTCAGCCTATCGTTATATGTGAGACACTCCAGCCCTCTGATCGCCCTTGTAGCTTCCTCTTGGGCTCACTTTAACAGATCCATGTCTTTCCTGTGCTGAGGACAGCAGAACTGAACACAGTGCTCCAGGTGAGGTCTCACAAGAGCAGAGTAGAGGGGCGGAATCCCCTCCATCAACCTGATGGTCGCAATTGTTTGGATGCAGGCCAGCATACAGTTGGCTTTCTGGGCTGCAAGCACACATTGCTGCCTCGTGTTGAGCTTCTCATCCACCAGTCATTTCATTTCTTTACACTCATAGAATCATAGAATCACCAGGTTGGAAGAGACCCACCAGATCATCGAGTCCAACCATTCCTATCAAACAATAAACCATGCCCCTTAGCACCTCATCCACCCACGCCTTAAACACCTCCAGGGAAGGTGAATCAACCACCTCCCTGGGCAGCCTCTTACAGTGCCCAATGACCCTTTCTGTGAAAAATTTTTTCCTAATGTCTAGCCTAAACCTCCCCTGGCGGAGCTTGAGGCCATTCCCTCTTGTCCTGTCCCCTGTCACTTGGGAGAAGAGGCCAGCACCCTCCTCTCTACAACCTCCTTTCAGGTAGTTATAGAGAGCAATGAGGTCACCCCTCAGCCTCCTCTTCTCCAGGCTAAACAACCCCAGCTCTCTCAGCCGCTCCTCATAAGGCCTGTTCTCCAGCCCTTTCACCAGCTTTGTTGCTCTTCTCTGGACTCGCTCCAGAGCCTCAACATCCTTCTTGTGGTGAGGGGCCCAGAACTGAACACAGTACTCTAGGTATGGTCTCACCAGTGCCAAGTACAGAGGGAGAATCAGAGGGAGAATAACCTCCCTGGACCTGCTGGTCACGCCGTTTCTGATACAAGCCAGGATGTCATTGGCCTTCTTGGCCACCTGGGCACACTGCTGGCTCATGTTCAGTCGACTGTCAACCAACACACCCAGGTCCCTCTCCTCCAGGCAGCTTTCTAGACAGACTTCTCCTAGTCTGTAGCACTGCATAGGGTTGTTGTGCCCCTAGTGCAGGACCCAGCATTTGGCCTTGTTAAACCTCATGCCATTGGTCTCAGTCCAGTGGTCCAGCCTGTTCAGATCCCTTTGCAGAGCCTCCCGACCCTCCAGCAGATCAACACTTCCACCCAGCTTAGTGTTGTCCGCAAACTTGCTAAGGGTGCACTCGATGCCTTCATCCAGGTCATTGATAAAGACATTGAACAGGGCTGGACCCAGCACTGAGCCCTGGGGAACCCCACTTGTCACTGGCCTCCAGCTGGATTTCACACCATTTCCCACCACTCTCTGGGCTCGGCCATCCAACCGGTTTTCCACCCAGGAGAGTGTGCGCCTCTCCAGGCCAGAGGCTGACAGTTTCTCAAGCAGAATGCTGTGAGAAACTGTGTCAAAGGCTTTACTGAAGTCCAGGAAGACCACATCCACAGCCTTTCCCTCATCCAGCAGATGAGTCACTTTGTCATATAAGGTGATCAGGTTAGTTTGGCAAGACCTGCCTTTTGTGAACCCATGTTGACTGGGCCTGATCACCCGGTTCTCTTGCATGTGCTTCATAATAGCACTCAAGATCACCTTCTCCATGACTTTCCCTGGCACTGAGGTCAGACTGACTCGAATTATACACTTTACACAAAGTTCTGTGAATCTGTAAAACAAAAATTATAAGGTAGTAATCTACTGAGAAGACAAAATTATTTCCCATAACCATGTTACATGTTGGCAATATAACCCAGAAATGACCTATCAGTTGAAAGGTGGAAGGAAAAGAATACCTGTACATACCTGAATTATATACAATTAATATATATGCCAGAATCCTATTGATCTTTAC